>NW_023270739.1:1889179-1992969 GCF_011800145.1 Mirounga leonina | reverse complement strand
CCTGAGCCGAAGGCAGACGCTTAACTGACTGAGCCACCCAGCATCCCTCATTCATTCATTCTGCAGCCGGTTGGCCTGACTGGCTGTTCATCCATCCATCCACCCACCCACCCTTCTATCCATCTATCCATCCATCCACCCACCCACCAGTCTATCCATCTATCCATCCATCTACCCACCCACCAGTTTATCCATCTATCCATCCATCCATCCACCCACCCACCCTTCTATCCATCTATCCATCCATCCACCCACCCACCAGTTTATCCATCTATCCATCCATCCACCTACCCACCCTTCTATCCATCTATCCATCCATCCATCCACCCACCCACCCTTCTATCCATCTATCCATCCATCCACCCACCCACCCACCAGTGCATCCATCATCCATCCATCCCAACATGATTTTCCTCCCTAAGCCCGCCACACTTAGGACACATTGCTGTATGGGCCGGGGGTTCCTTGAGGGGCACCCCACCTGGAGAGCTGGAAATAATGTCCTGTGAGGGGCTTCTGAGAACAGGCTGAGGGAGGATGTGTGGGGGAAGGAAGGAGAGGGGAGGTGCAGGGAGGCTGGCTGGTGTGTGTGTGTGTGTGTGTGCGTGTGTAGGGCAGCATGAGGATGGGGGTTGTTGCTCAGAGAACAGAGCTTGTCGGGGGGGCAGCATGAGGGTGGGTCACATGGTGAGGGGCAGGGACACAGAGCAGCACCTCCTCACAACCCTTTTCTAGCACATTCACGCTGTTCCGGCTCCTGTCGACTGAGCACACGTTTGCCTTCCATTTCCTGGCTCCTTTAGGGACACGATTCCCCTGAGCACGGGCCAAGGGGTCTGGAAGGAACCACTGGTGTTTCCACCATGTTTATGGGTGCATTTGAAAGGGCATGCTGCTATCTGGTGCTACCTTTCCCTTTCACTAAAGAGGGAGCCGAGGCCCAGAGAGGTGAAGTGACTTACTCAGGGTTGCACAGCTGCTGAGTGGCAGAGTCGGAAGGTAATTTCTGCTAGCTAGCTGGGGCATTCGGTGCCGGAGGACTGGTCTCCCCCAGGGAGATGCATGGGCTGCAAATATTAGGAAGACAGCTTGTGGGAAAAGGGCATTCATCTGAGGACTCGGGTGTCTGAGGCGGGCCCAGGGCCTGAGCTGCTGAGCTGCCAAGATGCCTCTTTTGTTCCCGAGTCTCACAGGCATGACTCAGCTGCTGAGGGTGCTGGCCTTTTGCATGGTGCAGGGCTCGATGTCCTCATTCTGCCAATCCAGAAATGCTGGGGAGGAGACCTATAGGCTGAGCGTCCGTGTGGGGCTGGCCCCTGCTCAGCCACCTATGTCCGCTCTGGAACCTGTGGGCAGAGCAGGGGCCTGGGAGGAGGCAGGGCAGCTTCCCGAGGACGGGGTGGTGGCGGAGCAGACACCATAGGCATCGACTACAGAAAGGAGGACCATTAGTGAAGCCCTACTGTGTGCCCAGCCACCACGCCAAGTGTGTTATGTAGCCCCAAATTTCATCTCTGCAACGACCCCATCTAGTAGGTATTACCAGCCATACTTTGCAGATGAGGACACCAAGGCACAGAGAGGGGAGGCAGTTCCTCCTGGGCCACACAGCCAGGGGAGCAGTGACCCAGACAGACCCAGGCCCGTTTTTTAAATTCAAGAACCCGGAGATAGAACGACAGCTCCCTCTGGACTGGGGACCCTGAGAAACTTGTATGGAAATACAGTCCCTGTTTGGCCCAAAGACAACGGCATGGTAATGAGGTGTTTATTGGATCTGTCTGCAGAGGACATCTTTGATGAATTATTTAGGCTGGCTCCGGAGAAAGTGAACACGGTGAAAGAGGTAAGAGAGATCAAAGCTCCTAGTCGTGCTCCCGCTTGTCCACCCTGAGTCCTGCAGGATGAAGGGGAAGGAACAAGGCCCTCGCTCCTCACCTGCTGTGCTTCGGAAGCCACGCAAGGGGCTTTCTGTCCCCTCCCGAGCGGGAAGGTGGCAAACCGGAGCCCTGGGCCTAAGGTCCTTGTCTTTCCTCGGGTAGGCCATTGTGAACTTCGTCAACCAGAATCTGGCCCGCCTGGGCCTGTCTGTGCAGAACCTGGACACCCAGGTAGGGACTCAGCCGTGGGGCCCCCAGGCAGGGAAGGGCCATGGGGTGCAGGTGGGGAAGAGGGTCCTGCGGGGCCCTGGGAGCCGGGTCCCGCCCCCGTGTGGCCCAGGATGTGTCGCCTCTCAGAGCCGTGGGGTCCTCCTCTCTAGTGGGGGGCTGTTGCTGGGAGGTAGCCTCACCAACCAGGGACACTGCGGGGATCTCGTGAGGCAGGGACTGTGGGTTCCCCCATGCGGTTGGAGTCTCCCTCGTGTGACTGCATTTGCTCATGGTGTCACGTGCCCGGCGCTGTCTTAGAGCCTCTGTGGGCCCCCCAGTTGCCCAGCCCGCCGCAGCTGACTTCACCGAGTGCCACCGTGGGGCAGGACAGAATCTTACCAGTCAGCCTTGTGCAGGGGGCCACGGCCTTCCATGAGGACACCGTGCACCCGTAATGCCCCCTCAGCACAGAAGGGAACAGAGAAGCTGGGAGGCTAGTTGTCAGCCCAGGGCCTTCGGGGGGCGATGGAGCCTGCTGGCCACCGGCCTCATCCACCTGCCACCGTGTTTCCGCCCATGCAGCGTGGTGGCCGTGGGGGAGGGAGGTGGAAGGCAGGTCTGGCCCCCGGTGGGCCAAGTGGCTTATGGTGATCTTAGCCAGAGCTGCTGACTTCTAACGCACCTGGCATTAGCCAGCGAGGGATGGGCTGCCAGGTACCTAAAGGCAATAAAGTCCTCACTATGTGCCAGGCCCTGAACAAAGTGCTTTACATCCAGTAACTCCTGAATCCTCCTGACAGTCCCTGCGGGGGGAGCAGATACTACTCCATTTTATAGATGAGGACACTAAGACACAGAGATGTCGAAGAACTCACGCAAGGTCACCCAGCAATAGAGCAGAGGACCCGGGATTTGAATCCGGGGTGCTGAGGCCCACAGTTTGTGCGCATCAGCACGTCCCACGGTGGCCACACGAGAAGCCGTGTGTGACACGGTGTGGTGACGTGGCAGGCTGGCGATACCAGGCTCTGGACCTGATGGGTACCAGATGGACACGTGCGGCCTGAGCTCCAAGGACACCTCCTTCACATTATCTGCGTGGCCTTGGCTTGGCCTTCTCTGAACCTCAGGCTCCTCTTCTTTTAAAATGAGTTTAAGGAGACCAGCCTCATAGAATTGGGAGCGACAAATAAGATGATGAACCTCTGGTGTTTACCATAGGACCTGGTACACTGTGGACATGCCATAAATGCTGAATTTGGGGTTTTATTATATCTTATGTGGGTATTTAAGGATGATCCTGTAGGTTTCCATTTTACCTGCTTCTCGTCTTTCTCTCTCCCTTGGCGAAGGAATGGCGTTCGGAAAATAATGATATGTGGGAGGACCGTATGTAGAGACTGTCGGATAAAGGGAGAAGTTGAAGTCCCTGGTATTTTGGGGGTATTACCAGGGAATATCAGCAGAAAAGATTTCAGACTGAACTAATAACATCGGAACAGACTTAATATGGGGAAATTCTATTAAGGACTTCGAGTGGTGGTTTTCCCTCCAATAGCTAATCTTGTGTTTTGTATCTTTGAAGAGATTGAGTAGGATTACGCTAGGATATGATACGCTGGTGGCGGGCTGGCAGCTTTATCTCTGACCATACAGACGGAGCAGGTAGAAATATTAACGTGGCAGCCAGTAAAATGAGCCCCGTGTGCTGTTCTCTGCCTCTTCTGGAGGAATAATTTTATACCCGACTCTGTTTTCTCCTATGCTCCTGTAGCTCACGGATCAGTATGTGGTTTAAAAAGCAATATTCAGCTATCTCACAAGATAATGTGAAAAGAACCTATTTTATGGAGCGTGTGGTCTGTGTCAGGTGGCCGGTGAGTGCTTGCTACCTGCTGCCGCCGATGTTTACAACACACTGCAAAGGTCGGGGATGTTGTCTTTAAGTCTCAGAAAGACAGTTGAGACTCAGAGAGGTGCGTGCTTCCTCAGCACCACACAGCCCGCAGGAGGCAGAGCGGGAGGCAGAGCAGGAGCCCTGGGCCGTCTGCCTCCAACGCTCTCCTCTGCAGTTTGCAGACGGGGTCTTCTTACTCTTGCTGATTGGACAACTGGAAGGCTTCTTCCTGCACTTGAAGGAATTCTACCTCACTCCCACCTCTCCTGCGGAAATGGTAAGTTTTCCAGAGGTTTCCTTGATGTAGGCCTTATGGAGTTGGCAATACCAGTCTCCTTATTCACTTCCAGGAGAAGTGAAGGGTGGAGGGGAAGTTTGTTTGGTTGTCCATATATCTACCCATCCATCCACCCATCTACCCAATTCATCCGCCCACTCACCTGCCTGCCCATCCATTCATCTGTCTATTTATCTGCTCATCCACCCATCTACCCATCCATCCAACCATCCATCCATCCATCCATCCATCCATCCATCCATCCATCCACCCATCCATCCATCCACCCTCACACATATCCATTGACTTGCCTATTTGCCCATCTACCCAGTTTATTCATCCATTCACCTGCCCACCCATCCATCCATCCATCCATCCATTCATCCATCCATCCATCCATCCTCACACCTATCCATTGACTTGCCTATTTGCCCATCCACCCAGTTCATCCACCATTCACCTGCCCACCCATCCATCCATCCATCCACCCACTTATCTGCCCATCCATCCATCCACCTATCCAGCCCCCATCTGCCATCTGATCCTTCATTTCTTGAGGTCCTGCTTGGTGTCAAGCTGTGGCATGCGGGTCATAAAGACAGTCCCACACAGCTCCTGTTTTTGAGGGCCTCTCAGTCTATACCCACTGTACTCTCAGTGATGTGTGGTTCCCCAGGGCCACAATGAAGTGTGTTGGTTCAGGGAGGGTGGGTCAGTTGGGGACCCGGAGGAAGGAGCGGTTGCTATGATCTGAAGGAGTCTGGGAGGGCATAAGAGGTGACACATGTTGTTGATCAGCATTTGCTTTGCAGAGTGAGGGCACCCCAAGGGGAGGGAACAGCATCAGCAAAGGTTCAGGTGTGGACAGAAGCACGGAAATCTCAGGGTTGCGTCCATCTGTGGTTTGCGCTGCTGCATGGGTGGGCCAGGGCATGGCAGGGGTCAGGAGTCTTCCTGTGGCCCCTGCAGGCTGGTAGGCTGCTTGGGGGACGTCTACACCAGTCCAGGCAGGAGGGTCTGCGTCCTGACCCGGGGAAGCCGGGGAGAGGATGACAATGCTGGTGGCAGTGACAGGCTTGCCTACATCCCCACGCACAGCCTCCCCGCCTGGCGGGCTCCCGTTCCCCTGCTCTGCTCTTCAGCCCGCTGGCCTCGCCAGCCATCCCGCGGGGCACCATGGTGCTAGAGCTCCTTGCGCTCTCCCCGCTCGGGGTATTGCCCAGGCTGTTCCCCTGCCGGGAAGGCCCCTTCCACAAGAGACATCAACATGCCAGTGAGGGCAGGGGATTCTCACTCCTCTGCAGATGAGGGGCAGCACCGGACCCCATCATCCGGCCCCACGTCGGGGCAGACGTGGCAGGGGAACCAGAAGCCTCGGTCCGGTCCCTGCTCCACCACCAGCTCACGGCCTGCACCTTGGGCTTCTCGTTTCTTCCCCGTGGGCTCACAATCCCTGCCCTGCCCACCCCTCAGACCACCCAGACGGAGTCTGGAGGGTCACAGAGGGGAAGCATCGAGGGCGGGCGGTCCCTGGGGCCCCTGGCCTGCTCGGGACCGGCCAGGAGTCTTCGTGAGCATCAGCCCTACCGGAGGTGATGCCGGAGGCGTGGCTGAGATGCGCTAGAGCACTGGGCAGGTGGCGGCCTGCCCAGGACCCCAGGTGGCCTGCTTAGCTCTGTCCACGCCAGGGTCGCTGTGGCCCGCTGGGAGGCACCTCCTTTATCTCTCCACAGTGGCTTCTTCTGTAGAGCAGGAATACGAAGCAGGGCTGCAGGCCAGTTCCCAGAGCCAGCCTTGGGGCCGTTTGTGGGAGAAGGAAAGATGTCCCTTTGGCCTACCTGTGGCCCTGGGGAGGGTGAGAGCCTCAGTCCTGGGGATGGATCAGACCTGTGCTGGGCCACTGGGAGGGCCCAGGAGGGTCAGAGCCCAGCTGAGGTGGTGGTGCTTACCCTACAGCCAGAAGGCAGAACACAGAGGTGGGGGAGAAGGCAGGAAGATGGAAGAGCACAGGCCAAACGCAGGCCAGGGAGCCTGGGGAAGGGGCTCAGAACCGGGACCCAGAACATCACTGGTGTCCCCTCTTTGTTACTTAGGTGTTGGGCTTCATGGGACTTCAAAGCCTCTGCCCAGGATTCGGCATGCTCGCAAACCCCAGTTACAAGCCAGGGACAAGCATTCTTACTCCTGATGTCCCTGGGGGCCGTGAGCCCGCTCTAGCCACCGACTTTAGAACCAACTTCCCAATCTGAGCCACACTGCATAGCGGGGGCGAGAAACAGCCTCTTTGCTCAGACCCCAAGAATGAATTTTTATAGGACATTGTAGGTAACCTCAGCTGCAGGAGCGTATGATCAAAATGCCAAAGAAGTTATTAGCTGGAGGGCGGGGACCACAGCCCTCCGCCGGTGGGACACCCGAGGAATCGTACGTAATCTTGGCAGAGTGGCCCCTCGAAATTGGATGCCTTATTATCACACCTTCCTTGCCACTGGTGTTTATGTGAGGCCGTCATCCCTTCCAGGAAGACAAGCGAGGGACAGAGGGAGGGAGGCGACTGTCTGCTCTGCAGAAATCAAAACACCGGCATCGGGAATCGTGGGCTTCCTCCCACATTCAATTATTTCTCCCTGGGAGGATTTGAGCACATCCTCCTGGATGACAACCTGCCCTCAGCTCCGTGCAACGTGGTGGTTTTACTTTTATAATCTCAGGCCGTGCGTGGAAGGGACGTGACACCAGGGGTAGAGCCTGCTGAGACGTCTCTGGAGCCTGCAGGGCTCAGGTCGAGTATGGGCTTGACGAGCTGAAGCAAGTGTGATCATTTTTACAGTGTCAAGAGACAGTTCTCAAGGCACCAACTCCATGAGGGCAGGGAGGGGGTCTGGTTTGGCCCCCTGCTGCCCGGCCAGCCCATAGTAGATGCTCAGTAAATGTATTTTAAATAAGCGAGTGGACAAAGTGTTTCCAAAACACTGGTCCCACGAGGTGTTCCACGACAAGTGGATCCTATGGTCAAACAGCTTGGGAAACCAGCTTTAGACCTGCTTTGCCCCACACCAGGCCGCTGTCCCCAGGAGAAGGGCAGGGTCGTTTTGATTGTATTGAGGCCTAAGGGAGAAGCTAGCCACGAATAGGGAAAACCCCGCTAACAGAGCGTGTGCTTTGAGCCAAGGGCTGTTCGGGCCCCCCTGGGCTCCCACCCGGCACCCTGGATCAGGACACGGGGCAGATGGTGGTGACTCCACTCTGCAGGTGAGCAAGGTAGGCCCAGGGGTGCCAAGCGACTTGCTGGAAGTTACCCCATGAGCAGGGATCTGAACCCACGAGCGCCTCGGCATGGGCGGCTGCTCCAGCCTCCAGCCCACTTTGCACGGACATCAGAGTGAGACAGACCTGGTTCTGCCACTTTCCATCTTGTGAGCTCGTGTGAGCCCCTTGGCCACTCTGCACCTTCTCTCCTCAGCTGTTTCCGATGGGGCCTCTGTTGCCCACAGTGCTGGGGCTGCATCAGAAAAGGCCAGGATAAACCTGTGTTCTTTTCCCTGCCTAAGTCTCCTTGCCCGGCAGGACTTACCTCTAGGTGTCACCTCCACCAGGAAGCCTTCCCTGACCTCCGGACCGGACGCCCCTCGCCATAACTGCCTTCCCCACTAGAGGTGGCCTCCTTGAAGTGTGAGGCCTGGGACTTGGGGGCCCAGGCCTGGGTTGGGGCTAACATCTGGTGGGCTCTTATCACAGCTGCACAACGTCACCCGTGCCCTGGAGCTGCTGAAGGACGAAGGTCTGCTCGACTACCCCATCAACCCCGAAGGTGAGCGCGTGGCCCACGTGGGTGCTGCGGTGTCGGGGGATGGCCTGTGTCGGGGTGGTCCTCTTGCTCAGCACGGGACCTTCCCACGACGGGAAGACAGCTTCCACCCACCCTGCTGGAGAAGTGGGCCCGGGGAGAGGACACAGGGGACTGGGGACCCCGGGGCAAGCTGTCCAGACGGATGAGACCTTGAGGAATTATATGTGGGGGGCACCACAAGAGGGGTACAGGGGAGGACTGGGTGGGAGGAGGGAGGCAGGGCCATGTGATGGGTCCCAGGACTCAGGCCTAGCATGACCAACCGTCCTGTTTGACCCCGGGTTTAGCCCTGACGTCCCGTGTCCCAGGAAGCCCCTCGTTCCTGGGCCAAGTGGGACTGTGGTCACCCCCCTCCTCGCCCCGGCCAAGGCCTCACCAGCTGTCCTGCTCTCCTCTGGCCCGCAGACATTGTGAACAAGGATGCCAAGAGCACGCTGCGCGTCCTCTACAGCTTGTTTCGAAAGCACAAGCTGCAAGAAAGCACAGATAGCATGCCCCGTGGATCCCCCAATTAGCAGTCACTGCCCCAGAAGCTGCTTCCCGGAGCCTGCCTGCCTGCAGCAGCCGCGGGAAGACCCAGGGGCCCCAGAGGGACCTGCCCCACCGCACAGCCCGTGCCCCCCGTTTCCTGTGTGTCTGCGGCGTGCCGGCCCTGCCCCCACCCCCATTCCCGTGTCCAAGTATCTTTGAATTCAGCAGGCATGCATGGATCTGGTTTGAGCCACCCCCTGGCCTCACTCAGCTTATATTAACAAGTGTTATTTCTGGGAGGGATCTGGGGAGGCTGTAGTGTCCTGGGAGAGACAGTTCAATCTGCATGTGTACGAGCTCGCCCCCCTCCCCTCCCCAGGGCAGCTCCCCTTCCCACGGGCCAGGCGTGGAAGGTGCTCGGAGTCCCATCTCTGAGGGCACCCGTGGGGGCAGCCGAGAGCCCAGTGATGCTGACCTTCCCTGAGGCTCCAGGGCCTGACCTGGGAGCAGAAAGGACTCTTGGGTGTCAGGGCAGATGGCCAGAGGCCCCAGCCTGCCCACAGTTAGCTATTGCTAGCCTGTCTCTCCCTCAGGGGGATGGACATGGCTCCACAACCAAGCCCCCGAGCCCCTTGGGGCAGCTAAGGTGGTTACTTGCCAGAGGAACCGTGGGCCAGGCCCCACCCCACAACGGTGGCAGAGAACCTTGCCCAGAAACCCCGAAGGAGAAATCTTTGTGGTCTCCCAGTCTGTCCCGGGGAGGGGCCTTGCTCTCTCTCTGCTGAGACTTGGCACTTGCTGCCTATGTTTCGCAAAGAATAAGTCCCTGGAGGAGGGCTGACCGTGGCCGTCCCAGTAGCCGACGTGGGGCGGGAACCAACCAGGACAAGGCACAGGGGGCAGGGGGGCAGGGCTGGCAGGGGAGGGCTGAGGTGGGCCCCCTGGGGCTGCCGCTGGGCTTCTCCCCTGCATTCCCAGCTCAGGACCCCCATCGAGGACAGAGCCCGCTAGGTCTGGGGTCATCACAGTTTGACGGCCTTGGCCTTGGGGAGGGCCTTTGCGGTAGGGGGCTGGTGCGGGCCAGGCCATCTCTGCCTCCCCGGGGCCGCCGCCACCGCTGTGCCCGTCGGGAGCATTACCTGTGTATCCTCTGGAGTATCTCCTGCTCTGAAACCTCCTTTGTCTGATATTAATACAGCGAGGTAGCTTTTCCGTCTTTCTACTTTCCAACTCTCTGTGTCTCTGTATTTAAAGAGGATTCCTTACAGACACAAATAGTTGTATCTTTCTGACCAATCTGAATGCCTCTGCCTTTTAATCACAGGATTCAACCAGGTTTTTTTTACTGTGGTAAAACACACTCGATAGGCTGGCCATTTTGGCCATTTTGAAGGGTATGGTTCGGTGTTATCACGTACCCTCAAAGTGCTGTGTAACCATCACCACCATCTGTCCCTCGAATTCCTTCCATCTTGCCAAACCGAGACTCTGTCCCCCTTAGACAGTAACACCATCCCCCACCCCCTGCCAGCCCCTGACACCCCCCATCCCTTCCCCCTTCCTGACCAGACCCAGGGGCGCAGCTTCCCTTGGGGGACCCACCCCACTCTCCATGTCCAAGTCAGAGCTCGCCCCTTCCCCTGTCCCACCTCCTGATGCCCCATCTCAGCCTCCTGGCCCCCAGGCCACAGATCCATGGCTCATCCAGAACCCCTTCCCGGGGAACCAAGTCTTGCCCTCAGCTTGCCTCTTAAACTCACACCCTCCTCTCTTCCCCTCTGCCTCTGGAGCTGTCCAGGCTCTCACCCCCATGCGGGGCCAGGATACGGTGACTCCGCAGCTGGGCTCTCTACCTTTCTCCCCTTTGACCCCAGCTCCGCACCAACACTTGGGGTTTTTCTGTCCTGGGATTGTGATTACATTAGTATCCTGCTTTAAATCCCCCCTGGTCCCCAGCCTCTCCGCAGCATCCGATGCCCTGGGCCCTCCCGGCATGCCGACCTTGTGGTCTACCCCCTGCCCCACCCCAACCCTTCCCGTCTGCTTTCAGCTCGGTTTCCGGGCCTTTCTGCTGCTGCCCCTGCCTGAGATGCCCATCCCCCTCTTCCAGGAGCTTAGTTTTCACAAAGTGACGATCCTTGAGGAGTCAATGAGGGAGGGGGAGCCCCCGGTGGCACGGGGTGGACGCCTGGGTGTCCTGCCTGGCGCTTGGAGGCTGTGGAAGCCATAGGTCTCACAGAGGAGACCAGGGAGGCGGACAGGGAGCCCTTCCCTCCGTTTAGCTGGCTGTCCCTGCCCCCCACCCCGGGGAGTCTGACTCCTGCAGGGGTTGCGGGGGAAGTGGGAAGAGGTTTGATGACAGTGGCTGAACGGGAGGACAGGCAGGCCTGAGAAGAAGCTGGCAGTCTGGGGCCGGGTGTGCAAACAGCTTTGGAGTGACGGGAAATGCCTCGAAGGAAGGCCGGGGTGCTGCGGAGTTGAGCCGCTTCCCAAAATAATCCAGGGGGGCAGCTGTCGCAGATTCTGAAACTGGGTCTGGCTGCCTGAGCGGCAGGAAGCCCCGGGCCCCACACCAGCCCCACTCTGGGAACAGATGGCACTAGGAATATTTTTTCTTTTACCAAAGGCAGCTGGTAAGCGAACAGCTTGTCTGGAGAGAAGTGTGTTCCTCCCTGCTCTCTCTCTCTCTGGCAACAGATCAATGCCGCTACCTCCCCTCCTCCAGTCCCTGCCCCTATGGGCTCTTTCTCTGTAAGAGGCAGGGGGACATCACAGGCCTTTCTTACCTGGGAGCTCATGGGGTCCTCACCCATGGGTGGGTTTAACTTAGGGAGCGGCCAGGGTGCCTTGATCTTGGGGCAGCAGGTTCTGGGAGTCCTGGCTGGTTGGGCAGTGGATGATGGGGATGTCCCGGACATGATTCTTCCAGGAAGAGCCAGCCAACTGATCTGGGTTGGCCAAAAACTGCACGAATTCATTCAATTATCCACGAGCATTTCAAATCGATCGGTATGCTTATTGCTTGTAAAGGTGATACATTAAGGCACAGATGGGATTTTACATCTGTACAAATCATTGCGCACAAGCCATTCCTAATAGACCTTCCCTGAGCACCTGCCAATGTGCAGGCCCTGGGCTCAGAGCTGCGGATATAGAGATGGTCAGATGGAGGCCCTGTCCTGGAGGAGCTCAGAGCCCCATCGGAGGAGGCAGGGAGGTGCGGTGGTTTCAGTGCAATGCTTGAGTCAGATTCTGGGCGGGAATCCTGGGTGCATCCTCCACCTTCTCTGTGATGCAGGGTGAATCACTCACCTCCTTGAGCCTCAGTTTCCTTCTCTGTCAGACGGGAGCAAAGGAATCTGGTTTTTGTAGGGTTACTATGAAAGTGAAAGAAGAGAATCCATCTGACATTGTAACATTGCTGGGCACATAGTGTTCAATAATGTCAGATGGCATCACCACCATCACCACCATCACCACCATCACCATCATCACTACTACCATCACCACCACCACCTCCATTATTAGCATTATTATCACCATCATTATCACCACCATCATCATCACCATCACCATCATCACCACCATCACCATCATCATCACCATCATCACCACCATCACCATCATCATCATCACCATCATTACCACCATCACCATCATCATCACCATCATCATCATCATCACCATCGCCATCATCATCACCACCATCACCACCATCATCATCATCATCACCACCATCACCACCATCATCATCACCATCACCATCACTATACCTTCAAAAACAGAACTGAAAGACCCTCCCTCCATGGGTTCTGGTGAAAATGCCATCACATGAGGTCCGGGCCCCAGCACATAGTTGGAGTTCAGGGCCAGACATTAAGAGCTAGCTCATCAGGTAACCTTACCTGGATTTTGCATGTCCCCTGCCCCCAGGCTCTGCTCGTTGAAACCCACAACACTACTCAGCACACCAGAGGCACTGGATAAATATTTGCTGGCTGACCCAATGACAGGGACCTCTTAGCTCTACTGGGGTGGGGCAGATGCAGACCTGACGCCCCAGGAAGCCAGTGTTAAGGCTGATCTCAACTCTAGACTCACTGCTCTGACCTCCAGTTGGTTTCCTTGGCCCCTGGGTTCACTGGCCCCTAGGCTGGTGTGTTCACCAGCTCAGCTGAAAACACAGAGGCATATGGAGGAACTCTGGCTCTGTGATCCCTTCCCTTTCCCCCTGTCATCTGGAGAGAAAGGCATCAGTGTGATGTTGTGGGAAGTCCTGGACTCCGATCTCAGCAGCTCTGCACTCTTAGGCAAGACACTGCTCTTCTCTGAGCATGAGTTTCCGTACTTATAAAATGGGAAAGATCCTCCTTGCTTAGCCTAATTCCCAGGGTGGGAGTCAGTAGGATTAACCGAAATAACAATGGGCAGGGCTTTCAAGAGTGCAGTTAGCAAAATAATAACTGTGGCTCCTGTTGAATGGACCTTCACACTTCTTCACCTGCTGTGGACCAGACAGCCTGGCCACTCACCGAACCTGCTTTCGCTTGCTCCTGGGCACACAGTTAGACCACATTTCCCAGCCGTGTAAACTGAGTCCAAGTCACTGAGATGTGAATGAAGCAAGATGCAACATCGAAGAGCCTGGTCCCCACACCTGGTCCCTCCATGGCCCTTGGTGCTCCAGGATGCCCGGGTGATCCCCAGGTGATGTGGGCAATGTGGTGACCTTGGTAGCCATGTGCTGAAGATGGTGGAGCCACAGGTGGAATTATTCCGGGGGGAGAGCTGCCTGCCATTAAGGAACACCAGCTTTGAACTGTACGTGAGCAAGAAATGCTTGAACTCCCCTCTCCGATGGGTTGCTGCTGTAACAGCCGCATTGACTCTGTTGGTCACTCCATTCATTTTATTTCAATTATATAGGTTTTTGTTGCTAGAAGTTTTATTTGCTTCCTTTTCAAAATTTCGTGGCCGTTTTATAGTCTCTTATTCCTTATTCATATGTTTGCTCCCTTCTTTTAATTCTTTAATTCCTTAGGCACCTTTATTTATGTTCTGTGTCTGATGAGCTAATGCCTGAAGCCTGTCTTTTTTGTCTGATGCTGCCGCCTGTTGTCTGCGCTGACTCTTGCTCATGGTGCTTTTTCCCTTGTGTGTCTTCTGTGAGCTTTGCCGTTGGGCCTTTCTACTTAATCATCAGAAACCCTTTGAAGCCTGTGTTGCAGATGGGAACCTCCAGAGATAATTCACATCTACTTTAGCCAGATACTGAGGGTCGCTCCGATTCAGCTCCCTTTAAATTAAAGTCTTAGCCTGAGTGTTATGGGCCACACAGCTAGTATAATATCCACAATAGGGCTGGCTTGTGGTTATGACTTCAGGGGAGGGTTTTTTCCTTTCTTCCCATACCAGGATTGATAAAGGCAAGTGTCCTCTTTAGGGTTTCCCCCTAACTTATTTCAACTGTGACAGCACAGCCCTTTGGAGACCCCAGCTTTATGTGGCTCCCTGTCTGACTCTTGAGCAGGGCAGGCCCAGGCTTTCCTCTCACCCCAGAGCCAAGTGTGGTCAGGTGACCTGGCTTGGCCAAATGTCCCCAGGACAAGGCCAGCTTTGGCAGCGGCTTCCCTCTGGGGAATTCCAATTTCACTTTTAGTCCCTGACTTGTGAGAGAGTTTTCCTTGTCCTTGCTTGCCCCATGTGATGCATATTAATATTTATATTATACATACCTATGTGTGCATGCATATAGATAAGAATATCTTCATATATGCATATACATATGTTACTTTTCTGTTGCTCTGCAGGGTGACCACTGCTTGGTGTATTAGTCCCTCGTACCGTGGGGAATGGGAGACATTCTCTGGTTTCACATAGTAGATTTCTAACAGGCAACAATGGATCTTTATAATTCTCTCTCTCCATTTTTGGGTCCTCCTTGAGTCTCCACCTGGAGGTTATCCAGATCCCTCTCGCCCTGCCCTGTCTCCCATCCTGGACCCTGACCTAGGCAGCATTTGTCCATGGCTCGTCTTCCCCACCACACCAGTATATACCACTAACAAAAGGCTTTGGGTGCTTTCTTCTTGGGACAAAATTAGTGTGGGTGTGCTAGGGAGACAGAATGTTTTGGGGGACAGGGCCTGCCTCGGAGCACCGAGTGGGCTGAAGCAGCAGTTCTGGAGGAAAGAAATTGGCCTGGATTTCCCAGGCAGAGAGCGGCAAGAAACAGGTGTGGAGGCACTGACAGCCTGAGGCAGCGACAAGACCTCAGCAGCTTACCCGGGGGGAGGCAGAGGCCCCCAGGTGTCAACGGCCAGGGGATTCTGTATCAGATCAGGCAGAGCTTTCCAGTAGGCAAGGCCATGCCAGGGGGGCGTGGGGTGCCTCAAAGGTGCTGCCCGCCCACCTGGCGGGTGTCTGCACAGGGTTCTAGCATCCTCCGGCAAGGTGGGAATAGAGCACTCCTAATGGGTTAGGTGGGTGCAGCCCACGGGGCCAGGTGCCTCGCTCAGACCACGCTGGGTCACCAGAATCTGGGCTGTGCTGGTCAGACAGGCCCACCGGCTGATGTCCATCCACCCCTCAGGGCCTACGGGGACAGGCAGTACATCCTGGGCTTTATATTATACACCAGGCAACCGCTCAGAATTTACATGTGCGCGACGCATCTGGGCGTTCGATGCGGATTCTGCCTTGCTAACGAGCTCTGGGCGATCTGGACGCTGCCAGTCCATGGACCACACTTGAGTGGCAGCTCTAGGACGGTGGTTCTCATCTTGGCCACACTTGGACTTCTGGTCCTGGATCTCACCTGTAGACGTTCTCAGTGCCTGGTCCACGTGTGGTTTGGATGCTGGGAGGTCTAGACCCTGTCCCCCTCTTCCTCCTCCCCTCCCTCCTCTCTTCCTTCTCCCCTCCTGCCTCCTTCTTTCCCTTTCAGACCCCTCCCCTCCCATTCATGCAACAAACCCATGAGGCCCAAGGTCGAGGAACACCAAAGCGGACAGACTAGCCCTTAACCTCAGGGTCCGAGATCTGGGGGACAAGACCTTTCCCCCTTAGTCTCCCCACTTTAGGCCCAGGGTGCTTGACCTCGGGAGTCCAGTGGGATCCCCTCCCTGTTCTGGACTCTTAGAAGGGCCCCTTCTAGCCCATCTCATGCACTGTTAAGTGGCCATGTTGCCCCAGACCCAGTGTTGTGGGGAGCAGCAAGGCACCGGTGGGATTTGGGGGTACGTGCGGTCTGTGATGCGGTTTAGACAGTGCAGTGATGTTAAACTTTTTTTTTTTTTTTTTTTTTTTAAGATTTTATTTATTTATTTGAGAGAGAGAGAATGAGAGACAGAGAGCATGAGAGGGAGGAGGGTCAGAGGGAGAAGCAGACTCCCTGCTGAGCAGGGAGCCCTATGCGGGACTCGATCCCAGGACTCCAGGATCATGACCTGAGCCGAAGGCAGTCGCTCAACCAACTGAGCCACCCAGGCGCCCTAGACAGTGCAGTGATGAATCCTGGCTGACACAGGGATGGTTTCTGAAACAAGGGGCGGCCTTTTAAAAAGGAAGCGTGGATTTCCTGGGAGGGAGGGCAGGCAGGAGCCTCAGGGTCCGTCCCTTCCCTGGGCCCCTTCCAAGGTGCTGGGAGGGGCCTATATCTCAGTACAGTCTGCAAGCAGAAACTACTTTCATGTTCCTTTTGTTAAAGTGCTCCTGCCTCCCCTCCCCCACCCCCGTCCCCCGACGGAACTGTAGATGTTTGGGCCCCGAAACTCCTGGACTGGGTGCTGCTGGAATGGGGTCGCTCCAGAAACACTGAGCCTCGTTACCCCAGGGCTGGAACGCTTTGCAACTTCTTCTGCGGGGAGCCCCTCAAGTCCCACTCTGCCTTCTCCTTCTTCTGCTCAGACCTCCCTCCCTGCCATCCCACAGCCTGGGGGTCCTACACATCTAATCCAGCCCCTTGACTCAACCATCGAACTGCCCTCTTGCAACATAGGACTAGGCACCAGGGGAGGGCGGGGCTTCATAGGCAGGACTTCTTCGGTGCGAATCTGGCTCTGCCCTTTATCTGCCTTGACCTTGGGGGAGGGACTGGAGCTAAGTCATAGTGCCTCCTTTTAGGTGGAGGGTGGAGTCTCTTGATAACACTTCTTCCCTGCCAGTTTCTGTGGCTATCTGGTAACCACCGCCACCCCCCCGCCCCGCCCCCGCGCTTACCTGCTTGTCAACACAACAGCTAGAGGGGGCCATCAGCATCATGCTCCTGGCCTCTGCAGGTGCGGGGGGCGGGGGTGGGCAGCTCAGCTCTGCAGTGTGGGGGCCTCAGGGAGGAAGGCCGGAGAGGCTGGGGTGGTCCAAGGTGTCCCACGGGCCTGTCTGGTTCCATGCTGGGCCCGGCTGGCTGACCGGCACTTGAGTACTGTGTGTGGCTGCTGGGCACGCCTTGGGCTTCTCACAGCAGGAGAGCCGGGCTCTGAATGTCCCCAGAGGAAGCTGGTGGCCTTTGGTGACCCAGACGGGAAGTCCTGCGGCAGGGGTCCACCGGGCTCTGCAGCTGATGCGGTCACAAGCTGCTGTGGACTCGGCCCTGCTGAGCTTGAGATGCAAGGGGCAGGTGTTTCTCAGCTGCTCAGGCGAGACAGAGCCGAGACCTCCCCGGGGGACACAGAGAGCAAATGGGGCTGGAGATAGGCTCTGGCCTGAGATGAACCGAGCCAGTGACCCAGCAGGGGAAGGCGCCTCAGACAGGCCCCATGGGCGGCTCGGCCGTGTCAGGCTGTTTTCTGATGGTGGACAACCCAGGTCCTGTCTTGGGTGAAGACAGAGAAGATTTTAAAGGTGGCTTTCCTCAACAGCACAGCTTCTTCTGGGCCAAGTTGGCTCATCCAGCGGGAGCCGGGGGGAAGAGGGTTGGGCGCTGGCCCAGACAGAGAGCCGGGCCGTGACAGGCACGGGGGGCCGGGGTCTGGGGCTGCACCCTGGGGACAGGGCCTGGAGGCATGTGGTTGGACAAAGGACGCCTGCCCCCACTCCATTTGTAAATGAGTTTTCAGAGAAACCCTTACACAAGTGTAAAAGCCTTTAAATACACTTAGCTACGCATTTTACAAGCTGCCACTATTGGTAAGAATAAAATTCCATATAAGAAACATCGGCTTTGGGCAGAAATACCCTCCGATCAGCACATGTTCATTTGGTCACTTGCTGCGGAGCCTGAAGGCACATGGAGGGGTTTGTGCTCAGCAGCCACTCCCTGGGCGCCTACTAAGTGCCTGCTCCTAACTGTGTGGCTTGCGAATACTTCGGATCCTCACGATAGCCTTCAGTGGGAGTTCTCACACACTCATTTGGCAAGAGCCCAGAGAGGTTGATAACATGCTCCAGGCCACACAGCCCTGACAGAGCCAGGAGACCCAAGTCTGAGAGCCCTGGGGTGGCCCAGGGCTGGGACTGGGGGTTGGAACCAGCCGCTCAGAGTCACTTGACCCCGTGTTGTTGAGAGGAAGAGGAGGCCCAGGGTGAGGGCTGCCCAATGTTGCCCTGGGCCGGTCGGTCCCCTAGCCACTCATTCTGCTAGTGGTCTGGCTCTGCACCTGAGAGGCCGGCAATCTTCCTGGAGCTCCCTGGGGCTGTTGTACCAAATCACCACCCACGGGGTGGCTCAGTACAATGGAAATGTATTGTCTCCGTCTGCAGACCAGATCCTAGAGCAGGATGTGGGCAGGGTTGGCTCCTTCTGGAGGCTCTGAGGGAGAATCCGTCCCAGGCTTTCTGTGGACTTCTGGTGGTTCCCGTGGTGTCCCTGGCTTGTGGCCGCGCCCCTCCGCTCTCCTTCTCACAGGGCGTCCCCTGTGAGTCTCTTCTGTGTCCGTGTCTCAAATATCCCTCTTCTTTCTCTTAGAAGGATGCCAGTCATTGGACATAGGGCCCGGCCTAAATCTAGGGTGACCTCATTTTAATTATATCTGTGAAAGACCCTCTATCCAAATAAGGTCACATTCACAGGTCCTGGGGGTGAGGACGCAGACATATCTTTTTGGGGACTCTCTTCAGCGCACCAGAGCAGGGACAGGAGCCTGTATGGGGCTGACCTGCAGCAGGGAGCAGTCGTGAGGGCCCCGGGGGGAGGGCTGGGCCGGGGGGTGAGGAAGCTGGAGCCCAGCTTGACGCGGGAGGGGCTCCTGCAGAGTCAGTAAGCCTAAGCCGGGACCCCCAAGGCTGCCAGGAAGGAGGGTTTCCAGGGGTAGGGGGTGGGGGCGGGTTCCACTCAGGGAGAAGGCTGCAGAGACCTAGAGGGGCTGGGGGTGGGGATGGAGGGGGTGGGGACTGGGAGGGGAAGGGCACTGCGGGTGGGTAACACACACTCACACCGCCCCTCTAGGCTCAGAGAGGAAGTGCAGTGCCTTGCTGCTAACTGTCCCGTGGCCCCTGTCCCATTTCTGCTCCTGGGACCGACCTGACCCCAGCAAGGGCATTGAAGATGGCCACCCACATCAGGTGGGGGTCCCCATCCTCAGAGGCCAGTTGGGTCCCCCCATACTACATCCTCTGTCCAGAACACTGTCCTCTGATATTCACACGTACGGCTCCCTTTGACCCAGTGCTCATGAAGCTGTCACAGCTCCTGGTCACCCCTGTGACCTGACCTGTCACTGTCTCACCCCGCCCTCGCGCCTCTGCACTAGGTATCTCCTCCCTCCTCTCCTTCTGCTGTCTGTGTGGGTTCCTGTTTGTCCACTGCGGGCAGGGACCCTGGAGGTCTTATTCACTGCATCCTGTGTCCAGAGCAGGGGTCAACACTGTTTTTCAAGTGAAAGAGCTTTCTAGCATTTTTGAAACATCTAACAATGAAATGGACTGCTTGTGATAGTGAGCTCCCCGTGGTTGGTGGTATCCAAGCAGTAGTAGGATGAGCCCTTGTCAGGGTATGTCGGAGGGATGAAAGCAGGAGGTAAGCGGAAGCTGAGGGCAGCCCCAGATGCCCTCTGAAGGGCTCTGACCTTCCCATGCTCCCCTCCCTGTCTGTGACCACTTTCCTGCGCCATGCTGGGTAACACCCTCTCCCTTCCTGGGCCCCAACCTCTCCACCGTTCTAGAAAACAAGAGGTGGCAGTATCTATCTGATTGAACCACCCAAATGGAAAAAAGCTGCAGAAGGAAAGACCAATATTTATTCATTATCATACTCAGAAATTAGGCTGGGGAGCCACAAATAGACATTTCTAACGAGAGCCCGTCTGGCCCTGCCTCCCCGGCTCATATGCTGCAGATTCCCAGTCCCCGTCACGTCTTGCTGCCTCCCGCAACGGAGTTTGGCTCGAACATTTGCCAGCCGCTCTGGGTATTTTCTGAGGCCATTAATGGGAAGGTGGGGGATCCGACAGCGATCCGGGGAGCGTGCTGTCCCAGGCAAGCTCCCCCCACTGGAGTGCCAAGCCTCTGTGTGGTTCAGGGGCTCCCCCTCTGGGAGTGGCTGGTGGGCAGGTAAGAACGAGGGCAGGTGGAGTGAGGATGCCGGCTCAGCACAGCTCAGAAAGAAAGCATCCAGATCTTTTTCCCGTTCTCAACAGGACTTCGGCCCCGCTTCTGCCTTCCACGGCAGTCTTCTTCCCTCTCTTGATAGCAGAGCTCCCTGAAAGAGCAAAACCCCTCCCCATCCTTCTCGAATCTCCCAAAGCCCTCCAAGCAGGCCCTTGACCCCACGGATTCCCTGAAACGGCTCTGAATGAACTCAGCAGGGGCCCCCACCCCACTGTCAAACCTGGGCTCCCCGCCTACCAGCAGCATCCGACTCTGCGGATGGGTCCCTCTCTCCTCCTGGCTGCCCTCTCCTCACCTGGTTTCAGGACCCCGCACACTCACTCCCCCTTGCCAGTGCTTCCTTGTGCTTGACCTTGAGCACGGTGCAGTGTCCCGGGACTCAGTCCTCCGACTGTGCCTCCCTTCATTAGCCACAGGCTCTCTTAGTGATCCTGCTGAGTGGATTTAAACACCATCCAGATGCCAATGACTCCCACATTATCCTCCAGCCTGGGCCTCTGTCCTGACCTCCAGCCAGGTTTCCAGCTGCCTCCGTGACATTTCTCTGGGATGTGAACCACCTCTTCTCAAGCTCAACACACCCAGCGCTGAACTCCCGGTCTCCCAGCCTTGCCGCCTTTCAGTGACTCAGGGCAAGTACCTTGTGCTCACCCATGGTGCCTGTCTCACACCCCACACGCAATCTGCAGGAAATCATCTTGTCTGCCTTCGAAGCACATCCAGGACCTGACCGCTCTCCACCACGCTCGCTGCTTCCCCCCTGGTACAAGCCACCTTTATCGTCGTGTCCTGCAGTCCGTCCTTAGCACCGGACTCAGAACAGGAAGCCAGGGGCGCCTGGCTGGCTCAGTCGGTTGAGTGTGCGACTCTTGGTCTTAGGGTCATGAGTTCAAGCTGTAGAGGTTGCTTAAAATGAATGAATGAATGAATGAATGAATGAATAAAATCTTTAAAATAACCCAAACAGGGAGCCAGAATTTGTCACTCCTCTGTTCAAAACCTTGCAAAATCTCCCACTTTTCACTTGAAATGCAAGTCAAAATCCTTGCAAGTTGAAAATGACCCCGTGTCATTTTCCTGGCCCTCCTCCAGCGCCCCCCACTCACTCCCCCGCACCTAGTCACCATGCCGTAAGGAAGCCCAAGCAGCCACGTGGAGATGACCATGTGCAGACAGCTTGTGGCCAGCCTCGTGGGGAGCTCCTGCCAACCTCCCCAGCCTTCCCAGTGCCCCAGAAAACCCACACTCTGAGCCCACAGAATTGTCACAGTAAATGGTTGTTGGCATTTTAAGCTACTATGTTTTTTGTGGGGAGGTTGTTACGCAACAATGGATAACCTAATCGTCCAACGGAGGACCTGGTTTAAAATGTGCTTTAATGAGGGGCGCCTGGGGGGCTCAGTCGGTAAAGCATCTGCTTTCAGCTCAGGTCATGATCCCAGGGTCCTGGGATGAAGCCCCGCATTCAGCTGGCTCCCTGCTCCGCAGGAATTCTGCTTCTCCCTCTCCCTCTGCCCCTCCGCATGCCTGTGCTCTCTTGCTCTTTCTCTCTCAAATAAATAAATAAAGTCTTTTTTTAAAAAAAGGATGTACTTTAATGACATGAACACATACATGCATATATTATGCATAAATGCCAGAATGTGTTAACATATGTGCAATTTGTTTTATTGGCGGTCTTTTTGTTCTGTTTTCCTATTTTGCTTGGCTCCCTTTCCTCTCTCCCACACATCACACCCTATGTCCTCAAACCATGTCGCCTTATTCTTCGGAATGCTGGTGCAACCACTAATTAATGTGTACACACACATGTACGCAGCTTTTGCTGGGGGCGGTCATTGTGCTGCAAAAATGGGATCGATATTATTCTCTCTTGTCTGTATTTTGCTTTTCTTATTTGGCAATTCTTTGTGAAAATCCCTCCAAATCCTCTGTAGAACTTCTATTTGTTCCTGTAAATAGTTGCCTAAAAATTCCACTGCATGGCCACTCCGTTTTGGCCAGCTATTCCCGGGGCTGTGCTGGAGCCAGCATATACTGGCTCGTGAGAGTCTATTGTTAATTTTTCAGGAATTTTGTGAGCCGGTTATTCAATGCAGTCAGCAAGAAGATTAAATTCCATAAACTACATATTAAATACATTCTATTAAAAAACAAAGGCAACGGGCGCCTGGGTGGCTCAGTTGGTTAGGCGACTGCCTTCAGCTCAGGTCATGATCCTGGAGTCCCGGGATTGAGTCCCTCTGACCCTCCCCCCTCTCATGCTCTCTGTCTCTCATTCTCTCTCTCGCAAATAAATAAAATCTTAAAAAAAAATTTTTTTTTAAAAAGGCAAAAAATACTTAAAACAATCGCTTCCTAATTATTTTACTATAACTGATGCTCGAGATTATGAACATCTATTGTCGATACAATATAATGGCACACTTTTGTGCATCTCTTCCCAAGTTATGATCAGACACGTCATGCACCTAGTTTACAGGTGGCCATGGTGAGAGGGTACACCCCACGGAAATTGCCATGCATTACCCATTAGGGCTTGATTTATTGTCTTGGTGGTTGTCTAGTACTTAAGAAACGCTAATGTTGATAATGCAAATCAACGTCCAAGGGTGTGATGTTTGTAGCTATTATATTGGGAATCAAAAAAAAAAAAAAAAAGGAGGAACGTTCTCCAAGGACCTGAAAACTTATTTAACTGGACAAAGAGGGTATTCAGGCCATGGACAAAAGAGTGAAGTCTCAACACGTCTTGGTTTCATTTTCTTCTTCCTCTTGCACTAAAACGGAACTATCCATGAACGTTCATGCTGGATCTACACTTGCTCGCCACGGCCACCTGCGTGGGCTACAGGTATAAGAGTTTGGCAAAAATCAACAGAAGCACTCTCTGAGAATTATTTGACTATATAAAATTTATAACCAGGAGGATAATATTTTATCATCACTCGTAAGCTCTGAGCCACACATCCTTTATGTTAGTTAATTTTATGATAAATAAAAAATACATGCTTTTTTTCCCCCTCTGGACATGAAATTGTTGATCAGTTAGCAGCACATCACTGAGCCTTTCCCCTGTTGATAAGCATCATTTTGCTCCCTTTCCCACTTGGAATTCCATTCCATCCATGCTGGGTCAAATGCGGTACAGCTTTTAATTTTAATAGATATTTTCAGATTGCTTCCAACAAAGGCGAGTGTGGATCCATTTCTAGCATCAGTGCATGAAAAGCACCCTTTTCTCAGGTGGCTACTAACGAGAAACTGACAGATTTATTTTTTGCCAGTCTGATGGGTATACAATGGCAACTCTTTATTTCGCTTTGCTCCCCTGCCCCATGTCTGCGTGTTTGAAAGTCTTTTCGGACATTTGTTGCCATTTGGATTAATTCTGTGAACTGCCTCCTGGTGTCCCTTTTTCTTTTTATAGAAATTGGGTTGTTTATTCCCTCTCGATTTGTGTGTGCTCTCTATAAATTAAATGTAAGCCTTGTATGTGTTCTTTGTGTTTAAATCTCTTGTTCACATTTTAACTTTGTGTTACCTTTTGCCATACAAAAATGAATTTTTTTGTTTATCACTTCTTTAGCTACACCGGGTGTCTGGTCCTGGTTAGGCATTTTCCTACATTGAGAATGTTCCTATAGCCCTTTAGAATTTCTGGCTGAATTGTTGTTGTTTAAGTTTCTAATAGGAAGTTGGTTTTCAGATACGGCTAAGATAGGGGTCAGCTTTTCTTTTCCCCTGGATGGGTAGCCAGTCAGTATCATTTGTAAATACTTGTGGCTTAGTCAAACAAGGATAATAACTATATATTAGTTAATAATTCCTCACTGTATTGAAACGCTACTTTCGTTATATTAAGTATCATATATGCTCCCTTATATTTCTGTATTCTAATCTATTTGTCTATTCTCAAGCCAGCAGCATATTGCTTTGATCATAGTGTCTTTATAGTATGTTTGCATCCAGAGGACTTTGGGAAGACAGTACATAACACTGAGATGAGGTCATTAAGAATGCTTCTTTCTCTCTCTATTCCCTCCTGGTGCATTCAGATCCAAGAGGCTCTGAGTGAAAACTGTGGAGACAAGATGGAGGCAGTTGGATCCCTGAGTTACTTTGTGGAGTGGAGTTTCCCTGTAGCTTAGTCTGATTGCACCATCTTTGCATGAGGGATGGAGAACCCTTTATTTTGACCTCCGCGTAGCCTTATCCTGTCCTGACTTACATCGGTGTTGAGGCATCAAAAAACTAAAAGATACGGCATTAGCTTAGCGGCTGGTGGCGGGTGCCAAGGAAACACTGGATCTGGGGGTTGGGGGTCAGGTTGTGGATGGTGACACATTGACCTAAGTCAGTCTGCATGACCCCATACCCTATTGAACTTGCAACATGAAAACAAGAGGGAAGAGAGCAGGAGAGTAGAAGTGCGTCTTGGCTGTTGACGACACTCAACAAGATTTTGCAAGAAAGACATGAGCTCAAGAAAGAGGTGGCTGTTTGTGAGCAGAAATAAAGACAATAGAGAAATTCCAGAAATCTGGGGCCTAGCAAAATTGGGAAGCCAAAAATAACTTGAAAGGGGATTTAGGGAGCGTTTGAACAACAAAGGCTCAAACTACCTCAGGGCAAAAAGCAGATTAGAAAAGTCCAGATAGACTCCAAGTGGCTGCCATTATATTGTGAGTGAAACATGGGGACAAAATGGCAAGTAAGCAAAGTGGAGACCTGTATCCCAGAAAGACCTTTTGCCTTGAAGGATAGAACATGGAACTCACTGGAAACAAATATATCGATGTTTACCACATTTTTGAGGAAACCGTATTGGAGAGGAACCCAAAGCTTGGGCTAAAATACTCGACTGTTGACTCTTCACTGGGTCCCCAGTCTTCTGTGGGCAGACAGCAGCTGAGATTCCACAGCCCCCAAAGGGCATATTCCCAAATGTCCATTTCAGCTGTGGCCAAGGAGCCTGATGGCAGGACATAGTCAAGGGCCAGGGAGAATGACCATCAAGGTACCTTTTCAGAAGGAGCCTAATCAAGAAAGCTTGGCCACCCCAGGGTAGGGGTCTTGGCCCCAGGTAGGTCTGCCCAGCACGGTGTGGGGATTCTACACAGCAGAGATGGCCACCTGTCTCCATTTTCTCCACGTGGAAGTGTTCATTGTACTTGTCACCACCCTGCTCCATCATTGAATATGGGGTCAGTATTGGAGGCAGGGAATGTCTTTCAGTTTAAAGGTGTCCAGAGCAAGAGGAGGTGGGCACAGACCCTCTGAAGAGCTCCATGCAGGTCACTTGCTCCAAGAGCCGAGATTTCAAGCTGGATTCAGTGAGCATGGCAGTTGGGTTGACTCTCTCGAGACGGTGTGAGTGTGTCCTACATGTGGGACAAAGCGTGACTTGAATATTTGGGGACCACAGGAGGACAACTCTTCCTAGCTCCCTGGCAGTTAGGTGGGGCTGTGTGACTGGTTCCAACCAATGAAATGTGAGCAGAAGTAACACTTCTTACCTCCAGCCCAAAGTGTTGAAGAGCTGACAAGCGACCCTCATGCTCTGTCCTTCCTCACCATGGTGACCCTGGAGGCCTCGGAGTGAGACAATGGTGAACAGGTCAGAGGGTGCCTAGGCTCCTGAATGGTGTATAATAGAGAGTTCTCAGCAACCCACATCAGATTTTGTTTGAATGACATATATATAATGCTTAGCTGCTGGGTTTAATTTAAATTAGATTATTTTGGATTTCTCACCTATACAATCATATCATCTTCAAAGGTTGCATTTTAATTTCTTCTGTTTTAATCCTTACACCTTTGATTCCTTGTCTCTGTTTCACAGTGCTGCTGGGAATTCTACAACGTTGGACAGAAGCGGTGAGAACAGGTGTCAGGGGCTCATTCCTGATCTGAAAGGAAAGTTTTCAAGATTTCAAGTATCAAGATCCATAAGGGGTTTTCTATATGTTTTTCATGGGTATTGGCTATCTGGTTTAAGAATGTCCCCTTGTGCTCCAGCATTTTTAAACATGAACGGGTGTTGACTTTATTATTTTTTTTCTGAGCCTATTGAAGTGATCATACATGTTTCTCTTTAAGATGCTGATGCTATGGGATCACCAACCTGACATTTCTGGGATACACCGGATTAGGTTGTGCTGAATTCCACCATGTGCTCTATTTTGATTGGGATTTTTGCATCTGTGTGATGACTGAGGCTTGCTCTGCCAGGTTTTGGTATCAGCGTTCTTCTGGCCTCAAAAAAATGAGTTGAGGCCATTTTATGCTCTTGTATGTTTATCTTATTTTTCCCTCCTGTTCTCCAGAAGAGCTTGCTTAAGATTGGCTTGATTTCTTCCTTACAGGTTTCATTGAATTTGCAGGTCCTGGAGTTTTCTTAGTGGGAATAACTTGCTTATGGATTCAATTTATTTAATAATTATAGGGCTCTTTAGATTTTCATTTTCTAGTATCAGTTTCGGGAACTTGTAATGTTTTAAAGAAACTTACCTGTTTCTTTTCAATGTTCAGGTGTTTTGGATATGAATTTTCCTCTTATCTTTTTTGTTCTTTTGGATGTGTAGTGGTGCCTTCTTTTTAATTCCTAGTCTGGGGAACTGATGACATCCCTCCTTTGTCCCAAGCCTGCCCACAGCACTCCACGGCCCATTCGATCAAGTCCAAGACATTTGGCTGGGCACCTGAGGCCCTGAGGGATCTGAAGCCAACCTCTGTCCCTTCTCCTGTGTGGTCACCCTGCCCACAGCATAAGGGGCACGTGGGAGAGAGAGGGCAGCTTTCCAGGAGGGCAGTCTTCTTTCAGGAAGGTTGTCCCCATCCCCTCTCCAGAGCCAAGGAGGGGAGGTGCATGAGTGCGTGCACCTGCGTGTGTATGTTCGTGTGTCTGTACGTGTGTGTGTACAGATGGTTGCATCCTGGCCTGGTCCTCCTTGCCTGGGAATAGGGGCATGGGGAGACCCCACACGGCTCTCCAAAGAAACCTCCATGTGCCCCAAGAACGCAGAACTTTCCTGCAGCAGCAAAAACAGTGACATCAAACTAGCTCCTTCCCTGCCCCCTTTTCTGGTCCTTTCCCCCACCTTCCCGCTCCAGCCCAGACGCTGGCTGCCCTGGGGAGGGGAAGGGTGCACTGAGTCCGGCCTCTGCCCTCTAGGCCCTAGGATGGGACTCCAGCCTGGGGGGTTGGGAGGCAAAGCTCCAAATGGTATTTGAGGCTGGAGCTTTGAACGGAACTGGATGCAGCGCCAGCCCTCGTGGGGTGACACTGCTCTGGCCAAATTGTTTGTGGGGCTGAGACCCGGGCAGAAAGAGGGTCCAATGTGGCCCCCGTGGGTGGCAGGTATGGGAGGCACAACCCCCCCCTTTGCCCAATACGGGTGTCTGTCCCTCCTGGAGAGCAGGGGTCCGGCCGTCCTCCGAGAACCCACGGGATGGTGCTCGGTTATCTAGGGCCACCTTCTGAGCCAGGGATGGGAATCCACCTACCAGCCTGGCACAGGGTTCAAGGAGATAACAATGTGCAGCAACTGTTCCCAGCTCGCCCGCTTGCCCACCCGCGTGCTCACAGCTCCCGCCACCACCTGGGGGACCACCCGGTTCTGTCTCCTTTCCCGCCTGCTCTTGCCCCTTGGGAGGTGGTCCCCGTTTGGCCTCTCCATCTGCCCTTGGGGCTGGACCCCTAGTGCCACCCTAGACAGGTCCTCAGCTGAGACCTCAGGTCCTCCTCTCCCAGCCTCCCGGGCCAAGAATGGAATAATCACGAAGGCCGGTTCCCACGAGTGCATTTGGAAACGTTAAAGCACGTTTTAACACTGGAACAGTTGACATGACACTCCTTTATTAAAACCTAAGGACATCTTTATAAAAACTACTGTATATAAAGACAAAAGCAGCGTAGCGCAGTGTAAAATACATTATTATTATTATTACATTATTATTATCAGGAATATTGTTGGTTTTTGGTTTTCCCAGTTATCATCTCTCAGCAAGACCCTGTGCCTGCTCACGGAAGTCAGGGTGTGCAGGAGAGAGGAACCACCCTGTCCCACCCTCACCTGTGTGCCCTAGCGTGGCCGACCGTGGTGTGGACGCACCTGCCTGGGGTGGGGGTCCTGCCTTGTTTAGGCGACTGAGCCCCTCCCCCTCGGCGTCCCACTTAGTTATTGCACCCGACCCAGACTGACTGCTTGCCGATCTGATTGTGACGCATCCCACCAGCTTGAACATACAGAAGCGGGGAGAAACAGAAAGAACACACGTGAGAACCCAGGCGGGGCTCTAAGAAGACATTCTCTCAGGTCACCAGTTGGTCCCACTGGATGCCCTGGTGGCAGTGACAGCCGCCATCTGCAGCCACGTGCCCCAGCAACCACCCCCCCGCCCAGGCTCATCTGACTTCCATGGGCTCCTGCGTATTTTGGAGTGTGGTGTAGGGCAATTCACAGGGCACCTCACTGCACAAACCTGGGGGCTGCTGTTCCTAAAGCGGTCCATAGAAATGCTGTTCCTGGGAACCCATGACCATTTTGGTGACAGCGTTGTGAATGGTGCCTCTGGGGGGTGGGCCCTGCCGCAGCCCTGAATGTCACCCTGTCAAGGGCAAACATATCAGGGTTTTGATGCAAAGACAGGAGTTTTTGTGTGACTAAGGGTCCAAGTGGCTCACTCACCAGGCATCTCTCTAGCACCAACTATCTGGCAGGGTCCTGGAACGTGAGGGGTGGGGAAAATGCCACCTCCAAGGTCACTCTCATGGAGGGGATAGGTAGGTGTTGCCTATTTGCTTTGTGGATCTGGGCGTTCCTAACTTTTCGGCACAACTAGTCACTTCTCAGGGGACCCCGGCCTCTCCCATGGACACACGCATGTTCCCTGTCATCTCTGTGTTCGGCAGGAACTGCTCCCAGATGCGCGCTGGGTTCAGAGCTGGATAAATATTTGTTGAACAGATGAAGGAATGCATGCGTGAGCGAATGGATTTTCTAGGATCTTCTATCTCTCTCACCTGAATTCTCAACTTCAACATCTGTTTTTCAGGCCACAGACCCCAAGGTCGTATCCGTTCCCTTGACGGCCATCTGGGGCTGTGTTACTGCAAGGCAGGCTGGGACCGCGTGGGGTGTTAGTCACGCAGCCGGTGGGTGGTCTTTGTGCTCTGGGGCGTAAAGGGCATCTCCCCAGCCTGATCTGGTGACGGCTCTGCGGTTCCAGGTGGCACTGAGCATGGTGTCACCACTCACTGGGGGGCTGGCTGCCCCTCTGACCTTACAGATGGTTTGTGGGGACCGGGCAGACACCATCTGATACTCACCAGGTAAGCGGCAATGTCAAGAATTCCTGAAAGTCACTTCTATCATTCCGACCTCAGGGTCCCGTAGCAGACGACGGGGGTGGGGGGGCATAGTGATGACATGGCTGCCCCTCGACACTGACAAGAAATGCCCCCAATAACTCCCCTGGGGGCTGTCACGTGAATTTGGGTTGTTGAGGGATCGACGAGACTCTAGGGGACACGGTGGACAGGATGTCAGCTGGGCTGGCGGACGGGGCCTGGGCTGGAGGGACGGCTGAGGGTCAGGATCCCGACCTGGTGCAGCGAGGGTCTGGGGGTCTGCGTGGGAGACGGTGCCAGGCATGGCCACACCCACAGTCTCGCTGTGACTGAAATGATCTAGAGAGAGCTTTGGATTTGATGGTGAGCTGGGAAGCGTCTCTCGGCCCCACTCCTCACCACGTTGTCCCTGATCCCCCCCACCCCCCAAGCCCTTCTTTCCAGCCTCGGGGCCACGTTTGCCTGAATGGTCTGACGATGAAGGGAAGGACCACCTGCCCTCGCTAGCGGCCCGCCTATTTTTCTAAAGCATCCGAGACCGCAAGAGGGCCTGGATCCACCTGCGTGTGTGCACGCGTCTACGTGTGTGTGTGTGCGTGCTTGTCCCTGTGCGTGCGGGGGTGCACGTGCGTGTGTTTTCAATTAAGGCCTGTTTCATACTGGTCCTGGTCAGCGTCAGACGGCTCCCTGGCCCCTGGCAGCTCCGGGCCCGTCTACAGGAGGAGGCTGCTCCTGACTGAGGCTCGGGGCGACTTCAGAGGTAAAGGTGAGGGCAGAGGGCCTGAGAACGCTACCACTATTCGTTCTGAATCGGTTCCAAAACACACGGATCACTCCATGCACAGGTGAGAGGGAAAGCGTAGGCTGCTCGTCCGTGACGCACCGTTCCCAATAGGAAGAGGTCCTTACAAACGGGAGTCAGGACACAGACCGGCGTCAGGTACAAACTCCTCAGTAAGGTACGTTGTCTTCTTCTTTCTCTGCTTTTTATTTTTCTTTTTGTACGATGATTATTGTTATTGTTACAAATTACGTGGTGATAGCCAGAAGCTCGCAGTAGAAAGTAAACATAGGCAGCTTGAAAAACCAGGTTTGGGAGTCACTAAAAACACTAACTCTGGAAATCTCTACTTGAACTTGTCACTACCCTGTGTCTTATTCTCAGGGACACTCTACCGATTGGCACGGTGGCCTGCCACAGTAGGGAGGGGACAGGATTTTGCTGGGGCGAGCCGGGCTCCTGCGGGGTTTTGAGGAGCCCTGGACATTGGGAGGGAGGCCCTGCGCACACGTGCCTTCCCTGCAGCCGCCCTCCACTCGGGGCGCTCACACCCGGCGCCCCGTCTCACGCCTCAGCCACTGAGAGAGCCAGTGACCATTGTTCCCTCCTTCCCACAGTCCCCTGCCCCCCCGACAGGTGGCAAACAGGCTCGGAGGGGAGCGAGGAAGGGCCCCTGCCCTCCGCATACTCTGCCCCGCCTGGCCGGCTACGTCTGTGTTGTCTTCTGAGCTACACGTGGGAAGCCTCCATTCCGACATAATATTCTGTCCCAAGCCCCACAGGGTTATCAGTCACTCCCGAGAAGATTGCTGGCAGGGGCCAGAGGCCTGCAAGTTGTAATTCTCGAGGCTGCGGATCAGGTGGGTCCTGGCCCTGGCTGGTCGAAGTGAGCCTCCGGCTCAGGCAGTCCGGCCAGGGAGGCAAGGCAACCAGCTCCTTCCCGCCAGAGGAAGCACCCCCTGTGGGATCAGCTGCGTGAGCGTCACCCTGGACCACAGGAAGCCAGAGATGCCAGCCCCCTAATACCTGGTCTGACTCCTTCCTCTTACCGAGGGGGAAACTGAGGGCGGCGAAGGCACATCGCTCTTAGTGCAGAGCTGATGTCACAATCCGGGTCTTGTGTCCCCCCCAGACTTCAGGTTCCCCTGATTCCCGAGCCTCTGCACATTGGATGCAGGTGAGGGTTTATCCCCCTGGGCCGGAGGGTGGCTGAGTCCCTCTCCAGGGCTCCCCACAGCGTCCAGGGAAAGGAAGACATGCCCGTCCGTACTCAAGACCCCAAGTAAAGTTTTCTCACGTTGCCTCTGCCAAGCCATACGCTTGGGCACCCCTGTCTGGGGAGATGCATGGAAACCATGGGTCTGGTCTGCCACAGCCTGCCTGGTGAACTGGGGCGGGTCACTGGACCCATCTGAGTCTCAGGTTCCTAGTCCACGAAATGAGGAGAGTCCTTTCCTTATGGAGCTGTTGAGGGATGGAGAGCCAGGTTTGTCTGGAAAATGCGCTATCAAAGGACAGGCTGTTGTGTCTGTGAGGTCTTACAGAGCCTGGACTCCTCGCCCTCAACCCCTCCTGCCCTCCCTCTGCGTGCCAGCCATCCTGCATTTCTTTGGTTCTTTGAAACCATCAAGCATGCTATTGCCTGAGGGTCTTTGTGCTGGATGCTCTCCCCCTGTGTTTAACGCCCATGGCTCCTGCTTATCATTCAGCCCTGGGCTTAAACATCACCTGCTCAGAAAGGCATTCCCAGACCACCCAACATCGACAAGCCCCTCACTAACAGATTGTTCTGACTGAATTCTCGGCCCAGCACTCCCCGTCCTTATTCACGATTCACTTCTCCCCTGTTCTCTCTCCCCACCTAGCCAGCCAGCACCAGGAGCTGGGGCCTGCCCACTCCCTGCTGTGTCTGGAGGGCAGACAGTGTGTGTGCAAGAGCACTAGGTCTAGCTAAGTGAGGATACGCCATCCGACGGACACCAGTTTGCTGAGCAGGGTCCGCCACGCTAAGAGCTGGGGGAGATCTGGTTATCACTAACACCGGTGGAATGAGTGTGTCTACACTGGCAGTGTGGTCCTTGGGGATTTATGTGATCCTTTCCCAGGCAATGCCCTTCCGTGTGTGCACCTTGGGCCAGCAGGGTGGGTGGGTGGGGGGAGCTCTGGGGACAGATGTTATAGGCATCCGGGTTTATGTAGAAGTCTAAAGTGGAATGGTTTCTGGAAACTTCCCTTGGAGCTTCCACAGTCCTCATCACCATGTTTAGCACAGATCTGTGTGTCTGTCTATCCCACCAGATGGTGCCCCCCCTCCAGGGCAGGGACCAGGCCTGCCTGACTCATGGCCAGTCCTTATCACTGCCCAGGCTGGGGTTTGACACACAGCAGGTGCTTAACCAGAATGTGTTGTGTGGATGAAGGTTTCAGGGCAGTGATGGTGGAGAACTTGGGGCAACAGTCAGTCCACTGAGAAGCCAGTGGGGAGATGTTCCAGGGATTGTGCTGGGGGGTCCCCTGGGATGGGGAGTGTGGACTTTGGGTTCCTACACCCCTAAGATCAAACAGAGGGGCTGGTCTCCTCCTGGCTGTGTGACCCTGGGCAACTTCCCTGCTCAGAGCCATTTCCGCAGGGGGCTCACCACACCCCTCTCCCAGTGAGAGGGAGAGTGCATGAAGACACGCAGCCCAGCGCCTGTTCTGTGGATGGCCCAAGACGCATCATCCCCTATCATTACATTGTTATAGGAACAAATTCCATAAGAACCAACCCTCACTAGCATCTTCAAATCCCCAGGGCCCTCAGACACAGCTGGGCCATGCCTTGTGCTCGCTGACTCTAGTGGGTTCACGGCTGCCAGCCACAGCCAGAAGTTTGAACGGGGACGCTGACCAGGGCCCCTGCCACTGGTGACCTGTGCCCATTAGAGGACTCGGGGGGACTCCAATAGAAACCAACCAAACAAACACACAAAAAGAACACCCAAATCACACACCCCCCCCCCCCCCACACACACCCACACCCACACACACACACACTCACATTCAGTATTCTGACACAAATAGGCCCACAGGCCACAACTGGAGGGACTGGAGGCAAGGGGCCCACAGATACAATACACAGGCCTAATCCCTGTGGCTTGAATTCGCCGGAGCAGTTTTGTGCTGGTCATCCTGAGTCCACAATGGCATCACCTTTCAGAAGCCACCAGCCCAGAATGGGACTATTGCTTGCAGACGGGTGGCTCAAGACCCCCTCCCTTAAGATCCCTGGCCCCCACCCCTGAGTTTGCTCCTAATCTTAGAAGTCCATGGAAGGGGGTTGTGGGTACAGGTGGCATTTCCTCCTCTGCCACCGCCGCAGCCACCTCGGCTCTCCCTGGGGTCTCTGTGGAAGTTGTTCTTCTTGGAGGCTGTGCCAGGTGCTTCAGGTCTCACCTCCCCCATCCTGAGGCACGGCAAAAGGGCTTTCTGGAGAAGCAGAAGGAAACAAAATATCACACGGTGTCTCCTCTGTGGGGACTCACTGAGGACATTTCTCTTGGGCCTCGGTGCCCAGAGAAGCCAGGTTTTCTCTGAGTGCATGACTTCTGGAATACTGAGAAATATTTGACTTTAAGACTGGAAGCCAGATAAGCAAGCCTGCCGCCACTGTGGCTCCATTCAGAACCAGCACTCATGGCCCACGTAATAAGACAAGAAAAAAAAGCATAGCATCTTAGGAGTGGAATAGAAGAAACTGAATCACAATTAATGGCAGATAATGTGCACAGAAAATCCAAGAGAATCAACAGGCTAATTATTAGAACAGAGTGCAGATACAGAGATACGATCTTCAATCCAAGAGATAAGCAGATTTACTTATAAAACCAACAATGTTCATCTGTCTCAACAGTTACCAGAGTGATTATGTGTCTTAGTTTGGGTCATCCCAGTTAACACCTGTTGTTCTGACATAATTTTTAATATCATTCCCCTTTCATGTTAGTAAGTGTTTTGATTTGGATGATAAACTATATGGTCACACTTGCTATAAAAAAACTAGAAAATATTGGGGCACCTGGGTGGCTCAGTCAAGTGTCTGACTTCAGCTCAGGTCATGATCTCATGGTCCTGGGATTGAGCCCCGCTACAGCTCTGAGTTCAGCAGGGAGTCTGCTTGTCCCTTTCCCTCTGCCCCTCACCCCCCACCCCCGCTCATGCTCTCTCTCTCTCTCAAATAAATAAATAAAATCTTTAAAAAACCTAGAAAATATTAAGAACAGATACAGATACCATTCATAATTGTAATAAAAACCACTGTGAGTCTTGGAATCACATCACTGGATGTGACCGTATCCTACAAAGCTATGGAGAGGAAACCAGGGTGCTCCTGGCACAGGGATGGGCCAGGACACCAATGGGCAGGGTCAGGACGGTAAACACTGGCCCATGGGGCACTTACAGCTTTGACTAGCAGAGTCCAGATGGCACTGTGAATCCCTTATCCTATATCCAATTATAAGGGCAACTGCTCAGTCACAAATACTTACCTTTCCAGACTTCCTTGCAGATGGGGTGATCCCACGACCCAGTCCTGTGTAAGTGGAAGTCCCCTGGGAAGGGGATATGAATCCAGATAAGAGCATGAGAAGAAGGGACACGCACTAATGTAGGTGAAGTGGAAAGCAGGGAGAAACCTGGTTCTGGTGGTGGCCCCTGACTTCTCCCCTCCATATCAGTGCAGCTGGACTTCTGCTACTTGCATCTGATTATAGCTCTTAACTGATAAACCATCTTCGACCAAGCTTCATTGCAAGTTAAGAGGGGGCGGGGGGCAGGGGGGAGTTGAGGGAGGGGCTCTGACAAAGCCAGCACAGCGCATCTTTCCAGAGCAGGTGAGAGTCCAAGAAGCAGAGCCAGCCTCCCTGCTCTACATCAGCAGGAATGTGTGCATGGGCTCAGGGTTGGATTCCAGAGAGCCTTCTCTGCTGCTTCCCAGAACAAAGCCAGGTCCAATGATCCCCCCACCACCTGCTTTATCTTTCTCCATAGCATCCATCTCTATTCAGCACACCACAGATTTTACTTACTGGTCTAATTTATTGTTTGTCTCCCCCCACCTAGAAAGTAAACTACAAGAGGGCCAAAGTGTCTGTGTGTCATGTTTATATCTGTATTGCCAGGGTCTGGAACAGTAACATAGCCAGGATCAGGAACACAGCTTCATAAATATTTGTTGAATGAATGAACGAAGCAAGAAGTTAAAACCCAGATGGACCATCTTTCAACTTTAACATCAACAGAAACACATTTTGAATCTATTTTTGAAATATAGTTCACGTGAGTCTTTCTTATATAAATTACTAGGGGACACACTTGGGATAACCAAGGCCAAATGGGGTGAGTGTGGTGACGTCACCAACAGAGAGACTCTGTTGAACTGTAGGACCATCTGAAACAAATCCAAGAATTGGGACTATTATAGGCAAGAATGAAAGAGAAAACAGAGAACTGGGGTAAATAACAATAGATGGGAGGGTAGAGGTGAGAAGTGGGGAGGTAATTTATGTAAATTATGTCTTCATCACTTATATTTAGGCGTCTCAAGAGTTGTTCAGAGGTTTAAGTAAAATTAGAGGCACAACAGTAAACAGGGAAAATATCATAAAATATAATCAACTAAAGTCATTTGATGGAAGGGAGAGAAGGGGAAGAAAAACAGAAATATTCTAATTTGGACATTCTTCATATGTGGGGAGAAAATAAACACCGTCTAAAGCAATAGAGAATTAAGGGTATCATATCACAGTAGAATTATAAAGATAACCACAGGATCAGAAACACAGCTTTGCAAATTGTCAGAAGACATATACACAAAAAATAAAACAAAGAAAACAGAGACCATATGGTGGAAATTGACAACCCCCACAAAAGCTACAAAAGCAGAAAGCATATCACAAACCATGACAAAAGTAACACCAAATGTATCTGCCATGTAAGTAAATGTTAATGAGCCATACACACTGGCTTAAAAAAAAAAAAAAAAAAAGACACTCAGACCAGATTACAAACAAGATCTACTGAAGGTAGAATGAATCACACAGGTTTCACATAAAAGGATGGACGGATGATGAGAATGCCCCGGGGGATGGTTGTTCAACAACGTCAATGTACTTAGTACCACTGACCCCTACACTTCAAATGGTTACGGTGGTAAATTTTATATTATGTGTTTTAATACAATTAAAAAAAAATAAAAGGATGGGCAGAAACATAACAAACAAATGCAAACCAAGAGAAACCAGGGTTCTTGATCTGAATATTAGATAAAGCTGAAGTCGGGGCAAGAAATACTGAATGAGAAAAAGAAAGGATCTGTGCAGAGATCAGGCTGAGAGTCACCACGAGGATCTCAAAATAATGAATGTCTATGCACCAAATAACATAGCCTCTACATTACAGATTAAGTTGACAAAAGCATAAATAAAAAGATAGGAGGCCAAATACCTAATTAATAACATAGTGTATGTATGCGTGCATGTATGTGTGTGCATGTGTGCATGTATGTGTGTGTATGTATGTGTGTGCATGTGTGTATGCGTGTGTGTGTGCATGTGTTTGTGCATTAAACAGAATCTACCTTCTATTCGAATGTTCTTGAAAAAGAACACACAGAAAGTGACTATCAGGCCACAAAGAAAGTAAATTCCAAAATTTAAAAATCAGATAACATTCTCTGATCTCAATACACTAGAATTTGAAAATATTTATAAGGAAAACCACAAAACAAAACTCTACCACCAAGACATTTAAAAACTCTAAAATAGGGCGTCTGGGTGGCTCACTTGGTTAAGCGACTGCCTTCGGCTCAGGTCATGATCCTGGAGTCCCTGGATCGAGTCCCGCATTGGGCTCCCTGCTCGGCAGGGAGTCTGCTTCTCCCTCTGACCTTCCCCCCTCTCATGTGCTCTCTCTCTCTCTCTCTCAAATAAATGAATAAATAAAATCTTTAAAAAAATAAATAAAAACTCTAAAATAACTTATGACTCAGAGAGCCAAGAAACTAAAATTTCAGAATAGGTAGATAATAATAAAAATAAAAATACCATATCTCAGAACCTGTGGGATGCTCAGATAATGCTCAGAGGAAAATTTACAGCTTTAAATATTGATATTAATAAACAGAACATGAATTAACTATCCAACTCAAAATGTTAGAAAAGGCCAAATAAATTCAAGAAAGGCACAGGAAAGCAACTGATAAATCAAAACTGAAATGAAGTTAAAAATAGAGGAAGGAAGGAATAAATAAACCCAATTTCTGGTTCTTTGAAAAACACTGAAACGTTAGCTGTTGGTGAATCTGGAGGCGGAAAGAGGAAGTGGCCACGTGGCAATTACCTACACTTCTGTTTTCCATTTCTACTCCTCCACTGTCCCTTCGTCCCTCCAGACAGGCTTTTGCCCTCGCTATTCTGCAGAATTTGCCCCGGTCAAGGTCACCAAAGGCCTCTGTGTTGTTAAATCCAGTGGTCAATTCTCAGACCTTTTCTTACTTGCCCCCTGGGCACCGCTGACCCAGAGGATCACTCCTCCTGCCTCTGGGACACTCCGGACCCTCTCCTGGTTCTCCTTCTGCTTCTCTGGAACCTTCTCAGGCTCCTCGCCGGGTCCCTCCCCATCTTCCCGTTTCCTCTCCTCTCCACCTCCACTCACTCCTGAGGAGCTCCTCTCCTCGCAGGGGCTCACTCTATACACTGATGACTCTCTGGCCTCAAGCTCTCACATTATCTCCACACTGTCCACTTGACATCAGCAACTGGAGATTTGCCACACATCTCAAACTTAACCTTCTCAGAACTAAAACCCGGATCTTCTTCCCCAGTCAACCTTCCCATGATCGTCCTGACCTCACTAAGTTCAAGTCCATCCTTCCGGTTGCTTGCATCAGAGCCCCAGGGCTATCTCTGGCCCCCCCTCTTCCTCTCAAAGTCCATTCCGATCCATTAGCTGCTTCCTGTACCCCCTTCTCCCACCACAGACCCAGCCCACAGGGTTCCTGCAGGGGCTTCCTTGGCAGCCAGAGGGATCCTGTGAAAACCTGAGTCAGATTACATCACTGCTCAGCTCAAAACCCTCAATGGCCCTCGTCCCATCAGAGTGGAAGCCAAAAGCTTCCTCTCCATCTTCTCTGATCAAGTCCCTGTCTTCTCTCTTTTATTCACTCCACTCCATCCCCGATGGCTCCTTTTACGGGTCAGCTTGACTGGGCCAGTGGGGTGGGGCCAGATATCCACTCAAATATGATTCTGAGTGTGTCTGGGAAGGTGTTTCTGGGAGAGACTCACATTTGAGTCAGCAGAATGTGTAAGCAGACAGCCCTTCCCAGTCCACTGAAAGCCCGAATAGAACACACTGACTGATGGGGGAGAATTCCTCCTTTGCCTGGCTATCTTCCGACTGGGACGTCGGTCTCTCTTGCCTTCAGACTTGGATCCCTACCGACACTCACACCATCAGCTCTCCTGGGTCTCCAGCCTGCCGGCTGCAGACCGTGGGACTGCTCAGCCTCCAAGACTGCACGAGCCAACTCCTTGTAGTAAATCTCTTTATACACTTATACCTATGTCTACAGGGTGTCAATATCTCTACAGTGTGTCTCTATCTACAGTATATCTGTATCTACAGCATGCCTGTATTTATAGCGTGTATAGATCTACAGTGTATCTACATCTACAGCCTATCTATATATATCTACAGCAGGTCTATATCTATATCTACAGTGTATCTAATCTAAGGTGTGTCTATCTATATCCACAGTGTGTCTGTATCTATGTCTACAGTATGTCTACATCCACATCCACAGCGTGTCTGTATCTACAGCTTATCTGTATCTATGGTGTATCTACATCTACAGTCTATCTATATATATATCCACAGGAGGTCTGTATCTATATCTACAGTGTATCTAATCTAAGCTGTGTCTATCTATATCCACAGCATGTCTGTATCTATGTCTACAGTGTGTCTACGTCCATATCCACAGCGTGTCTGTAACTACAGCTTATCTGTATCTACAACGTATCTATATCTACAACGTATCTATATCTATATCTAGAGCATGTCTATATATCTACAGCGTTTCTATATTTATATCTACAGCATGTCTATATCTACGGGCTGTCTGTATCTATATCTACAGCATATGTATATCTGTATCTACAGTGTATCTATCTCTACAGCACATCTATATCTACAGCGAGTCTATATCTACAGCACGTCTATATCTACAGCGAGTCTATATCTACAGCACGTCTATATCTATATCTATGTGTCTCTATATTGATACGTGTCTATAACTGCAGTGCATCTATATCTATAGCAAGTCTGTATTTATATCTATAGCGTATCTTTATATCTACAGTGTGTCTGCATCTACAGGGTGTCTATATCTCTAGCATGTCTACATCTATATCTACGTGTCTCTACATCCATGCATGTCTATATCTATAACTGCAGTGTATCTAAATCTAGTCTGTGTCAATCTCTACAGCAAGTCTATAACTACAGCGTGTCTATATCTATATCTACAGCATATCTATATCGGTATCTACAGTGTATCAATATCTACTTTTACATCTGTCCATTGGTTCTGTGCTTCTGGAGGATCTAGACTAACACACCACCTGCACCCATTTCTTCTCCCAGATAAACACATGATTCTTCCCTCATTGTCTTCAAGTCACCTGTGCCTGAGTCCTTCTGTGACTACTGTATCAATTTGCACTCTTTCTCAAACTCTTTCCCTGTTCTCATACTTTTTTTCTCTCTAGCACTTACAGCACTCTAACAGGCCACAGATTTTACATACATATTTTAAAAAGTATCTGTACATAAAAGTAGCACTTTTCGTTGGTTTTGGTGCACAACCATATCCCCAGCGCCAATAATGATGCTAGACGCAGAGCAGGTGCTCGGTAAAATGAAGTGACCAGACAAATAATGAGAGAAGAGCAAGGGAGCCTACCCACTCAATTCTGTCCAACTAAATCAGAAAACCGTGACAAAATGAGTGAATTTCCAACAAAACAGAAATTACCCAAAGGATCCAGGAGGAGAGAATCTAAACAGACCAATTACCAAGAAGAAAAACTGTCAAATCGCAAATCCAAAGTCTAAAATACGAGCAATGCAAATTAAAGCCATAATGAGACAGCATTCTGGAGCACAAATAACAGGACACGTCCACAGCCTTCACTCCTCACACTGGCAAAGATCAAGAAGGTTGAGGGCTCGTGTGTCTGCTGGATGATGGCGGGGGGATGGGCGGAGAACCTCTGCTTCATTCTTGGTAGGAGGGACATCAGGGTCATTTCTGGAAGGCAGTTTGTGCAGCAAAGTTACAGATGCACATGCCCTCTGGCCCAGCAATTCCACTTAAAATTTATCCTCCAAATATGCGCACAAGGGCAAAGTACACACAAGCTCATTCATACGCAATAGTGGACCTTAGGATCAATGGAATGTCCATCCGTAGGGCACTGGGTTCAAAAGTAATGGCTCCCCATACATGAAGGATGCAGATATCAGAAAGGTCCACGCAGCTGTCCAGGAGGGCAGTCTGTCGGCTGCCCCAACACACCATGCTCACACACCTCCCATTCTCCTGTCTCTGTCCCAGCTGTCTTTGGGGTTTGTGACTTTAATCCCGTCTATGTGCTGAGGACTCTTCCCTGAACTGTAGTCTTGAACATCCAACCACCTCCTGGATATCCCCCTCACGCGCCTAGCAGGTGTCATTCTTGACACATCCCAAACCGAACTCCTATGTTACCTTCTAAACCCGCTCCTCCCCAGTCCCCCTCTCAGCTGATGGCAGCTCCATCCTTCCAGTAGTCAGGTCAAAAGAATGGGAGCTGTCCTTGACTCCTTTGGTCTCATGCCCAGGTCCAACCCATCAGCCAATCTCATCTATTCAAAATACACACAGAATCTCACCACTTCCAACACTGCTGCCATGGTCCAAGCCACAGTCCTCGAGGATTTCAACACCCTTGACAGATTTCTCTGTCCTTGCGTCCCTACAGTGTATTCTCAACACAGGAGCCAGAGTTCCCTGTGTTTTTTTGTCTATTTTCAATATATATATTAAATCGTTTCTGCTTGAAACTCTCTAATGGCTTTTTATTACCAAAGCTCTGGTGACTCTCCATGCTGCCCCCTCATACTTTTCTGACATGGCCTCCTGTCATGCGCCTTTGTCTTCCTCTCTAGCCACACGGGCATCTTTGTGGTTCCTCCCAACATTCCTGGGTGCTCCTGCCTCAGGGCCTTTGCACTCGCTGTTCCCTCTGGCTAGACATCTGTGCATGGCTCATTTTCTCAACAACTTCAGGTCTTGGTGCAGATGGCTCTTTAGGGAGGCCTTCCTGACCCCCCCTGCACCCCCCAAGGCCCTGCTTACTGCTCACTGCCACGCTCCTCAAGGACTGATGTGCTGTCTCCTTCATTAGAGGGCTGTCTGTCTTCCCACCACCCTGTCTGTTCCACAAGAGCGGGGCTTACCTGGTGCTGTGTTTTCTGCTCTATCTCAGCCCCTGGGAACCTAGGTGGGGGGAAGCATGGAGTAGATGATTCAGACTCTGGCCTTGGGGACCCCATATGGAGGGGTAGATGGTGGCATCAGGTAGGAAAATGCTGAGACAGAGGAAGCCCCAGGGACCAAAGGAAGAGGAAAGTCAGAAGAAGCTTGCAGAGCAAGTCCAGGTGGTTGTCTAGACTTTGCTTGGCTTCCCCCAGGGACAGGGAACTCACTACCCCATAGCCCATTGCCCTTTCAACTGTTCAGTTAGCTGGAAAACTTTTATAATGTGGGTCAAATCTCTCCCATCATTCCCAGCCTGGTCCTCCCTGCCTCTGGTGGCCCTTCTGAGACATGGTGCCAGAGGCAATGTCCCTGCTCCCTCGTCTTTGCTCTTCCAGGCTGATGTGGAAATGAGGCTCCCCTTTCTCTGAGGGGAGGCAGCATCACTCCTGACCTTGGCCAAGGCCTCCACGAGGCTGTCCCTGCTTCTGGGCCCCACGACCAGACCAGCCCCTGTATTTCCCCAGAGCCCTTTCTCTGGAGAGCAAAATCTGCTCCAGTCACTGCCCAGAGGGAGATGTGTGGGGATGGCAGGCACGAGATCCAGGCTGGTGGCACCGTGCATGCGTGCGTGCGTTGGGGGGGGGGCACGCGGAGGGCCTCTTGATAGAGCTGTTTCATGTGGGAACATGGTATTGACTTCACTATTTTTTATGTCTCATATATACATTTTACATATATTCTTTTATCTTTTATACAGAATGAAATATTTTGAAATCAATAATGTTCAAAAAATTGGTCATGGTTTCTTCAAAGGGAAAGTTTTGATGCCTTAGTTGGGCACTTGGGGCCTCTTCCCACCAGATTCCTATTACTGTTTCTACATTTGTGATCTCCACTTCAAAGGACTCTCCAGAATACCTGAGTGTGCTCCCACATGCTGGGAGCACCTCCCCTTTGTCCACTTGGCAAACTCCTACTCATCCTTCAAGACCCTGCTCCCAGGGCACCCCTTCCACGCAGCGTGTCTTTGTGGCAGTCAGTACCACATGGCACTGTAGAGGGGGTGGGGGCGGTAATGGCCACTGGCCTTGGGGCAGGCCTGGGTTTGGATCTCAGCTCTATGCCTTGCAAGCTGTGTGACCCTGGGCAAGTCACTTAACCTCTCTGGGCCTCAGAACCCACCTGATGCCACTCCAGGCATGTGGGACCATCCTCATCGCTGGCCAACAGGGACATTCCCTGCTGTGGACACCCCCGGGCCGGTGACAGCTCTGGCTTGGCCCATCTGGACACCACCAGGCCCGTCACCCGACTGCAGCCCCTGCACTGGGGGGCACCGTGCGTCAAAATAAAGCTTCAGCAAAGGTCAATTTCTGTTCTGCTTTTGTGGCAACCACACCTTGGCCACGCCATGAGTGCAGGAAACTGTCCAGCTAGCTCCCACTGCCGAGAGCCACGTGCCCCTCTCCCTGGGGCTGCTGGTCCTCCCAGGCACTTTGCAGGTGGCCTGGCCCCTCATTGCCAAAAGCCTGGCAGAAACTGGGGCCGGGCCCCCGATGCTCCTCTCACTCAGTACCAAGGCCAACGCCTCCTACTAGGCCCTTCTGGAAGCCCTCACTGGTGGAATCTGCCAGGCTTGCGTTGGGTGCTGAGTCAGGTGTGGGTCCTGCCCTTAAGGGCTCTGAGCTGGTAGGGGAGCCACACGGGGATCCCCAAACAAGAGCGGGAGGTCCACGTGGCATCAGGGGTGACGGCCTGGGGGCCCCAGGGGCAGAGCCTGGACAGAGGCAGAAGCGGGGCTCAGGGAAAACTCTCGGGGAGTTGATGCCGAGCAGGGGCCGAGCTGGGGCCTGAGCAGGATCGGGAAGATTAGGAAGGCAAGCAGGAGGAGGGCACAGCCTGAGTCAAGGCCATTCAGAGGCTCGTAGTGGGCGGCACGAGATGCTCCTGGCAAGGGCGCGTCTAGAGAGGTGGCAGCCACCGAGCACGTCCCCTGCCAGGCGAAGGCATTTGGACGTGATCCTAGGGCTCCGAGAGCAGACACGGGCGCTCCTTCCTAATTCTAATACGGGCAGGAGTCCAGTGTTGGGTATTCCACACACAGGCTCACTGAGCTCTGCCTGCTAGGCAGGCATGTTATTTCCCCCATGTACAGACGGGGAGACTGAGGCTCGGGGAGGAAATGGAACTTGCTCAGGGTCAGTTGTCTAGTTAGCGTGGAACTGGGAGCAGTCTGGGCTGCTCACCCCTGTGCGTGGGCATAGCTCTGGTGCAGGGAAGTGGGCTGGCGGGCTGGGGGCAGGGAGCCGGCGGGAGCCAGCAGGGCAGAGGCCACTGCTGCCCTCCCCCCTACCCCCCCACCCCCCGACAGTGGAGAGGTGCAGAGCTGCAGAGCCTGAGCCTGGAACCCAGGGCGGAGGGCCCACCGGGAGGAGGAGTGTCTCAGCTGGTGTCTGCAACCTAACTGGGAAGATAAGACAGAGCACCTGGCAATTTGAATAAGAATGAACGCTTCCAGAAGGCTGCGGAGTCTTGGTGACAATCACAGCTGACAAAAGCCGAGGAGTCATGAGGCCCAACATGACTAATTGCCAGGTGAGCTGCAGACAATGTGCCCCTCAGAGAGATGATAGCTCGGTTTGCGGTTTGCGTGGCCCTGACTCTGCCGGGTGCGGGGCTAGGAGCCTTCAGCATGCCTTCCACCGCATTCCCACGGCAGCCCGGGGGTGGGGGGTGCTGGTATCCACGTCTTACAAGGAGCAAACGGGGCAGGCATCCTGACTGGATGGTGCCGGGTGAGACGGCAACCCCGCGGAGGTGAGAGCAGAGTCCCCTAGGGCAGAGCTTTTAGCCACGGAAGAGGCGGTCTTGGGAGGCTGCCTGGAGGAGGTGTGTTTGTGTAACACAAGCATTGGGAAGATGTGACATAAAGCCACGATGAGTAGCCCCTCACAATTCAGGCCCCCAAAGAGGTCCCCGTCTGGGTCCCCAGAAGCTGTGAATGTGGCCTCACACGGTGTGAAAGGGAGTCTGCTGGTGGGAGTAAGTTGGGGACACCTCGATGGGCAGATCATCCTGGGTTATGCAGGTGGGTCCAGTGTCATGATGAGGGTCCTTCAAAGAGGGGTGCAGGAGGGCCAGGGTCAGAGAAGGCAAGGTGAGGACAGAAACAGGTTAGAGCAGAGCCACGATGGAAAGCACGAGCCATGGAACGTGGATGTCTCTGGAAGCTGGAAAACACAAGGGAGCAGATTCTCCCCTAGAGCCTTCAGAAGGAGTCAGCTCGACCAACACCTTGACAGCAGGTGTTCCTAAGACTCATCTTGAACTTTTGGATCATGGCTTCATGTCATCCTTCCCTGTGTTAGGCGAGAGATGGGAGGTGAGCTCGGGCGCGGGTCCCAGCTCTGAGCACCCAGTGTGCACGCGGCTCATAGCAGGTGGAACGGAGGGCAGCCCTCTCTCTAAAGTGCCCCGGGTACCCCCTCACTGCCTGCTCACTGGGTCGCCAGGAAAGGTAGAAACTATCCCAACAAAGATCTTATTTGTGGACAAACTGGAATTACTTTGCATTTTATAGGACATTGTGTCATTTGAAAAGAATGGAATGTGAAACCTCACTTTCTTTCCCTGAGAAAGAAGGTGACTGTCATCCCGGGGAATGGAAAGGCCAGACGGACGCAGGAGGGAAGGGCGATGCTCTGGTGTCGGCTACTCCCTGCAGATTCCACAGACAAGATGTTGTGTCTGTGTTTCTAGGAGCACATCGACTGCGCTGGGGGATGGGGGCGGGGACGGGGCATCATGGGAGCGATGGGCACAGGGCAGGGCATCTGGTCCTGGCATCTGAGGCCAGGTCCCCACATCCTTTCGGCTGACCCTGCTCCTCTGAGGACACCCCCTCTTTTTTTTTTTTTTTTAAAGATTTTATTTATTTATTTGAGAGAGAGAGTGAGAGACAGAGAGCATGAGAGGGAGGAAGGTCAGAGGGAGAAGCAGACCCCCCCGCCGAGCAGGGAGCCCGATGCGGGACTCGATCCCGGGACTCCAGGATCATGACCTGAGCCGAAGGCAGTTGCTCAACCAACTGAGCCACCCAGGTGCCCCGAGGACACCCCCTCTTTAAGCCTCTGGACCCTACGCCTCCCAGTTTCCTCCTGCCTCAGGGGCTGCTCCCCGCTCTGACTACTTTGCCTAGACCTTCCCCTGAGATCCTCGACTGGTCTGTGGCCCTAACATCACTCCCTGATGTTCACAGGCATCTCCAACCTCAGACATCCCACGCAGCTGGTACCCAAAGCCACACCCACCCAAGGGGTCCCAGCTCAGAATATCCCATCAGTATATCCCCAGCGGCTCGGTCCAGGGTCCTAGATAGAACTTTGGAGGCCCTCTCTTCCTTACCATCCCCTCCATTCCCCCAGCCAGTCTGGTGGGCACTGCCCCCTGCTTCTGCCACCTTCTCTGCCCACACTCCTGCACCCCGACTTTCCTTCCGATGCACGAATGCACCAGCTCTCTCTGCCTCAGCGCCGAGGGCCTGACTTATCTGGCAGCCCCGGGGAGCCTGGAAGGGCTGACGGCCGAGGAGGGCTGACCAGCCCGGCGCCCCGCAGACATGGGGCCGGAGGTTGCTCCAGCTTTAGTGGCAGGGGCCCAGGGCCCGTGGGGAGCTGTGCCTGGCTTGGGGAGCTTCATTATCCAAGCCCTGTGTGCAGCCTTCCTCCCAGCCCTTCGCCCTCCTGACTTCCGGACGTTGCTTGGGGAGCTTGGGGTCTTTAAACATCTACATCCTAAGGGTTAATTTTTAATGCTGCTTTGGAAAATATTTGATGCCTTGGCTTTCACAAGAGAGCCGTGTTCTGCATTAAAGGCCACAAAGGGCTGGGGACGCTGTCCTCTTCCGACCGCAGCCTCCGCCACAAGCCCACCTCTTCTTGCTCTACAAAAATAAAAGACTCTCCCTTTGCCTCCTTGTTATGAATTTTTCAAGTGCTTTCCACATCCATTCTGGTCCCTGATCGGCGTCTCCATTAGCCAGCAGAGAAGGTCAGAGGGGTTTTAAGTTGAAAGACACTGTGGAAGCATCCCATCACACAAGGGGAAAGCGGAGCCCAGGGAGGCACGAGGCTGCCCAAGATGAAACAGCAAGCCAGTGGCGGAAGGAGTCCGACAAGCAGCCGTGATTCTGAACCCAGGGCTCTGCTCCAGGCACTGGGATCCGCAGGAGGACTCAGGCTGTCCCTGGCCTTGCCCCATCCAGTGGGCACAGATGTGATAAGAGACCACGTGGGCCTGGCTGTGTTGAGAGTGGGGAACAGGGAGAGAAGACCTCTGCAGGAGGGTGGGAGGCCTTGGGGAGAAGCGCAGCCTGAGCAAGGTTTTGAGGGATGAGTAGGAGCTCACAGGGGAGCTGGGGTGGGGAACCCAGTGAGGTGACCAGGCTTGGAGGCACGTCTCCTGGGCAGAGATGGGGTCTGACCCATTCTGTGTACCCAGGCTTCGGTCCATGTTTTGCAAATCCTTGTGAAATGAATGTGCCTTCTAGCTCTAGGGCTGCTTATACTTTGTCCTTGACCGTCTATGGCTCCTGGTCCCCTGACCCCGGCACCGCGCAAATCTCTGTGCTCCCTCCTGGCGACCGCTGACCTGAGGCTGTTTTTATGTTATGGCACACCTGGGCTGCCTCAGATTCCCCAGCCTGCGCCCCAGGCCCCTTTCCTGCCCTCGGGGTGGGACAGATGTGGCAGGAGGGGCCGAGGCTGGAGCCGGGGTCATACCCAAGCACGTGAGCATGGACAGACATCATACTACACGCCCACTAAGCCCGAACCACATAGCCACACGCGCACCCCCCACACGTGCCCCCAACAACACACCCAGCATATGCTACACGTGTAGACGACGTCCACACCGCATCCTCACGCACGCACACTCACGCACACCCACCCTAGTCTTTGGCTTTCCTGGCTGGCCCCAGAGCTGGGGAGAAGGCTATATATCCTGGGCAGTATGTCGCGAGCCCACCAACCCTCCTGGTGCCCCCTGCTGTCCACCTGGCACACACCTGTCCCTCTGGCACCTCCCCAGCTCCTGCCCACCTGGGACCCGCCCCAGGCCTCAGGATGCACGCTCAACCTTTATACGTCCTCACCGGTCGTGCACAGCCCAGGGCTCCGGCCGCAGCCAGCGACAACAGGCCCCACCGCGCCATGCCTGGGACTCCTGCTCCGCCTCTCCTCCAGCGGGGTCCTTCCTCATCTGTGGCAACACCGCACGTCACTTAGATCAGACCTTACAGCCGTCCGGGGTGCCCCCATTCCCTGCCCCCAGGTCCAATCCCTCCATAATCCTGGCTGCACCACCTCCAAAACATTTCCAAATCAGCCCACCGCCCCCAGCCTAAACTGCCATAGTCTCCTCCCTGGGGCACAGCAACGGCCTCCCCACGGCCTCCCCACGGCCTCCTTGCCTCCACACCCCCCCTCCTACAGTCAGCCCTGCCCACAGCGGGGGGCTCTCACCAAAGCTCCCATCTGACCAAGTCACTTGCTGCTCAAAGTGCTTTGCTGCCCCGTGGTTTCCTTAAACTAATGGACACGATCTCCCCCATCAAGACAGCCACTCTGTGGCGCCCTGCGTGTCCTCCCCCTGCTGATGCCATCAATCATGAGACACACCATTGCCTGAGGAATGGCTTTTCCGGGAAGAAGTAAGCAGCGCTCCATTAAACAGACACCTTGGCCGGGGGTACATCTGGACGTCAGAGGTGATGAAGATGTGCCCCTCAGGGTCATGTGAGTGACAGCATCTGGCAGGGCCTGGGGGGGGGTTGGGCCACAGCCGCTGGGCTGTCACGGAACAAGGCATTTACTCTAGGAACCCCTGTTTCTACACTCTGGGGCAGGGAAGGTCGAGAAAGGGGAGTCGAAGTCTCAGAGGAGGGTCCCTCAGCTGCACTGGATGGGAGAACGGGACCCATCTGCGGGGGGCTGGGAGCTGAGGGGCAGCTGAGGGGGCCTGGGGCCCATGGAAGGGTCTTGCCTTCCATGTCTGCGGGATCTGCGTCCCGGGGTCAGCAGTCTGGAAGAAGAGCCGGACACAGACGGAAAATCTGCAGACACACGGGGGCCTGGGGCACCTCTGCAGCCATGCCTCCCTGGCTCTGAGACTTCTCGGGCCCAGTGATGCTGTTTGGGGCTTCCCAAAACTCAGACAACTCTGGCCGGCCTTACCAGGGCAGTGGATTCTGGGATAGGAAGACCCCAGGCTCACCAAGCTGACGACAGAACAATCTAGCACAATATCCTTTTCTTGTCTGGTTGATGAGCTATGACATAAGCTCTCAGCAACCTCAGCCAGGGTGGAGGGGGTGGAGGAGGGGTTTGGCAGGGACCCCTTTTCCTGCTGACAGAGTAGACAGAGACAGGGACAGGGGAGACTTTGGAGGTCCTCAGCACATCCTCAGATGGCAACCCCATGAAAGCCCTGCCACGGGGGATTATTTGCTTCCCCACTGCTGTCTCAGAAAGGTGAAGCAGCCTGCCCAAGGACACACAGCTCGGCAGCACAGAGTCCGTGCCAGCCCAGCCCAGGGGACCTCAGGGGACACCGGGGTCCTTGTTGCCACCCATGGGCTGCCACATCCAGCAATTCCTGAAGCCATAGGTCCCAATACTTGAGCGGGTTGGAGACACACCTGGAGCCCGCGGCCAAAGCCATCTGGCAAGGAACTCTCCCTGGCACCCTCTGGGGCGCCTCAGAAGTAACAGGAAGAGTACTCTGGAGGGCATTTATGAGGAACTGGCGCCCTCCCGGCCCGAAGGCCAGAGTTGGTTTCCATCATTCTGACGGCAGCGGGATGCCCACGCTGGGAGAGTCTCACTGCGCCAACAAGCATCTATCCTTGGAAGCAAATGTTTTCGCAGTTAAGGCCAGAGTTTTAATGATGGAGGGAATAAAGAAGGAAAGGTTCCCTGGTCCTCCCTGGCCCACACCGATGGAGATAAATTCCTGCTTCTCTCGCCCTGGGGTGCCCGATCTGGGAGCCGGGCCTGTCCAGAGCCCCTGAACTAAATGGTTTTGGGGACACATAACAGCCGTGGGCCCAGCCTCGGCTTCCCTTCATGGCAATCCTGCGGTCTCCACATTACCCTGCTGCAGCCCGGGGGGCAATCGGACGGAACTGCTGTCCAATTGACGTGAAGGAACACCCTCTCTTCTCGCAGGCAATGTTTCCCCAGCTTTGTCCAGGCCTCTGTGGAAACATCTCTTTGTTAATTGCTCACTCAAACTGGCATCTTTGTTTAAACAGGAGCCGGCCACAGTGACTGGGTTTGGGAATCGTAATTGATTCCAAGCTAGTGTGCTGGCTGGGCAGTGTGGGTCCCCCCTGGGGCTGGGTGGCTGGGAGTGGGGACAGGACCGCAGGAGCCCCCTCCAGGATGAGGCATGTCTAATCAGGCCATCTGGCAGCATGCCGCTGGGAATGGGGCGCCCTGTGGCTGAGCGCCGGCTCTGTGCCAGGCTCCCAGTGGGCTCCATTTCTGTCCCCCCCCGCCCCCATTTTCACGTCCAGGCAAATGGGCCTGGGAGGAGCAAGTGACTTGTCCAAGGTCACAGGGCCTGCAGATCTGGTTGGTTGGACTCATGGCCCTTGCTCATGAGGTTGCGTCCCAGTCCCAGAGGCAGTGAACTTCTATCTGGAACTTGAACTGGAAGAGGGTTCTGCAGACAGTTAAGTCTGGTCTAGTTCATGCTGGAAGAGCATCTTCAAAGAGACTTTACCAAAACCTTCTCTAAGGTATATTTGCCCTGTGGCCGAATACATTGATTTTCCAGGTAAAGTAAGTGGCCAGGATTGATTTTCTGCACATCACTGGTATGTGCCTCTCTTACATTTTAGTCCGTGCACTTGGCCCAGGGCAGGGCCAACCCTCAGCAAGCACAGGTTGGAGTGAGTTAATGGTGTCTGGCCGCATCCTCGCCACCGTGCACACTGGTGCTGAGAAGCAAAAGCAGATGGGGTTGGCGAATTTGCAAAGGGACAGCCCAAGATGTTCCCTCCGGGGACCAAGGGCCAGATGGATGACAAGAAGTTCTGACCGGTCCTCCTGCCTTCTCATCTCCCTTACTTTCTTTGCTCTGGGAAGGAGCATGAATCTCCTTTTCAGAACCACCTTGCCTCTTGCCCCGGCTACAGCCGCCCGGGGTGCCTGTCTATGGGTGTTCCTGGAAGTGCTGGGATCCAGTTTCACAGGCCTGTAAGGACACGTTCACAGCTCTGCACTAAGATTCACAGACCACGGGGCAGGCAGATGGTCGGAGGTGCTGAACACATGAGCGTTTGAAAGGTTACACGCAGTCGCATGCCAGTAAATATTCAATGACCAGATCTTGAGAGGATAGAGCCCTGATCTGTAACATTTGCTGCCCATTTCCATGGTGTAAGTACTGTCAACAGTGTTGGGAAGAGATGCAGAATAGGCAACATTATGTAAGTTTCACTACACAGACACAATAGATACAAAAGCTCAAGAGCATAGATCATAGGAAATGTAGCAAAATCACTAGGAAGTGATGATTTCGAATGTCTATTACTTTTGTGTTTCATAGAATTTATTTAATTGTCGGCTTATAGCGCTTAATTTTTATAGTGTCTGTATTCAACAACGGGCTCACAAAATTCCTAAAAAATTAACTACTAACTCTCATGAGCCAGTGCAAGTTGACCCCAGCACATCTTGGCTATGTTTATATATTTAAGATTTTTTTTTCAAGAGTTTATTCATGTATTTGTCAGAAAGAGAGCACAAGCAGGGGGAGTGGCAGAGGGAGTAGCAGACTCCTTGCTGAGCAAGGAGCCCAATGCAGGACTCGATCCCAGGACCCCAGGATCATGACCTGAGCCAAAGGCAGATGCTTAACCGACTGAGCCACCCAGGTGTCCCTATACATTTGTTTTAATGTGTATCTTAAACCAAAGATATGATTGCTTAGAGCAAGTCTGAGTTTTTTTAAAAAGTGACTTGATTTAAAGCCAATTAAAAATGTATTAAGTAAACAGTACAGGGGAAGGAAATACACAGACAAGAGTAATACCCAGGAGCTGAAGTTTGGAAAATAAAAGTTGCTTTATGGAAATGCCTTCAATTACCACCTGTCTTGGGGGCGCAGTAACATAAATGGGCAACCCACAAGAGAGGAAATACAGTTAATTAACAAATGAAAGGAAAGGTGTTCAGCCTCAGCTAACAATCAAAGAAATGCAAACACATAAAAACGAGGAGGGTCCATCCTCACAAGCTGCTGCTGGTGACAGTCCTCTTGGGGAGGAGGCTGGCATTGGTACAAAGAACCATACAGATGTCACCCCCCTCGACTCAATCATTTCCCTGCCTGGAATGTATCCAGAGGAAATAATTCATAAAAGGGAAAACCATAAACACTTAAAGGTGCTTATTGCTGCCCCTAATCTTCTGGAGTATGTTTACCCTCCTGTAGTATTATTTGTCATAATAAAAACAATTGTAAGCTGTACAAATGCTTCGCTGTAGGGGACTAGCACAGTAAATGCTAGCATGTGGGATCAGGACTACTGGGTAGCTACTAAAATGATATTTAGAAAAATTAAGTAAAACCACAGGTAATGGCTAATTTAATGCTAAGTGAGTATAATTAGAATGCAAAACGATGTGTACATCGTTATTAGAAAAGTATTAAGCCACGTGCATAAGAAAGCAGAAAATGCAAAATGGCAGGGAGGCCAGTGTGGTTGGAGCAATCGGGGGAGATGAGGACAAAGGGATCAGATCGGGTTGTGGGCCATTGGAAGGACTTTGAATTCTTCCGTCTTCTAGAGAGAGGGGAGACATCCATGGGTTTTGATTTACATTTTAAAAGGATTGCTCTGCTGCTGTGGGGGACGAAGGATAGAAGCAGGAAGAGATTTAGAAGGTACTGCCTCAGTCTGGGCAAGAGGATGGACCAGATGGTTGGTTTCGGTAGAGGGGTGCAGAGGGCGGATTCTGGGTCCATTTTCCTGATGTCCCTGATAGGATGTGTGAAGTGGCCAAGGGTCAGGGATTGTGTCCTGAGGAGATGGTGGCAGGGCAGAGGACACTGGCTGTGCCAGTTTGCAATGTCTACTGAATACTTGAAGGGCTGCCTGTGAAGACTCAGGATTTGCATAGCTGAGTCTGGAGTCGGGGCGAGGTGGGTGGGGGGCACCGCCCTGGAGACAGACCCGGAAGTCAGGTGCAGAGGGACAAGTCTGGAGCTGGCATGCCAGTGGAGTTCCCACGGGTGGGTGGAGATGGAGAGAACAGGGTCAAGGAAGGAGCCCAGTGCTCTCTGGTGCCTAAGGCTACGTTGATGATGAAGGAGACCAATGACGGGCTGGGAACCATGCGGGGTGGTACCCAGGACCTGGAGCTCCCCAAGGCTCCCCACTTCTCATTAGCCTTTCCCATCCTCTGGGACTTAGCCTGAGCTGCACTCTGCCTAGAGGGTCATATCTCCACTTCCAGAAAACTCCTACTCATCCATTGAAACCCTTTCTGGGTATTGACTGTTCCCTGGCCAGCTAGTGCTCAGCTCAGGAAGGGCTGTGGACCCTGGGACAGCTGACTGGTGTCCTCAACATCACAGAAAGCCTGCCACACCCTGACGTGATGCCAGGGGAGACAGGAGGAACACTGGCGAGTGGTTTCTGTATGCCACGATCTTCTGCGTCTCCTCTTATTGAGCCAGATGGCACTGATTCTAGCATCCTGCTTCCAGGTGAGGGGAGTTTGGCTACATCACCTGCTGGAGGTACTCTAGGAATCAAAAACTGGAGGAGCAAGATCTGAACCCAGGTCTGTCTGCCTCTAACAGGTTTTGCATCTAAATGTTCTGTTTCCTGCCTGTAAAAAAAAAAATAGAGCTTTGTAGCAGGTGGGGTTGTTCCACTGAGGCAGGGGGCTTCTGAAGGGAGTGAGCGATCCATCACTGGCCGTACTCACCTGGGCAGGGATGCCCAATGCCCACATCTGGAAACCCTCTTGTCCTGGAGGCTGAGGGGCCCAGCATGAGACGGAGCAATGCTCCGAGAGGTGGAAAGAGAACCACTGCGGGGGGGGGGGGGGGGACTCAGAAGCACCCAGTGGCCCGAGTCAGGGAAGTGGGTCACCGACTTATGGCTCATCATCTCTCAAAGGACAATTAAGGCAGCCATTAAAACAGTGTTATGAAGACTTAATGCGGGAAACTCGTTGAGACAGAATGTTGAATTAAAAACCCAAGACACACAACTTGATGTGCAGATGGTAATAGCTATAAGGTGGAGAGAGAGCTTCAGGGGACGACGGGCTGTAGTGGGGGGGGGGACATTGGTGTCTGCTCTCCCCCCACCCACCGTGTTGTCCAGTGAGCAGGGCACTTTTATAATGGAAAATTAGGCATAAAAGGGAAGGAAACCGTGAGCTCTCCTCGGTGGAGGAAGTAGCAGGGGAATAATGATTAGGACCAGCCATCAGGATCCGTGCTCTGGCTCTGGGCTGCCGGGATCCTCGTCACCCTCTCCTGATGACCCCTGAGCTTCTGGGGGCCTGGAGGGGGCAAGAAGTTGCAGGATCTGTCCAGGTCCCAGGACTCAGGAGGGCAGACATGGAATTTGAACTCTGGGTTGCCCATGGTATTCCTTCCAAACTGCTTCCTTCAGCCCCTCCCCTCTGCTCCAAGAGCATAGCTTACTCATTGTTACAAGTAAGAAAATCTACTAGGATAGACCCCGGTGGCTTTGGATGTGGTCCGGTCCTTTCTTTTGGACCCTGAGGCCCAGTCTGTCCTAAGCACGCTGACTGATTCCTTCCGGTTGAATTGGGGTCTCTGTCTGGGTCTACAGTGGTCCTTGGGGCAGGGACAGGAGCTGAAAGAGAGAAGGCTGTGAGCCCCAGAAGACTTTCAGGGGGCCTTTCTGGCCTCTTGTGGAATATTATCAGTAAAGAGGCTCTCACCAGAAAAAAAGAATCTGATTATTCTATTACAGAAGAGAACCTTGAGATGATCTCTGTTCCAGGACAGCTGTCCCCTGTGGAGACCCTGAGGGTCCTGACCCTTACCCAAGCCTTTGTACATGCTCTTCCTCCCACCAGCAACACCCTACCCCCTTATTTTTTTGCCTGATTATTACTCATCCTTGAAGATCATTCCAGCTGTCATCTCCTCCAGAAAGCTCTCCCTGATGCCCCGTCTGGACAATATGCCTTCTGGGCTCCCTCCTATCACAGCTCATAGCTCGTTGCCATTGTGTGTCCCTGAGTCAGGTGCCCAGCTTGGTGCCCGGCTCAGTGCCCGGCCCAGGATGGGGGTGGGAAGATTGGCTCCTGTCCCTGCTCCTCTCTGGACTGGAATTGGACCCCACACCCCATCTTCCTTCCAGCCCCTGACCCCTCCCCCTGCCCTGGGTCTTGCTCTGGCTAGTACCTGCGGCAGAGAGCCAGTTCCTGCCCATAAGGGTCACGATGTGCCCAAGGCTTCCTGGGGCATCTGAGGCCCTTGAGCTCTGTCTCCTGACTCCTGCCTGCCTTGTCCTGTCTGGCTCCCCGGCCTAGGGGACGAGGCTGGACACCTGGCCCTGAGCGGTCCTCTAAGCTGGCCAGAGCTAGACTGCCTGTGCTCAAACGCTGGGTCTGTCAGTAACCAGCTGGGTGACCCTGGACCACTTACCTAACCTCTCTGCGCTTCACTTTCCCCATCTGTAAAATGGGGATTCATCAAATAAGTGTTTGAGAGCAGGGGACGAGGCAGCCAACCAAGCAGCCAAAACCCTCATTCTAATACTCTAGCGGGGGTGGGCCAGGAACACAGGGCACGCTGTCTGAGCGCTCTGTGTGGCACCTGCTTGGCTGTGATTTTAAATTTGCTCCCTAGCACCAAACCCAAGCCTTCCTCCCTGGGCCAAGCATCCGCCGGGTAAGGAAGGACAGGCCTGCTGGTTGCTGGTGGAGGGGTGAGGACATGGTTCCGGAAAAGGAATCAACATTCCCTGCAGCCCTACTCTGTGCTCAGCACTGGGTGAGGTCCCCTCCTTCACCTCTCATCACCATTGTCGACAGGAAGTGCTGAGACTCAGAGAGGGTCAGCAACTTGTCTGAGGACACACAGCCAATGAGGCGTCTGGTCCTGGGCCTGTCACGCCACCCTCCATGGTCCTCCCTGATCGTGAAGCAGCCTTGCTGAACAAACACCTTCCTGGGTTTTCCCCAAAGCCGTGTGCACACGGTGGAGACAGGTGGTGAGGAAGCGGGTGTGTGCCTTCCATGTGCACAGGGTTGGGGCGGGAGGAAGCCAGGGCCCCAGCTGGGAAGGACAGGGGTTCTGGGGGACAGGCCCAGGGTTTCCTAGTCCAGCTGAGAGCCCCAGGATTTGAAACTCCGCCCACACGCAGACATTCTCGGTCTTCTGAATTCCAATCACGGATGCCTCCTTGGTATTTGATGTGATGCCAAGAAGATACTTGGTCTCCCTTTTTGTCTTCTGGCTTTCTGGAATTTCTCGCTGTTGGCTGGTGGCCTCCTGCAGAAACCACACATCAAGGATCTGGCCCCAGAGCCCAGAAGAAAGTGATGCCCGAGCTTTATCGGGAGGAAGGTTCTGGGGTCGGGTAAACTCCGGAGACCCACGGGGGGAGGCCTATGAATGAGTTCGTAAAGAGCCAGAGGGTGTTCTGGGTTAGGGAGGCAGGAGGTGAGAGCAGCAGTTGCTGCGGGGGCTTCGCCGCTGGGCAGAGGCCTGTGGGCTGAGAGGGGCTCTGCACATCAGGGCCCAGAGTCTGGTTCTGCCTTAGGCCACATGACATCTGCAAGCCTCTTGCAATTTCCAGGGTCCCTGTGGTCTTTACTTGTGCTGTTTCCTCTGTCTGAAGTGGCTTTTCCATTTTGTTCCAAGCCGGTGAACTCCCCCTACCTCCCCGGGTCTGCCTCCACCTTGCCTCCTCCTCCTCCAGGAAGCCTGCCCTGACTCCTCTTTCCCCTGCAGTTCATCGTGGCCTCGCCCAGCTTCTCCGGGCACTTTGTGTAACTGCAGTTGTCCTCTGTCCTGCCCCATCAACCTGGGAGCCTCGTGGGGGTAGGGCACCCCCTCTACCACTACAGGCACTTGCGGGACTGGTCAAAGCCTGACGCAATTTGGTTCTGCATGGTCTCAGGTGATGTGCCACCTTCTGTGACACCCAAGCCCCACCCTGGCTGGGGCTTTCCGCACTGCTCCTCTCCTGCCTGGGGGGCCGGGTTAGTCAGGGTCCCCCATGGACTCCAGAGATAGCACCCCTGGCTCCCTAAGCTCCTTCCATCAATCTGGGCCCTGATGTCTCAGAGACCACCGTGCAGAGGAGCTCCCAGCTCCACCAGCATGGCTCTGTCCCCACTCCTCAAGGGGTGGTCCCCAGACTGGCAGCAGCAGCACCTCCCAGGCCCAACCCAGATCATGCACATCAGAACTGGCAAATCTAACGAGACCCCAGGGGACTGAACACCCACTGAAGTTTGAGATACACAAACAACCATCTTCCCAGGCCAAGTCAGGGAGTTTCCCCTGAGCTCTGAAAGATTGAGAGGCCACGGGGGCTGGGCAGCCTCCTGTCCTCCTGTCACTGCCCCATCCCACACCCCCCGACCGGGCCTCAGGCCTTTAGGCCCGACCAGAGCCTGTGACCTCAGGGAAGGTTTTGCAGGATGAATAGGAGTGTTCCCCAGGGAGGTGTGAATTGACAAGGGCCAGAGGGGGCCAGGCCACAGGGGAAGGAGTGAGGTGGGGCGAAGCAGGAAGAGGCTCTGAGGCAGGCAGTGGCCTGTGGCACTTGGCTCAGGGTCCTACTTGGTCCTGGGAGACCTGGGACGGGGGACATCTGGCTCCAGCCCACGGACTTACTGTGTGGCCTGGGCAAATCACTTCCCCTCTCTGGGCCTATGTTTGCTCATCTGTAAAGGGGGACGATAATCCCATTGTGCTCAGTTCCCACTGCAGGAGTGACGAGGGCCAGCCAAGGGAAATAATTATGGTGGGCGGTGTCTACACGGTATGTGCAGCCATGGCTCCCAGCGCTCGGCCGGCTCCGGGCATGGGTCAGAGGGGGCCCGAGGCTTCAGAGAGAGCAGTGGGGTGGGGAGGGCCTCGGGGGCGGGCTAGGGGCTGAGGTCCTGCGGCAGGGGGGGGCGGAGTGGGAGGCTGGGGTCCCGGGTGGGCACTCGGTGCTCAACAATGGCGACTATGGGGGGGGGTCAGGCTGCGATTGTCCCCATTTGACAGGTGAGGAAGTCGAGGCTCGGCAGGTGAAGCGACCTCAAGGGGCCGAGCTGGGATTCAAGGCAGGTGTGTGTGCCCACATGCCGCGGCTGATCCGCCTGGGCCCCGAAACCATCGCAAGGAGGGGCATGTGTCTGTGACAGCAAGGATGACAGCGCCATACCTTGGCGGCCCCCTGGCAGCCAGAGGCTAACAGTGCGACGTGGCGGCGAGCGCGCTGAGGCCACGCGGAGCCCCTGGTGGTGCGGGTGGTGCCCCAGCCACCTGCTCTCTTCCCCTTTAGACCACAAGGGCCCCTGGCGTGGGCAGTGGCACAAAGAAGCAGGCCTGAGGGCCGGTGTGAGGTGACAGAGGTGACAGGGGGTGCTCCAGCTCGATCAAGTAGCATCTGCTGCGCACCCACTGTGTGCCCCGAGCACCAGACACAGAGGTCCCTACCGTGGCCTGGGCTTAGGTTCTGGCTGAGGGAGAACGTGGCCTAACATCGGTGATGGGATCGTCAGAAGGTGGGAGGTGCGGGGCCAAGGACAAACCTGGGGGAGCGGGGTGGGGGTGGGGGGCCTGGGCCTGGTGGGTGGGGGCTGGAGCGAGGGGAGTGTTGGCTGAATGCTGAGTGTGGGAAGGAACTGAGGGGGGGAGGGGGAGAGAGAGAGAAGGGGAAGGGAGGAAAAAAGGGAAAGGGAGAGTAGGGAGGAAGGAGGGAAGGAAGAGGGGAGGAAGGGAGAGGAAAGGGAGGGAGGGGAGCGGGGAGGAGGAGGGAGCTGAGCTGCAGCCCACATTGCGGGTCGGATGCCCTGGGAGCACGAGCGAAGAGGAGGGCAGGGTGACGGAGGTGCTCCCGGCATTTGGGAGACAAGAGCTGTAGGGGGGGGGGGACACGGTACCATGTGAAACAGAAGGGCGCCCCCTCTGCGAGGAGGACATGAGCCAGGGGAGCAGGGGGTAGCTGAAGGCCCCAGTCCCTGCAGGCCGGCCCACAGCACAGGGACTGAGGGCCCGGGCCACACTGCGTGCAGAGACAATCGGGGCTGCGGGCTGGTGGCTGAAACACAGCATTTCTGGAGCTGGAGCTGGATGGGGTGTGTCTGGCGCCATGGAGCGGGGCCTAGGTGGACGTGCGCCTCCTCCATGGAGCCTCCAGGGTTGCTTTTTCAGTAGCAGCTTTGGGGGGCTGAGTCAGTCCTACACACTGGCCCAGGTTCTGACAGGAGGCTCCTCCCTCCCCCTGTGGGCGAGCCCCCAACAGAGAGACCACTGACTCTAGGTGCCACTCAGCCCTGGGTGGGGCCCTGCCTCAGTCTCCCCTTTGCTGGGTGATCGGGCAAGCCGATGACCTCCGAGCCCCCCAGTTTCCGCATCTGAAAGTGGGGCACAACATCCTTACCCCAGTGGGCAGACGAGAGATGACACAGTGGCACGTGGCTGGCCCGTGCAGGGCACTGGGTGAGTGCAGGTTGCATGTCCCTGTCAATTCTGGGGGGCAGGACCCCTACCACATTTATCTACCCACCCGAGAAGTGACCAAAAGGACTGACAACATGGGCCAGGAGGTGGGCCAAGCCCCTCCCTAAGCATCCTCCCCTTTAATTCTCAAGACAGTTATGACCCCTGACATCTTCATGGGGAAACTGAGGCATGGGAGGTAGAATGACTTGCCCGAGGCCGCAGAGCCGACGATCGGTATGGGCAGCTCTTGGACCCGGGTGGTCAACTCCAGCCCCAAACGGATGTGCTGCTTGTGGTCATGCCAGGGGTGCTGATAATACTCAAATGACCCGCTTGCGGCCGCGTCATGTGGGGCTGGGCGTCCAGTCGCGTTACAGTCGGAACAGGACAGGCAGTCTGGCAGGACTCTGAGGGCTGCTAGGGGTCTCAGCTGCGGGCAGGGGCAGGAAGGCCCAGAGGCGCCACCGACAAGAAAGCTGCGAACCAAGGGGCAAGGTGGCAGGTGTCCCCAGGGAAGCTACTTCAGGTTGTGGGTGAGGAAGGGGAAGAGCACGGCCGCTGGGCAGGCGGGTAGGAGGAGGTCGCTCTGCTGGAGAGAGAGCTGGGTGGTGGGGATGCCGGGCTGGAAGGGGGCACAGGACCACGGGGGCACGGGGGCCCTGGAGGTAGAAGAGCAGGGGAGCAACTGGTGGGGTCTGTGCCCGAGAGGTCCGCGTCTCCGCAATGCCGGGGAAGTGCTCAGGGGGCTGTTTGGAGGACCCAGGGTGACAGTTCGGACATGAAGCGGCCCAGACACTAGCTCTTGTTCTGGGAGAAGCACTGAGTATAGCCCGCCCCTGCCCCAGCCACACCCCCTGCCACCTGCTGACACCCCGGTGGCCACACTCACCACAGGGTCGCGGTCGTGGCCCTGGCTCTCTGTCCAGGACACCTGCTCGGATCTGTTCTGGCCATGCCCCGCCCCCCCGCCACTGGCACCGCCCCTAGGCTGTGTGACAGCCTTCTGTCTTCCCCTGACGGTTCACTCATGTCTTGTGTGTCACTTGTCCCCTGTCCCCAGCACCTGGCAGAGGGCCAGGATGGGGTGGCGGCCAGTGGGGAACGAGCCCCCGTGGACAGTGTGAAGGAACATGGGTACGCACTCCCTGTCCTTTCTGCTGTGCTCACGGGGGGTGTAGGGTCTCTGTCAGCACAGAGGGCTGCAGCCTGATCCCCGCCCCACTGCCAGCCGGCGACTTTGGGGAAGCCACTTCACCTCTCTGCCCCGGCACCGAGCCCATGGGGGTGCAGCAAGACAGAGATGGCAAGTGTGGTGCCAAGGGGCACAGCAAGTGCTCAACAGATGTTGCGAGAACCATGGGCTCCCGCCAGGAGGCCGATGGGTGACGGTCCCACCAAGTCCATCCCCTCTCCCCGTGGTGGGTACGGTGGAAGCCCAAGCAGGAAGCCCCTCACCCAAGGTCACGCTGGGTGTCGAGGGCAGACCAGAGCTGGGAGACACCAAGTGAATCCTTTATCCCGCATCACATCCTCACAGGCTTCTGATGATCTGTTTTATGAACGCTCATATGGCTATGGGAGCATCATCCCGAGTCCACAATACGGGAACCAGGGGGGACACGAAGAGCCTCCGAGCTCCGAAATTAAATGTCTCCCACTTAGACAGCAGGGCTCAAGGACTGCGAGCTCGGGCTCTGGTTTGGACTTGATGCACAAGCCCAGCAAGCTTGGCAAGCCCGTTGCTCAGGGAGGCACGAGGTGTTCCAAATGGGGGAGAGAGAAAACCATTGTTCACGTGGAAGAATCCCAGCTCTCAAAACACTCGGCCCCGTGTAACAACGTTTTCCAGGGGTTCTCAGACTCCGGTACCTCAGGCACTACCCCCAGAGTTTCCTGGTCAGGGGGCTCTGGATGAGACCCAGGAACTTATTTTGATAAACACCCCAGGTGGGTCTGCTGCCAGAGACCCACATTTCAGAAAACCCCATCGCCGGGGCCAGGTCTGTTTCATGGTCTGCAGCTTTGCGTGGGTTTGTGCCTCTCTCTCCTTCTCAAGATTCTCCACCCATCGCCTTGACATCACCCAGAGCCTGGCGCGGGGGAAGGACCCAGGGGACCAGCTCAGTGGGCATTTGTCAAGCTGAGTTGAACAGGGCTGTGTTTTTGTCTTCTGCATGATAGATGGGGCAATTATTCGATCAATAAGCTGATTTAAGTGTATCTTATGAATTATTTAAGTCATTCATTATTGAAAAGGTCGCTACCTGCTAGCTATTTAATGATCATTAACTAGCTTGGTGACATCTCCAACAAGGTAGCACCATGGTTAACTGGGCACCTACCAGGTGCCAGATATTTCATTTAACCCTTCGAGGACCCTGGCAGGGGACCATGCTTACTCTCCACTGCTTCCTAAGGACGGGAAGGTCAGCAGGGCTGAGGTAACTTGCCTGCACACAGAGCTGGTAAATGGCAGAGCTGGGACTCGCACCCAGGTCGGGTTTACTGCTCACAGACTTGACAGTAATCACTGTGCTGAAAATTTGTGCACCTGCTGGCAGGTGGGCTCTGGGACGGATCTCGCAGCCTGGGCTCAGTCTTGGGATGTTCTGGGGTGATGTGCCCCACATCCCATGTGCCCGTGGCTGCAGCTCAGCCTTCACAGGGCATCTGGACCCCACACCCGACCTCTTGCCTGGGGCATCTGTCCTCTGCCTGGTTCCTGTCCCTTGTGCGGTCCTCCCTCACAGTGGGTTCCTGCCCCAAAATGTACAGCCCTCCTCCCTCCGTCCAAGTCTGTACTGCCCAGGGACGGTCGGTCCTACCCCACCTCCCACTGGCCTGGGACTGGGCAGAAATGAGAGTCACAGTAGAGAAAGTCAGGTTTGAACATGCAGCCAGGCTACTAGGCTAACCCCCTGGTAACCCACTTCCCTCACTGCCTCCCTTCGCTTCCCCTGAGCCGTCATGAAGCAGCCTGCCTGCATTGCCTCAGACATTCTTAAGAGACTCAGTGCATGTGAACATAAGGAACCAACCCAGTAATATGCTTATTTCCTAACTTCATGCTGAAAAAGCTTATCCCCAGCCTCCAAAAACCCATTTGCTTCATTTGACCATGAAAACTTGGAAAGCCATCCAATTTCCCCTTTTGCCTTGGCAGCCAGGAAACTCGCAACTCCATTAACTGCTCAGTGGCAATCACTCCCGCACCAGTCTCTAAGTGCAATGAACTGGCAAGCCGGGCTCCCAAGCTCCGTTTCCACCTCGCGTTTGACTCTGGCCCAGGCGCATGCTATCATGGGCTACTTCAAATCCTTCTTGGCAAATAAGATAAGCAAACAATCAGGTAATCAAGGAGCCAAACACAGCAGCAATAACGACCCGATTATCTTCCAGGCTTGGCAAAGACAAGTGATCCACCATGGCGGCCTTGATCGCAAGCACTCACCAGGCAGATGAACTCTGGAAGGTCATCAGTGGTGGGCTGTGAGCATCTCCCTGAAGCGTGTGCACGGCCTGGGGGGCTTGCGGCAGCAGGCCTGGGGGAGGCTGGGGCTGTGGGGCGGGCTGCCCTGGCGGGGGGGGCCGGGCAGCGTTGCCCCACCGCCGGGGGTCCTGTTTCATCCATCGTCCGTGGATGCCCCACCGCGCCAGGTAAACCTTGCAAATGTCGTAGTTCATTGCCGAGTAATACAAAAGATCCAGGACCAGCAGCATCAACACGAAAAAGCCATAGATCCACACTCCCAGCAGGGCGGTGTAATTGCTGGGGGAAGAGAGAGACAGACGCTGAGGGGAAAGAGCACAGCAACCTCCATCGACAGAGTTAATCCATGGGGCTACTTCGGGGTCCCACAGCAACCTCCCTGGGGGGGCAGGGAGACCAGGCTCCCCATCCTCACACCCACCCTCTACTTCCTTCCCTCCACCTGCCCGATCACCTCCTCCTAGATCCTTGGAATCCACTCCCCTGCACCCTGGTCCCCTGGAGCATCTCCCCCCCGAGGAGCCTAGCGTGGGCAGGGATCCCAGTGGGCCCCCCTTCATTAGGGCTTTGGAAGGACCTTCACCCTCATGTCTCTCCCAGCGTGGGAGCCGCTCCTGGACCCCCAGCTGGCTCCTGTGGGTGCCCCCCGCCTGCCTGCCCCCTGGTTCCTTATGCTGTTCCTCCCTCCTGGGATGCTCTCCTACATCCCTTACTGCGTCCTCTGCCCCTTGTCCCCCACAGCTCCTCCCTACCTTACTGGACCCAGGGCAAACGCAGGAAGTCTTAGGACAAACCAACCCAACTTCCTGAGCCATAAACCTCTGGCCCTCAGCATCCACATTGGGCCACCTCACACCCCCATGTGCTGCCGGGAACTCAGCTGATGCCACCCTTCCCCTGGGGCCGCCTCCCCTTCAGCCTGCTCCCTCTTGCCCTTTCTCGGAAGTCCAGGAAGCAGAGGTGGGCTCAGTCTCCCTCCCCACACCCTACAGGGTAGTCACTGGTCCCGGCTGCTCCACCAGCCCCTACCTCCACTGTCCCCTCCCTCTGCCCCCTCCCCCCTCGTGGTTGGGGCTCTCAGGTCCCCTGACATGGTTTCTCCTGTTCATCCACCCAGCATTTCCTCGCTGAGGACTGCTGCATCCTCTAGAAGTAGAAGTGAGGGTGAGTTCTAGGCTGCTGGGGCTCACGGCTCCTTTGTGAAGCCTGGCTCCCCGCCACCCCATCCCTTCACTAAGAACCATGCCCCACTCGCTCGGACACCGGGCCTTTGCACAGCCTGTGCCTTCTGCCTGGGCAGCTTTTTCCCTTTCCCTGCCTCCTCCCTTCCCTGCCTGGCTCCCACCTGCCCCTCTCAAACACTGCTTCCCCCAGGAAGCCTTCTAGACGCACTGCCCCGCCTGCATGGCTGGGCCGGGCCCCTCCTCTGGCCCAGAGTCCTGAGTGCCTGTCAAACCGAGCTCCCACCACCCAGGACTGGGCTGTCTGGGTCCTTCCATCCCCTTCTCCCAGGCCAGGGTCTGAGTGTCCCCTGGGTGGCCAGGGAGGGCTGTTTCCTGGGCTGGTCAGTGCAGCTGGGATGGTTGTGGTCCGAACAGTGCCCGCCAGGGACAGCAGCTGTTCAAAGGGACTGATTTATTAATTACTCCGACACAGCCTCCATCTGCTCCCTGCCGCTGGCATCTGCGCAGGCGGGTGTGCTCAGGAGGGTGTGCTCAGGTGAGTGTGTGCAGGTGGGTGTGCACAGGCGGGTGTGTGCAGGTGGGTGTGCTCAGGCAGGTGTGCTCAGGTGAGTATGCACAGGAGGGTGTGCTCAGAGGGTGTGTGCAGGCGGGTATCCTCAGGTGGGTGTGCGCAGGCAGGTGTGCTCAGGAGGGTGTGCGCAGGCGGGTGTGCTCAGGTGGGTGTGTGCAGGCGAGTGTCCTCAGGCGGGTGTGTGCAGGTGGGTGTGCGCAGGCGGGTGTCTTCAGGTGGGTGTCCTCAGGTGGGTGTGAACAGGGGGGTGTCCTCAGGTGGGTGTGCACAGGTGGGTGTCCTCAGGTGGGTGTGCTCAGGTGGGTGTGCGCAGGAGGGTGTGTGCGTGGGCGTGTGTGCTCGGGCAGGTGTGCATGGCCGTGTGTGCTCAGGCGGGTGTGCTCTGGCGGGTGTGCGCGGGCGTGTGTGCTCGGGCAGGTGTGCGCAGGCGTGCGTGCGCAGGTGGGTGTGTGCAGGCGGGCGGCAGAGAGGAGGCACACTGCCGAGAGCCAGCGTCCAGCCTCGCTGCCCCTGCTCATGAGGAGGGACCCCCCCCCCGGACCAGCTTCTGCCCAGACAGGGCCCCTTGGTGTCCTGGGGCCCCACGGCAGATCCCTCTAGACCTGCCTGAGGCTGGAGAGCACAGGCCCAGAGCCAGGGGGCCTGGTCCAGGTTCCCGCTTGGCCCAGCTTTGCTGTGTGGCCTGGGAGAGCCCCAACGTGTCTCTGGGCCTACGGGAGATGACTGAGTTCATCTCAGTCTCAGTTCTCCCCTTCCCAGCCTTGGCCTCAGCAGTGAGGCAGGGGCTCTTGCCCTCTGACCCCCGAGCCTGGGGCCAGGGCTGCTCACTTTTGCTCACATGTGCGCTTTTTCTGGAACGCCATCCGTCCCTACTTAGCCAAACACCCCCGCGCCCCTGAAGACTTGGCTTGGGTGCTTGGAGGCCCCTCAAGTGGGCGGTCTCTGGGTATCCAAGCACTTGGCATGGAGCAGGCACTGGTAAGGGCTCAGGGCTCAGGATCTGCTTGAGGGGCAAGATGCAATTCCGTATCTGGGCCACCGCTTTTCCCTTGTGGGGTCCTACCTCCAGCCACCACCTCCATGAGGCCTGCAGCAGTCTCGGGGGCTTGTTCACGCTAAGGTGTGAATGACTGACAGCCAGGCCCCAAGCTGCCTCACTGCCAGGGGAGGCTAGCTTTGCGTGGCTACATCGGGGTGTGGAATTTCTGTCGGGGAACAGGGGCTGGCAGCCCGGCCTGGCTGGTGGAGGCACGAGTCCTGGGGTGGACGCCCATGTGGCCAGAGGAGGCGGGCCTGGCTCCAGTCTCCGGCCCTCCTGCTTTCCCCAGCACCCTCTCTCCAGGCTCCCGGAGCCCCCACAGCATTGCTGCAAGCATCAGGCCTCTTCCTGGTGGTTCCCATGGCAGCAGCTTCAGGGCTGAGGGAGGGGAGCGGGAAGGGGGAGGCAGGGCAGCTGTGTGCAGATGCTGCCCCGCAGAGAGGGGGACCGTGACGCCAGCCGGGGGTGGTGGCCAGGCCGCAGCTGGGCCTGGAGCCAGCAGGACTGAGAAATACCCAGAGTAAGGAGAGCGGCAGGCAGTGCATGTCGGTAGCCCGTTTGGCACCCAGAGCAGACACAGAAGGAAACGTCGCTGCTGTCACCACCGGCCCCGTGTTATAGATGGGAAACTGAGGCCCGGAGAAGTTAAGAGACTCATCTGGGATCTCCTAGCCATTAGGTGAAGAGCTAGGGTCTGAACTCAGAAGCCTCACTCCTGCCCCCTCAGAGCAGACGAGTCACCTCCAGGCCTTGGTCGACGTGGCTCCTCTGCCTGGAGCTCACTCCCTACCTCCTGTGCACCCACGTCTCAGCTCAGCTATCACCTCCTCCGGGAAGCCTTCCTTGATGTCCTCTGTTAGATCGAACTCCGCCCTCGGGCTCCCAAAGTCACTGGGTTTCCCAGAACACACAGTGTTGTCCTGGCTATTTTGTAGGACGGTTGGCTCCTCGAGCTCAGAGCTCCCTGAGGCTGGGGCCGGGGTCCCACGTATCTTTGCATGCCCGACACTCAGTGCAGAGTGGCTGCTCATGTCACTGAAGCTGACGTGCATGGAATGCCGTGGTGAGCTGGTGACGATGGTGGCCTTGATGTATTAGCTTCCTCACTAGATTTTACCTCCTCTCTACATATGCACTAACAGTGAAGAGCACTACTCGCAAAGAGAACACGCCGGCACCCTGTGCTTCTCAGTCCCCACAACGATACCGGCAGGGAGCGGACGGGCCAGCCTGCCCCCTGCACAAATGGGGAAATGAGGGCCAGGGAGGCCAAGTCACTGGCCTGCTGGGAAGTGGCCACACTGGGATTTGGACCCAGATCACCTAACCCCAGAGTGTGCTGAATCTTGGGAAAACCCCAAGGTCACGCCTGGATGTCCAGGGAGAGATTTCCCGCAACTGCGTGGCGTGCCCACTTGTCCCGGTTCAGCCCGTACCAGGACCTGAGGACCTGAGGACGGAGTCCAGTCCCCACCCCCCCAGAACATCCCGCATCTCAGCGTGTCACTGGCTTTGCGTGCGTGCATGTGTGGGCGTTGCTGGGCCCGCGGGCCTCTGCAGCCGCCTGTTCCAACTGGCATTCGGGGGGGATGCGGAGTGGTGGCCCGTTCCCCCTGCTCTCCCCACTCAGAGAAAGCAGGGGCGCACCTGCAGGAGACCCCACGTTCACCGACTCCCACTTCCCTGCAAGGGAGCCCACACGGGAGGCGGCAGCTGGCTGGAGAGCCCAGGCCACATCCCCAGGCAGCTCTCCTGCCTTTCTCGGCCTGCCCTCCCCGTGGTTGGCCGGCTGGAAGCATTCCGGGTTTTTAAATTTAATTTAAAAAATGTGATCTGGAAATTAATTCCATCCAGATGCAGGGGTTTTTGTTGTATGTATGCATATGTTTTGTAAAGGGCAAAAGATAAAACAGAGGCTGTTTTATGGGGCAAGATGGGAAGCCAGCCAAAGCCACAGATAGCAAATTTTCAGTGTGTATCGGGATATTTACGGATTCGAATTGTTCCGGTGTCTCCCAAGCGATAAACAAAAAACTCGGCTGGAGGAGTCTCCTCGAATACCTACTGGTTACAGGAGCAGGTACGTCAGCAGGAGAGGGTGATGTGGACAGGAGGGAGTTCCCGCTGCGGACGGAGGAGGTGAGCTGCTGAGGCCGTCAGGCCAGAGAGGAACACGGGCTGCGCTGGCTGGGAGGGGGCCACGGACCCTCGGCCGACCTCACCTACGCTATCTGAGCCCTGAGCCCACTCACAGGGTGGCCTGTGGGTTGGTGTGACAAGCTGGTGACCCTGGTGGCGACATTCTGGGCCCGAGACGTCAGGGCTGCGTGAATTCAAAGCCCAGCTCTGCACCTTTCCCGCCCCCGAGCTTTACTTTCCTCATCTGTAAAACAGAGCTAACAATGGCCCGACTTGGTGGTGTTATTTATGGGCCTTAATGAGATAGCACGGGGCTGAGAGGGGGAAGGATGTGGTGAGTGCCGGCTCCTATGAGTCAGGCGCACAGGAATGCTCAGTCCATCTGGGCCCTGAGAGGCCAGGCGACATGCCTGAGGCCACACGGCAGGACCCAGCCTATCCCAGGTAGTGGAGGAGCATGGGCTCTGGGCCAGTGAAGCAGAGCCCGTGACTATCAAAATACTCACCATCCCTCCCTGTGTCGGTCCCCGCACCTCTTCCCACCCTGCTGGTAACAGACTTGGCCAAGTGATGCGCTTTGGCCAATAGAGTATGAGCAGAAGTATTGTGGCTGCTTCTGAGCAGAAGTCCAAGAGCCACCTCGTGGTTTCACCCATGTCCTTTTCCCTCTGCCACGGGGATATCCTGCCCCAGATGGGATGCGCTTCATGGGCCTGGGTCACAGAAGGCTCCATGCACAGAGCCACAGGTGACCCCAGAAGGACACGGAGTGTGAGCCCAAAATCAGCCTTTGAGTCTCGAGCAGTGGGGACTGACGCACCTGTCCCCAGCCCTGCTCTGCCCCCTGCGTGCTGTGTGACTACAGGCAACTTTCCACCCTCTCTGAGCCTCAGGCCTGGTGTAAGGGGGCCAGGGGACCTTCTCCATAGATAACACCTCTCCGTGGATCAAAGGGGCTAGTGAGGCCCCTCACACTACAGTAAGTGCTCACCAATGTTCATTTGTCTCCCTCCCCCTGGCTTGGCAGAGTGTATTAGATCAAGAAACATTGTGATTCTAGATCCTCTTCAGTCTTCAGAAGACTGCCAGTGTGTAGGCAGGTTTTGTGTGTAACAGGCCTGATGGGGTTGAACAATGGACAAGAACATCCAGAAGCTTCTGACCACACTCAGGGACTGCACTCAGAACCTGAAGCATCTGGATGGGGCTATAAAGCCTGCAGAACAGGGCCCGGGGCTCTCGGGTCCTCAGGCACTGGGGAAAGGAAAGTTTTAGGGGACAGAGGTTTCACCTGAGGCCAAGGGAAGAACGCTCATTCATCCACTCCGTCCTGGGAGGACCTTTCTGCCTTCCTAGAATCCCTCTCCCATTCTCGCCCTCTCGCAGCCCACCTGCCCGGCGGAGGAACGCCCACTCACCGCACACGACTCCGCCCCAGGACACCACTGTCCCCAGGGAGAGCTGACCACGGGCCCTGCTGGTTCAGGGCTCTGGGTCTGGGTCACCCGGCAAGGGACGGTGTGCAATACCCTCTCCCGAACACCCAGGGCCTCTGCCCGCATGGCAGGACGTGGCACCTTGCCGCGGCCGCGGGCCTGGCGAGGCTGCTTCCTTCGCTCTGCCTGCCTTTTCTGCCAGGCAGCGAGAACCAAAACAAACCATTCTGTTCCTCCAGAAAAATACAAATAAATAAGTCATCAGAAGCGCTCTTCTTTTCCCTGTCACCAGCCCTGCCCCCTCGCTGATTCACTGGCAGGGTGGGGGAGGTGGGCGGGTGCCAGGCGCCATGGCCGCCAACGGACCCTGTGCATCTTCAGGAAGCCCGGGAAGGGGCATTGCTGTCCCGGGCCGTCTAGACGGGCTGGGCTCACATGGGTCCCCAGCCCCTGCGCCCCTCCCCATGCTTCCCCTTGCACTTCATACTCAGGCCGCAGGGAAACCTTCCTGGAAATGCTCATTCTTCTGGACCACATGGCTCCCAACTTCTGGATGCAGGGGAACCCGGCACCATGCCTCCCTGCATGAAACGCAAGGACGATGGGTGTGGTACAGCCTGGGTGAGGAGCAGAGCCCGATTATTCTGGGGTAGGCACAGCGCCTCTCTGGGCCTCTGTCCACATCTGTGGGAAGGGAGGTGGGGAATAACAAGGAGGAATCCCTCCAGAGCAGTGGATCCCAAGCAGGGCAATCCTGCACCCCACAGCTGGCAACATCAGGAGACATGGCTGGTTGTCACAGCCAGCTGGAGGGGTGGGGTTGCTCCCAGTGTCTCGTGGGTGGTGGCGAGAGAGGTTGCTACACACAGGGCAGCCCCCCCACCCCCTGCCCAGGAAGAGATCCAGCCCCAGGTGTCAGTGGTGCTATGGTGGGGATCCCCACTCTAGGGCCTCCCCACTCGGATCTGCCTCCATTGGTGGAGGCCCCAGATTTATTAAAGCAGCCTCCAGACCCGGCGGGGCTCCTGGCTCCCCCACTGACGGGCTGCCTCCATTGGGCAAGTTACACAACCTCCCCGTGCCTCACCTTCCCCGCACGTGACGTGGGCTCAGGATGGGCCGTCAGGTGCCCTCAGTGACATGGCAAGGACGGAGCTGAGCACCAAGCTGGCCCCGTGCCATGCACTCCGTAAGTGCTTTCTGAGATTAAAGAATCAGAACTAAGCTAAACCTCTTTAATATTTCCATTCCTCCCCAGGGGAATGGCTTTATTGTATGGCTGAACCCTTCCTCACAGCAACGAGACCCCGCGGTGCTGAAATGATGGAGTATTCTGTGTGAGATCCTGTGGAAATGTGCAGATTATAGAAACCTGTGGGTTTCAAAACGAGGATCCCAGACACTAGTCACCAGAGCCTTGGAGAAGTCTGCTTGCCTTGCCAAGCCTGTCTTCCGTCTGGCTTTTGGCCGGCAAGGACAGCACTCCGGGGTCCTAACCTCAGTGTTGGCACCAGTCCCCACACTCAGGGAGTCAGTCTATGGTCTTACAGAAGGCTTGGGTCAGATTCCAGGCCTGATTCCAGCCCTTGTGATGGACAGGACTTGCTGAACGACTTCACACACAGAATTATTCTAAGGCCTGAGCAGATGGCAAGATATTCAGGGGAAGCACCCATGCATTTGAGGAAGGAAGGCTGGGGAGTCGGCCTTGGTGGGAGGAGGGAGATTTGGATGATATTCAAGGAGTCTGCATCTCCTGCCTGACCAAAGGGAAGGGAGATTTCCCCTGAGGGAGCACGGCACAGTGGCAAAGTGTTCAAGCCCCAACATCAGACAGACAGATTGGGGCTCAGACCCCCCAGTGGTGCCACCACTCCCTTCCATAGTCACTCAACAAACCCTCCTTCCAAGTGGACTTTTCCTTGCCATGAAAAAAATAGAGCCACCCAAGAGTCAGCCTCGGGCTTATTGGGAAAATATCTGAAGCAGCCCAATTAATATCAGGAAGAAGAGAAGAGCGCTTGATAATTCCAAAGATGGTTTTAGAGGTACTAGCCAACATGACTGGACAAGAAAAAGAAATGGGGCACAAAAACTGGAAAGCAAATAAAGTTATCATTGTTTGCAAATAGCATAATGGGAAACTTAAGAGATTATCAACAGAAAAAGTATAACAAAGATAAGAAATTTCAGTAAGGTGGCTGGGTATAAAATTCATATATAGAAACTGTTAAGTTTTGTCATCTAAATGAGAGTCAGTTGAAAGATGTAATGGGAGAAAAGACCCTATTTATAATAGCAGCGTACAAAGCAATAAGTAGGAACAATTGCAAAGATATGCATACAATATCTATGAAGATAATTCTAAAACACTATGAAAGAAAATTTGAACAAGTGGAAAGACAAACAGATCTTCCTCAACTTGTGATGTGGCTATGTCCCAATAAGCCGATTGTAAGTTAAAAATATCATAAGTACACACTGCATTTACTACACCCAACCCACCAAACATCACAGTGTAGCCCAGCTGACCTTAAACGTGCTCAGAACACTCACATTAGCCTACACTGGGGCAAAATCATCTACCACAAAGCCTATTTGATTATCAAGTTGTGGACTATGTCATGTAATTTATTAAATACTGTACTGAAAGTGAAAACCGGAATGGTTGTATGGGGACAGAAAGCTTGCAAGTATGTTGGGTGTCGAGCCTCATGATTGCCTGGCTGACTGGGAGCTTCAGCTCACAACCACTGCCCAGCATTACAAACAAGGTTTTGGGTTTTTTTTGATAATTGTACTGTATTCTGCTAGCGTGGGATGAGATCAAATTTCAAAGTATGGATTCTACTGAATGCATGCCACTTTCTTACCATCGTAAAGTTGAAAATTCATAAGTTGAATCCTCATAAGTCAGGGATTATCTGTACTGTGTTCTTGGATTCAGTACCATGAAAAGTCCATTCTCTTTGAATTAATCTATGAATTCAACACAATCTCAGTAAAAAATACTAAGTGGATTCTTGGAGGGGCAAGACTACACAAGCTACTTCTAAAGTTTGTATAACAAAAGAGCTGAGGGAATAGATTAAGAAGGCATTAAAACATATCAAAAAGCCGCAGGAGGTAACACAGTGAGATACTAGTGTATGGATAGACAATGAAAGCCATGAAAATGTATCACGATCTATCTAGATACTCAAATCTAGTATATTATAATATATAAGTTTGCAGTTTACATCAGTGGGGGAAAGATGGACAATTCAGTGAATGGTATTGGGACAACTGGCTACCCATTTGGAAAAAAAATAATAAAGTTGGATTCCTACCTCAAAACTTACATCCAAATAAATTCCTAACAGATCAAAGATTTGAAGGTGAAAAATTAAAACATAAAAAAAGTAAAGGAAAACATGAGTGGGTTTTTAATGACCTCTGAGTTGGGAAAACCTTTCTCAGTCTGATACAAAACCCAGAAGATATAAAAGAAAAGAAATGGATCCAATTTGATTATATAAAAACTAAAAATTAAGCATGAGATAAAAGCATCACAAATTTAAAGACACATTGAGAAAATATTTGCAACTCATTGTATTTCTTTCATATATAAAGAGTCCCTATAAATAAATAAGAAAAAAGCCAACAATTCAATGGGAAAATGGCAAAGGACATAAACAGCTGGCTCTCAGTAAAAGAAATACAAGTGGCTCTCAAACATGTGGAAAGATGCTTAGTTTCTTCCACTCATGATGAGAGAAATGCATGTTGTTCAATCCTGCTTGCCTTCCCTTAGCATATCCCCACTGCTTTTCTGCAGGGTTAATTTCTCTTTCTTTACACTCTTGGTCCCTTCCATTAGAGCCTTGGTCTCTTATGTTTTAATCACGTTAAAGAAAGAGGCTGCCTGGGATTAATCTCTGGGTCAGAACCGCCAATCAATATCTGTTGCACGAATAAATAACGGAGGAAAGAATGTGGATTCCTGGTCCATGCACCTTCCATTCCCCATCCTCGACTTCACTTAACTTCTGTAGCAGCCCGGGGAGGTGGGTATTGTGCCCATTTCTCAGAAGACAAGGCTAAAGTCAGAGGACAGACAGGCCAGAAAACCTGTCACCTGAAGACTTCCCCAGAATCCTTCCAGGCCCACCTGTCCTGCTCTGGTTACCCGGCAGCTGCCCCAAGGGATGGGGTGACTGAGTGGCCCCCTGCCGCCACGGGGGCCCCAGCACGGTACTCACTTGTGCATGTAGCCCTCGGAGCCGGCCGTGAGGTTCGCCTGCATCACCGCCTGGAACTCTGTCTCGTTGCAGCAGTATTTGAAAACCGTGTTGTTATGGTGACAGCAGAGAATGAAGGTTTTGTTGTCCGAGAGCCGGGGGCAGTGGAAGCCAAAGTGATAGCGGCCTTTGTGGTCCGTATACGGCTCACAGACCCGGAAATGCGCGGACAAGACTGGAAAACAGAGTCCCGGGCTCAGTGAGGGGCTTCCCCAAGCCCGCTGCCCCGGGAGTCCACGAGCGCCGGGACAGGGAGCGCGGTCAGTCTGTTCTACGGTGCTGCTAGCCTCTTCCCTCCCCAGGAAGGCTTTGTGGTCCAGGAAGCTGGCTCCAGGCTGATGTCACGCCCCAGACTTCCCTCGACACCAGCCCTGCTTCCATGTGTCCCCTAGACGGGGGGCTCCTTGCAGGCAGGGCTGCATCTTAAGCCTCATGGGGATCCCCTCCAGGGGCTCTGCACACAGCAGGCACTCAACTAGGACACAACATTAACTGAGCGCCCTATGCACGTCATACACTACATCCCATTTAACCCACTTGGCCAGCCTCGCAGCGGGTCTGGGATCCCACTGAGGCTCCGTGATCTGAGCTGGTAAGAGGTAGTGGAGGGAATCAACTCAAGCCTGCCTGGGTCTGACATCCAGCCCTCTCCACTCCTGTCACCGGCTTTAATAACCTCTGCTACTGTGTGGACTGGGGGTGGCCCGCCCCCAAGCCCAGGACACCTGGCTGGAGAGCAGCATGGGCACAGGAACCGGGTCCCCCTCTTGAAGGAAGCAGCATCTCCTCGGTACCACGGTTTCCACTAAGCCAGTGCCCTAGCCCCAGAGGTCCCCAGGGGCCTGGCTTGGCCACCCTCATCTCCGGGTCACAAGGCTGCCCTGGCTTTGGGCCCTCCCTCCCCTGGCTCAAGGAGGGAGGCCCCTATTCAGCCACAGAGGCTGCTGCAAACCCAGGACAGTATTTACCAGTCGTGCGATGGTGATAAATAGGAGCGAAAGCCTAAGCAAATGTAACAATGGAAAAAAACCTGGAGCCCTCTGTCTCTGGCTTAATTAGCATCTTCATAAAAGGGACCGCTGTATCTAATTCGTATCACTGAAAAGGGGCTTCGTTGGCTGAATACATGTCTCTAACCACAAAGGCTCTGGTTTTGCAAAAGCTCCTCAGCTAGTTGAAAGCTCTGCCTCTGCGGAGCGGTAACCAGACAGCAGCCCTCAGGGCTCCCTGTGCGCCCGCCTGGGGCTGCCGGAGGGGAGTCCCTGCTGTGCGGCGCTGGCCGGTGGGCAGACGGGCCTCACGAGCTGGAGTGCTGAGGCTGGCTTGGGTGGCCTCCTGAAATCCTGTGCCCAAAGTACAGCACCCTATTTCATGGGGATAGACGTGAGCACTTTGGGAAGAGGGCCCCAGAGTTTCAGGGTTCAGGGGAGCCCTCCAGGCCCCCTTGCTCGGCCTTGACCTCGGGAAACAGAAGACCCTCCTGTGGAGACACAGGGGCTCTAAGGATGCCCCATCCTTGGCGGGGCATGCCCCATCTCATTTGATCTCATGTACTCCCATTGTACAGAGGAGAAAACTGAGGCTCAGAGCAGGAGTCTCACAGCGTGGACCTGACCTGCTGCATCTGCATCTTCTGGGGACATGTCACAAAGCAGTTTCTCAGGCCCCTCAGCAGACCTTCTGAATGAGCGACGCTGGCGTGGGAGGCAAGCCCTGCAGGGGAGGCCGATGGGCTGGGGTTTGGGACCCGCCCGCCCAGAGGAAAGACGTGCCGGTGGCTGGATGGGAGGGTTAGAGGCAGGAAGTCCAGTGTCTGTCCAGACAGGTGAGGACGCCCTGCTGCGGGTCAGCTCGCAGGGAGCGACACGCAAGCAGCTAGTTAGAAAGACCAGCTCAGGCCCTGGGGCTGGATCGAGAGGCTAGGACCTGAGGCAGGAACCAGGGAGGGAAGGGACAGAGTGGGGAGGTGGCCTTTGAGCTGGGCTTCAGGGGAGCCCGCTGCTCAGAGCTGGGGTGGGGAGGGAGGCTGGGTAAGGCAGGGGACAGGAGACGTCCCACTGGATCACCTGGCCCCCCCGGGGGGGTCAGTGCCTACTGTGTTGCCATTTGGCAAAGACAAGGAGACCACGGCCGCTTCCCACGAAGAATGAGCTGAAGTTGCCTAAAGCTAGGAGCCGGGACAGCGGGCTCAGAGCCGGGACAGCGGGCTCAGAACCGTGGAGCACGCGGGGTTACCTGGGCTATCACGACCTCTCTGGGCCTCCTTCCCCCCACAGGTGGGAGACCCCTGGCAGCCCGGATGGCTGGGGCTCCGAGGAGAGTTCTGTAAACAGCAAAGCTTCGGCCTTGCTTCGAGCAGGGAGGTATGAGTGAGAGAGTGAATGGATAATACAGGGCTGCGCCTGCTGGCTTCCAGGCTCAGTGTGGTTCTCAGCCCGTGCCTGGGGGCCAAGGGCAGAGGGATGCTCTGTTAGGAGGCCAGCGGGTTCTGAGTCACCAGGAGAACAGGTCCAAGTGGAGAGGGGACACCAAGGAGAGAGCTGCTCTCTTGGGCTCCGAGGGACAACCACAGTGCGCCATCATCTCTCAGCCGCGTGACTGTGGCCTCGGGCAGCTCACGGTCCTTCTTTGAGCCCTGTTTCCTCACTTGTAAAAGGGGTGAGGGCCTCCTCCTCTCTCCCAGGAGGCAGTGAGGGCCAGATGCGCTAATGCATGGGAAAGGAGTCAAGGAGGAACTTGGTAAACAGCGGCCCCCAGACCCTTGGCCTGGCTTTGGCTCTGCTGTCCTGAAGCCCCCAGTCCCCAGGGCCCTTCATGGCCTCCCTCCGAGCCAGGCCCTCAACAAAGGGGCAAGAGGGCATGAGGAGGTCCTGTGCACGGATGCACGAACAAGAGAGACAGGGAGACAGAGACCGAGGGAGACACAGAGCAGGTGCCTTGCTCAGAACAGGGCTTAGCCAGCCGCCGCTGCTGTCGGGAGGTAAGGCAGGCTTCTCCAGGAGGTCAGCTTTAGTTTGGAGTAGCCGAAGGACTTGCTTTATGCCCATCTTTGTAGACAGGAGTGTGAGAGCCCATCTGCTGTATTAGGGGTGCCTAGGAGGTGGTCGGGTGCTGGCCGGTGGATAAGGACCCCAGCCCCTGCACTAGCTGTGTTGCCTCCTGCTAGCCAGTTCTGCTCTAAGACTCGGTTTCCCCATCCATACAATGGGATGACCACGACATTTTGGACTTGACTTTCAGGCGCAGGTAGAGAACTCATGGGAAGGCTTTTCCCAGGCTGGCAGCCACCATTAACTCCACTGCGCCCAGGAGGACATTCAGTGTGGCTCCTGCCATAGGCACGTGGGGCACAGCACACAGTAGGTTCTCACTGAACAGCACCGAACGTCAGCTCCTCACCAGGGGGATGCCGGGGGACTAGGGGCACCCCCCCGCCGGTGCCCGGGACCCCCACTGGGCTAGTGCTGAGCCCGGGAAGGGACCCCTGCACCCCCGCTCCCCGCCCCGCTGGATACCCACGGAGGTTCTACCTGCAGAAATCAGCAACGAGAGGACGGTGAGCACGTTCAAGGACTGCTGGCCACAACTGGTCATCATTTGGCTGGCATCGATCCGTCGGGAGCTGCCTGTTTAACGAGATCCGGCAGAGGCTGGGTGTGGGCTGCCTTGCCTGCGGGTGCAGACACTGGCTTTGCTGCCCACAGCGGGGGACGGGCGGGGAAGCGTGTTTGCTGGGAGCAGGGGCTGGGCCGCCGATGATGGAAACGCTGCCATCCAATTTCCTTTCTGGAATGAATGACCTCCCCCCACCAGTCAACTGTCACCTCCTTTTCCTTTCACGGCAAAATGAGACTTAATCAAAGGAGGACCGATGGCTCAGGTGGTGGAAACAACCGGCGGGCTGAGGCCGGGGGGCCGGCGCCCGGCGTGCGGGGCCCAGAGCGGCCACTTCACGTGGGGGTGGGCGGTGGGGTGATTGGACAGGAGCTCACGCACCCCCGGGGGGCTTGCGGGACGCAGGTCTCCCTGCTGTGCCACTCGCAGTGACTTCCATTAACCCCTCCACCAGTCTGCACGGAGCCGGGCACCTTCCACGCATTAGGGACACAGCAGTGGACAAAACAGACGCCAAGTACCACTAAGCGGAATCTGTCCCTGCCCCGCTGGCACTCCAGGGAGGGAGGCTGACGGCGCACAGACAAGCAGATGAATATTTGAAATGCTACGAGGCTCCTGGGGATATACCCTAAAGAACTGAAAGCAGGGGTGCAGACAGACGCTTGCACACCCATGTTCGCAGCAGCAAAAGGTGGAAACAACCCTAGTGTCCGTGGACGGTATGTGTGGAAACAAAAGGTGGCCGATTCGCACGGCGGAATAGGATTCAGCCTCAAAAGGGAAGGGGGTGTTGACACATGCCACGACACGGACGAACCCTGAGGATGTGGTGCTCAGTGACATGAGCCCGACACAAAAGGACAACCCCTGTGTGATTCCACGCCCATGAGCTCCCCAGGGTCGTCACGTTCCCAGAGACGGCGAGGAGGATGGTGGGCACCGGGGGCTGGGGACAGATGGGAGTTCGTGTTCCATGGGGACGGAGTTTCAGTTTGGGAGGATGGAGGGAGTCCTGGAGACGGATGGTGGTGATGGCTGGGTGGACGGAATGCCACTGAACTGCACTAAAAATGGTTAAAACGTCAATTTTATGTTATGTGTGTTTTACCACAATAAACAAAGCTATGAGGAGGAATAAAGCCAGATGTGTGTGGGGGGGGGGGCGGTATATAGCGGTGCCGGGGGGCTCCTTTAGACAGGGTGGTGGGAGAAGGCCTCGGGCGGAGGTGACCACGGGCAGACCTGAGTGAGGCAGGAGTGAGTGGCATGGCTATTGGGAGGAACAGTGCTGCAGACTGGGGAGCAGCAGGTGCAAAGGTCCTGAGGCAGGAGCAGCCGGGAGGCCAGTGGGGGACGCTGGCAGGGGGGGAGCAGGAGGCCACCTGAGGCAGGACCTTGGCCCTCGGTGACCACTTCACATCAGGTTGTTGAAGCCCCGGGACAAACCTGAGGGTACGTCACCATCACCACCCCCTCCCTGCAGGGGTGTGGGAATGGAGGCTGGGGACAGGAGAAGGCCTACGTGTGCTCTGTGTAAACTCAGTGGCCCAACCCGAGTCCCAGCGGGCTGTAAGCTGCCTATGGCTGTAAGAAGTGTAGACACTCGGGATGGGGATTAATTCGCTGAGCCCCTAATATGTGCCAGGCTCATCCTCTTCCCTCATGGCACCTCATCATGGTGTATGAATTGTGTCTACCCAAATCCTCTGTTGCAGTTCTAAACCCCCCGTACCTCAGAATGGGACCTTATTTCGAAATAGGGTCATTGGAGATGTAGGTCACGCTAGAGTCCGATCGGCCCCAATCCAACACGATTGGGGCCTTATAAGAAGGGGAAATTTGGACACGGAGACACGCACAGAGAGGAGACCATGTGAAGACAGAAGCAGAGGTTGGGGTGATGCCTCTAAGCCAGCGAACCCCAAAGATCTCCAGCAAACCTCCAGAAGCTGGGGGAGAGCCTGGGCAGACTCCCTGGCAGCTCCCAGAAGGATCCAGCCCTGCCCACACCTTGATCCTGGACTCTGGCCTCCAGACTATGAAAGCACACACTTGGGTTGTGTGGTATTTTATTCCGGCGGCCCCAGGACACCACCACACACGCTCCCGTGGGGACTGCCCCAGGACGGGTTGGGATGGACACGGAGGTGTGAGGGGTGCTCTCGGCTCACCTGGGAGCTGGAGCCTGGACAGCCCCCTCACCACCACTCACCCCTGGTGAAGACCTGTGCGCCCTCCCAGCAGGGTGTCCCCCCAAAGGCAGAGCAGGTTTTGGGGGCTTCCTTGACCCCTCCAGTCCTGTCCCCTTATTTGGTGAAGGCCTCCCCCTCCCAGGGGAAGGTCTGAGAGCAGAGGACACACTGCAGAGATTTGCTGCCAGAAAATATAGTTCTGGAAGAGGGCACTGGGAAGGGCATGGCACAGTCCACAGGAATGGCCTTCTGACTGCCCAGGCTGTCCTGGGGCACCTGCTCTGGGCCCAGCCAGCCTGTCCTTACCCTCGGGAGCTCACAGCTCGGTCAGGGAGGGCACAGGGGCGCCAGCTGGGGTCCCAGGAGGCCCTAGTCCTCCTGAGTGGTGGCAGGCAGAGCAGGGAGCCACCCTGGGTAACCCGGAGGCCTGAGACTTCCGAGGGAGGAGACAGGACTGGACTCCAGGCCAAACGCAGGGGGTGGATGGCCGGGCCCCGTGGGTGGACCTAGGATGCCATGTGCTGTTCGTCTGAAGCGTGACCCAGGGTAAGAGGGGGGACGGCGTGAGTGTAAGATGGAGCCGAAATGCCTTCATTCGGTGCTTATGCAAGCTGACGTCAGGGCAGCCCCTGGGGAAGAGCCCTCCTATCTCTCCTACAGGCCTCCCTGGACCCATCGAAGCCCCACTGGCTATAAACTGCTTAATTGTTCTGAGCCTGGGCCTCCTCCCAGCCTCCCTCAGGGCCCTCCTGGGAGGATGAAGGAGATTAAAGCATTTCAAAGTGCTTAGCCAGGATTTGCACTGAGGAAACCCAAGGATCCACCCTGGAAAACACAGGGCGGGGGGTGGAGGGGTGGGGAGTGACAGGTCCTCCGAGATGGTCCCCTCCGAGCCTCCACTCTGTAGGTGAGCAAGCCAAGGCCCACTGAGGGCTGATACAGGTCTGCGGACTGCGGGCCCTCTGGCTCCTGTAGGATGGGGCTTCCCCACTTTGGGAGCCAGGCTCAAGTCCGAGGGCCAGTGGGTTTGTTGAATGAATACAGGGTGGGGGGTTGCACCTCTGCCTTGGACCCAGCACTCCCTCTGCTGCTCCAGCCCCTACAAAGCCCTCCTTATAGTGGGGGGCTGTCACTCACACCCGGGTGTCCTCCTCTTTCTCCTGTGAGTCCAAATCCTGCACCACCTTAGAAGCAGCTCCAGGAGGCCTGCCTCGATCCCGTCAGCTGGGAGAAGTCTGTCCCTCCATGAGACATGTCATGTTCCATCTCTTCTTTCATTCATGTGTTCATTCATTTACTCATTCACGCATTCTCCCAATATCCACTCGTTAACCCCCCGTCTGGAACAGGGTCTGGGCTGGGGTCTAGGGGCGGGGAGGAGGGGGTATGCCAGGCTGGAGGCCCACCAAGCTCTCGCTTACGTGAGTGGTCCCCAGGCCCTCCTCTGTTAGGCCATGAGGGTCCTGGGCCGGGGCCTGGCCAGCTGGGGGCCATGGCCATGGAGCTTGGGCTCCAGAGTCCCACAGACCGGGTGAGAACCCCAGCCTGGCCAACTCCGGCCTCGGGCCCTCAGGCCTGTCTGGGGGGACTGAAGGCCTCAGGGGCCAGCATACTGCAGATGTGTGGGAGCAGGACACATGACGGCCGCATTTGTCCCCATCTGGGACTGGTCTGCTCAGACTCCACGGCTTGGCTGTGCTCCCCACCCTCACCCGGGGCTGCCTGGGCGTGACTCCACGGCAGGGGTTGGGGGCAGCAGAAGCCACAGCCCTGTTTGCTGGACAAAGGTTGGGGTACAGGGACTCGGCGGCAGGGGGGGCATGGGGGCCTATGGAGAGGAGCAGCTCAGGCGCCAGAACTGAACGCTGAATCTACGATGGAACAAAGCCCACCACAAAAACTCCATTGCTCACGAGACAGCAAAACTCAGAAGCCGGCCACTCCAGCCTGGCGGGGTCAGAGTGGCTTTGGAAACTCAGTGGCCGGCGGCAGCTGTGATCCTTGGTCTGTCCTCAGGGGTCACGCAACCGACAGCACCAACCTTCACAAGGCCAAAGCCATGCCCTCGCGCCCTGCATGGGGTCTGCAGAGGGGGACGTGTGCTCAGGGACTACGAGCTCAGGTGTAAAGGGCATGTCACGCCAGGTACAGCCACCTGGGACCCCCCACAGGTGACGCCTGCGGGAAACGGGAGCCCCCTTCCTCCCACTGGGCTGCCCCAGGGCCGGCTTTCTCAGGTCGTTCCCACCCCCACCCCCACCCGAGTCCTGGACTCCGACTTTTCTCTATATACTCTCAGGGAATCTCGCCACCCAGCACAGGCAGGTCATCAAACCCCATCTCGTAAAGAAGGAAACTGAGGCTCAAGGTCAAACAGCTCCTCAGCGGCTCAGGCAGGAGGCCAACCCGGCCTAGATCCTGCTCACCACCTCTGCACGGCAGGAGTTTCCACCTCCCCGCCGCCGCCGAGAAAGCACATTTACCACAGACAGATTAGATTTATTGTCCTGGGTTCTAGTTCTTTGAAAATTGGTAAATGGCCCACGAGGGTAGCTCAGGGCCAACAATAAAACTCCAATAACTGGGAGAACATTCTGGATGAGTAGGACTCCCCCTGAGCTCTGGCCGCATCCAGAATCACGAGTCGGGCACGCAGCTCTGCGGTCCACCCCTCAGGTCAGCCGGGGACTGCTGTTCCCAGATTTGAGGATTATTTTTAAACACCGAATTTGGCGAGGCTGGAGAGGAGAGGAAGAAGGGCATGTGGAGAGAAACAGAGCTGATGAATTACACCCCACCGGGAACAACAACAGATCTGTTTTCTCGTCAGCCCAGGCGAGGGAGGGATGTGGGGTAGGGCCTGGCTTCGGTGCAGGGGGTGCCGCCCAAGACGCCCCAGCCCGGCACCTGGAGATCCCGCACCGTCTCTGGGGCTTCCCCCCAACCCTTCTCAGACCACCACACCCTCCCCTGGGCGGGGCCAAGCGCATCCTCCTGCCAGGACTGGGTCAAGGGCAGCATGGCCTGGAGGTTCGGTCCTTGAGCTCGGACCACACTGTCTGGGGCCAAGTCCTGGCTCCACCTTTGTAACCACAGCCCGTGTGGCCTTGGACAAGTCTCCCCAGTCTCCTTGGACCTAGAATGGGCATAAAAATTGTATCTAATTCACAGGATCCTTGTGACCATTGAATGACCATCATCAAAGCGCCTGGAACAGAGCTGGCGCGCAGTGGGTGCTCAGAAAGGGTCCGTGCTGAGTGCTCCTTGAGCTGTCTCTGCCCCAGGAGCCATCCAGGGCCAGCTTTCTGAAGTGCCCGTCTGACCAGCAGCCCACTTTCTCAGGAGTCCTGGCAGCTCCGGGTTCAAGTCTCCACACTCCTGAGGCCCCATGGGGTCTGGCCCTCGCTCCTACCCCCTTACTCTCTCCGCTCCTCAAGGGTCAGCCCTCTCCTCCGGGCCTTGGCACATGCCATTCCTCCACGCCTGGGACACCTTTCCCCTCTCCTGCAGCTGGGCAGCTTTGACCCAGCTTTCAAGCTTCAGCTGGGGTGTCCATCTCTCAGGAAGCTTTTCTCCCCCGGACTCTCTCACTCCCCTGGTGGGCTCCTGAAACTCTGGGCCTGCCTCTGCCCTAGGGTTGGCCCAGGCTGTGTGGGATTCACCCGCCACCAGAGTGGGCAGGATCATGGCAGGGCACAAAGCCTCGAGAGCAAATCAGGAGTAGGGACAATGAGGGGTAGACCTGGCCCCCCAAGCCCTGAATTTCCTGGTGTTGAGAACAAAGACGGACACGTGACTAGTGCTATGCCTGTCACCCAAACATGACCCACCTTGCCCCTCCCCTGTGGGGGTGCACGAGGGGCAGAAGAGGTAGAAGGAGCAGCTCCGTGGCCAGCCCTACGGCAGGGCGAGCACAGGTCCTTCCCCAGCCTCCTGGGTGCCCGGTGGCTGGAGAGCAGAGTACAGGAATCAGGACTTCGGCTCAGGCTGGCCCTCCCTGGGTCCCCCTCTCCCCAACTCCTATGTCCAAATCAGACCAACCTGTGAGGTCCGGCTCAAAGGCCACCTGGTCACCCTCCCCACCCCACTGTCCGGGGAGTGGTTCCTCTTCCGGAGGCCCACTCAATGAATACCTAACGGAGCTCCCCTGGGGGCCAAAACCAGTGCAGGGCAGGGTGGGGGGCACGTAGACCCAAGCAAGAGGGACACGGCCTGGCCCCCATGGGACTACAGGCTGGGGTAGAGTCACAAAGCAACTGATTCCGCGATGAATTAGTCAGGACGCTTGGACGTTCTTCTTCCTGCTAGGAGCTGTAGTATGAGGACTACGCGTTAGGAGAAGTAATGAAACATGGGCGGGGCCCTTTGCGAGCAGGTGCCCAAGAGACAGGTGTTGGCACGGATGGGAGGCAGCAGCTAACAGCTGTTGGGGGACCCTCCCTGGGCCGGTAGGGCTTCACTCAGGAGCTCGCTCACTGCTCGCCACACCCCACCCCTGAGGCTATACCCCGCCCTCCCCAGCATGCAGGTGGAGGGTGGGGCAGAGCTGGGATTCAAAGCCCACGCTCTGCTCCTGAGCCCTGTCTCCACCGGCAGATGAGCACGTGCATGCCCCAGGCAGCACACAAGGGCACACACGCGTCCACACCCAGTACACATCTGCCCACGCACGCGCACGTGTGTGAGCGCACATGGTATCAGCAGTGATCTTTAACTGCCAGCCCAGTCCCAAGTTCCCGGGGCCCTCCCTTAGCGGTGCAGACCTAACCCGGAGTTTTCGAACTTTTGTTTTCAGGACAACGCTCACTTCAAGGTTATGAAACCTCACTCTGAAATGTGAAGTCTGGGAATAAACATGTGGGGAGGCGAGATGCCTGTGTGAAGGAAGATCAAAGTGGGTCCTTCTGACCCCTGCGCGCCTGCGGGAGGGAACAGGGAGGGAGGTGGGGAGGGATGCGTTCCCTCCCCGTGCCGGCCAGGGGCCAGGGTGAGGTGGCCGGTGCGCACGCGTGGAGGACAGACATGGGCCAGAGATCGACACGTGCACTGAGCCCCTGCACCAGCCCCTGCACCAGCCCCCTCACCCACGGCTTCCCACTGAACCTCAAGCTGGCCCCCAAGGTCCCCTGTTCTTCCCACCTCCATGCAGACCTGCGAGCCCGGGAGGAAGCCTGGCCCCCTCTGGGGCCCCTCACCTCCTCTCTCTTGCATCCGTCAAGCACCACGGGGTCCCCCCGCACTGCTGCTGTACCCCCAACCCATCCTCACCTTGAGGCCAGAGAGCTGGCTTTCAAAATCAAGCTCCGTGGCCCTGATCAAAACCCTGCCAGGGTCCTGGCTCCTCCCTGGCTGGGGCGGGGGGGGGGGGATCCCCCTGCAGCCACACTGGCCATCTCTCCGTCCCTGCACTCTGCCCCAGCCCGCTGTCCCTTCCCTGCACCTGGCAGTTCCAGACAATTCCCCGGGGCCTGGGGCCTCCAAGAGGCCTTCCCTGAGCCCTGCCGCTGTGCTCACTGCCCGTTCGTTCACCTTGCCTTCAAACACAGATGGAGGTTCTGGTTATGCACCTGGAGCGGCGGCTCTGAGTACATTCGTCTCTTCCACTGGACTGTAAGTTGGCTGAGGGCTGGGACCCAGGACCGGGGACATAATTTGCAGGGCCCAGCGCAAAATGAAAAACGCAGGCCTTTGTTAAAAAAAAATGATTAGGCATTTCTAGATAGCGACCGCAGAGCATTATTAAGCCAAGCTTGGGCCCTTCTGAGCGCCCGGGCTCTGTGGGACTGCGCCGATCACGCACCCTCGACGCTGGCCCTGCTGAGACCACATGGTCGCTGCTTGTTACTGTGAGCAGCATGGGGCCTGGCACATAGTGGGCCCTTTACAAACACTTGCCAGATTGGTGAATGACTGTAGGCATCGTCAGCTCCATTTTTCAGATAAATAAACCATAACTTAGGGCGACTAAGGGGTTTGCCTCGACCTGGAGGGTGGCAGGGCCGTGACCTGAACTCAGGTCTGTCTGACTCCAAACAGGCTCATGGTGGGTTGGGGGGTGACACCACCTACCTGGGATCCCAGCTCTGCCGCTCACTAGCTGGGAATTCCAGGCAACTTACTTCCCTGGGCTCAGGTTTCCCATCTGTAAGATGGGAACCATGCCCCCTTCCTTGCTGGGGTACAAAGAAACAGAAAGGACTGGAAATGCTAGCAGAGCACCCAGCACATAGACCAAGGACTCCACAAATGGCTCCTATCTGGTGTTGCCCACTGTGTTTCCAAAGCCAGTGGTTTAGGTGCCTGAGAGTTTCCTGGGTGCCCCTTAGCAAATGGAAGTGTGTTTGAACACTATGCCTACAGGTGAATTCCTCTTCCTGCTGTGTCTGTGTCTCATGTTAGCACTAATATCCTTCCACCCTGCCTGCTGGCTAATCGCTTCCCTGCCTGGTGCCAGGTTCTGGGGCAGAGGGGACCTCCGGGCCTCTTACCCCCCCTGCCTTGCTTTGCATACAGTAGGTGCTGACGAGATGTTTGCTGCCCAAAGGGTAGGAACTCTGTCCACACTCACTGGCCTGGATGCCAGGTCTGCCTTATCGCAAAGAGCAAGCTTTCAGAGGAAGCAGGGTAGATCCAGGCAGAGGCCTTCGTGCAACATGCCTGCCCTTCCCACGGAGATGGGGGGCTTGACTTCTCCTGTCATTGACAGTGACCTTGGGCATCAGCCTCACAGTGGAAGCCACTCACCTTAGCCGAGAAACCCCAAACCCCAGCTCTGCGGCCAGGGAACCCAGGTGGGACAGCTCAGAGTCTTCCGTCTATGCTCCCTGTCCCCCCCCAGTCACCCATATCAGGTGGGCATGATAATGCCCGCTCCACGGGGCCCCTGGACGGTCAAAAGGATCTCTGCAAACTGTAGTGTGGGGTGTTGGAAAGAGTGTTGTAACGGGGACAGAGTACACGTTACCACTAACTTAGAAACCACTGCTGCCCCCCATCCCTCCTTCAGAACACATTGCAGTCTCTCCTTGATAAAGGGCTCTCTCCCCTCTTCGACCCCCTGCACCCAGCCAGCTGGGCTCTGGGTTCAAGTTCTAACCTCGCCTTGCTTCCCTGGTCCCCTTCCTTGACCCCTGGCCCTGGGCCAGTTCTGCACAAACCATGTCCTTCCTGTATGTTCCGTTCTCAAATGCTGGAGGCCCGCACTGCCGCTCTCCTCACATCCCAGGTGAGGACACTGAGGCCCAGGGAAGGGCGCACGGCTGGCAATCCCGGCCCCTGGAGGTTCTGCTCTCCCCGCTGCGGGGCCACGCCAGGTCACAGGGCGAGCAGCTCCCCCAACTCCGCCTCGGTTTCCTCCCTAGTTGAGGGGAGCGCTTGGCTGAAGCCACCGAGGGACACTCTGTAACCTGACATCCCTCTGCCTCTGTCTGTTCCCTCGAATTATTTGGCGGCACCATGGAGATAAAACAACCCCTGGAAATCCCACAGGCATTTTTTCCCCCACTGGAGCAACACAAAAATATCCCATGAAGAATGAATCACTGAAAGTGTCAGGGCAGGAAGAGGAAAGACAGGCCCACAGAAGGCCTGCTGGAGGGTGGCCTCGATTTCTTTCCCGGCCTCCCTCAGTGTGGGGGGCCCTGGCCCCGGAAGCCCTCCTCCTGGGGGAGAACAGAAGCCGGAGCCAAGCCTCAGTTTCCCATCTGTAAATGGGGATCACACACTCACCTTGAAGGGGTGCTGGGAGGGACCAAGCAGGCATGTGTGAATGTATTCATTCATTCATTCATTCATTCATTCATTCATTCATTCCCTATGAGGTGTGAGTTGGGCGCTGGGCTAGGGACAGCAGATGGTGCTCGCAGTGGGAACAGACCTGTCCCAACCCTCACGAAGCCAACCAAACACCCACATGAGTGACTCAGGGCATTGGAGCAGATGGGAGGGCCCTGACCTGGTCTGGGTCGGGGGTGCCCCCGGGAAGCTGAGATCTGAGGTAAGCAGGCTTTCCCCAGACCAGGAGAGGGTGGGCCTGGGGGAGAGAGTGCGCCAGCCAGCTCGGGCAAAGGCTGAGAGGTGGGACAGAGCTAGGGGATGAGGCCAGTGCAATGGGAGTGGTGGGGGAGAGGAAGTGGGGGGAGGCCCGGTTCACCGATCAGGGCCCAGGTGAGCACTCTGGGCACAGAATAGTGCTGATGGGCTCACTCTCATAATTCATGAGGACCACCATAAACTAGGGGTGCTACACTCTTGGGTGGGGAAGGGACAGGGAAACAGAGCGAAGGACAAAGCAAGTCAAGTGGGGAGCGGGGAGCCATTTGAGCACCTTCTGTGCATTCTTGGACCTGTAATCAATGGGTGAGGGGAGGGAGGCAGGGGGGAGGAGCCGGCCCACACTCATACAGGGGCGAGCTATGACCCTGTGGTGGGCCCCTATGTCTGTCCCCTCGGTCCTCTGTCTGGCCAGCTAGGTGTGCACACAGGCCACCCTGGGGAGCTGGGTGGATGGGGGCGGGGATGTTGAAAGAATTTAGAGCTGAGCCATCAAGGAGGCCAGCTCCCTCTCCCTCCCTTCTATCCCTGGAATCCTGCCTGTCCTGATCTGGGCCAGAGATAAACCCCCTTTCTCATTCCCCGAAGAACAGGTGCTCTGCTTATCACCAACTTCAGACTGGCCTGGGTTCCCCTTATCCAGCCATGGCCCAGGGGGACAGGGGCCCCCAGGGTGACCGTGCAGTCAAGGGGAAATGGGAGCTGCGGGGCCCAGGAGAAGTGTCGACCCAGTCTGGCGAGGGTGAGGGGCAGGCAGTATTTATTTAATTCTCAGGATTAGGAGAGGTGTAGATTATCTGTAATTTTTACAAGTGAGGAAATAGGCACTTTCTTATCTCCTCAACTCCACGAGCCTCATCACTCATCCTGGGCCACCAGCTAGTCGGTGGCAGAGCTGAGACTCGATGTGGACCCCAGGGTCTCACAGTGGCCTCTTGGGTGGGGGGAGGGGTGTTCAAGGAACGAGACTTACAAATGGGAGGTGAAAGTGAGGGCTGTTTCAGTGTAATGAACGTGGGAGCTATTTCTGTGCAGTGCTTACCAAGGTAGGAGAGAACCAGAGGGCGGGCTCTGAGCCTGGGATCCACACACTCGGATCCACTTCTCAGCTGTGTGACCCTGGGCAAGCCCCTGCACCTCTCTGAGCCTGGGCCACCTCAACGTTTTTAAGCTACTATTCAAAGCGAACCTCCTGTGTGCCAGATCCTGAGAACCTATGGCCCATAAACATGTAGCTCTAAGGTTCCATCACTCTTCGTGATTACCCTGCGTAGGAGTTCCTATATTTTTGCAAGGGCTGGATTCACAGCACAGACCAGCCGGCCTAGTAGGAGTACGATCCCTCTGCAAGCTCAGGGAGGCCCAGGAGAGGCTCATTTCACTACATCCTCTTAGACGTGGTGGGTGCCCAGCCACGGCCTGGGAAGTGGCACCAACACACCCCCTCCCGGGCTCAGGGGTGCTGGCCCACACGTACCAGGTATGAGAACGTTCCTGGCAGCACGGGTTTAGAAGAGCAAAACCCTGGAGGCGACCCAAATGGATAGACGGGAAAATGCACTGTGGTATGCCCAAACACTGGAACACTCCAAGCTGCCAAGGGCACCACAGCCACGCCAAACATCTCGGGACATTTTAGCAACACAGGGCTGAGGGAGAGATTCAGGTCCCCAGATCAAACACGGCACAGTCCACTTGCTGAGACTAGAAGGAGCTGGAGAAATACACGCTCTTATAGAAAACGTATGGCCGTGACCAGGGCACAGAGGGGAGCCAACATGATGCTCGGGTCCTGCAGAGCGGGGGTGAGGGAGGCCACTCGGGGCCAATGTTCCAGCCCTCGCATTGGGTGGTGGGCTCGAGAATGTCTGTTATGTTATTAATAGACGAACAAGTAAGTAAAGCAGCTTTGACGGGAACCGTAGTGAGAGAACACCAGGAGAGGGACTAACCTAATTCCCTGACCTGGAGTCCAGGCAATAAAATATAAAATCAATGCTAAAAAAGATGGACAAAAATAAAGATTATGTCTCCTCCCCCATCGACTGTAAATAGTCTCAGCTCCCAGACTCTGGGGGGCCGTCACCAGGGCCTGGTGAGGGGTCTCAGGTAGCTGGCTTGGCAGAGTTCTCTGGAAAGGATGCCTGTGCTCAGATAGGCCTCCTGGGCTCTTGGCCTGGTGCTGGGATCTCCCCACTCCAGTAAGGCTCTGTCTCTGCATGGATCCCCGGCCTCCTCGCAGTAACAACCCTGTCCCTTCGAGTACTTCCTGGTCATCAACTCTCTGTGCCTCAGCTTCCTCGCCTACAAACAAGGGACACGAACCGTCCTCCCGCGTAACTCCGCGATTTGACCTGACCGGGTTTCTTCCTCTGTAAGTGGGTGCCCTGCCTCTCCCCTCTCTGGGTTTGGGGAAGACTAAGGAGATGAAGAGCATGCTGATCATTCACAGTGACCAGGTGATCCGGGGATGGCAGGACAGGTGGTCACTGCCCGAGGGAGTGAATGACACGTCAAATGGATGTTGGTAACTGAACACACAGCAAATCACCAGCTGCTCTGCAGATGTTGGCAGAGGACAGACAACAAAGCCCCCACTGGGTGCCAGGTGCTCTCAGCTGTGCCCTTGACACCCTGACCGCCCATGATCATGCTCCCCTAACCCAAAGAGGATGATGGCCCTCTGTGTCTGGCTCAGGTGTTGCTGTTACTAAGAGTAAGCCCCAGTTGTGGAACCCAGATGTGAAACAGACCAAGCTAAGTAACTGGGGTGTGTTGTACCTGGGGTGTGTTCACCCTGGGGTGAGGTACCTGCGTCAGGCGTACAGTGTGTGGTGGGGAAGAGCCAGTGCTTATCAGTTCAGGACCTTGGAGAGTTAAGGGACCTCTCAGACCCTCAGTTTCTTCTTCTGTCTAATGGGAATGGTGTTCAGAGCAGGACAAGATGTGTGCAGAATGTTTTAAGAGGTGGCTGGACCAGGATGCCTGGAGTGTGTCCCTGCACTTGACTTGGGAGCTGGCTAGAAATGCAGGATCTCAGAATCTGCATCTTTATCCCGGCTTTTCAGGGGAATCTGACAGACGCTCAAGTATAAGAACCACTGGGCTAGTCAGAGGTCAGGAGACTTTTTCTAGAAAGAGCCAGATAGTACATATCATTGGCTTTCGAGCCACTGGGTCTTGTTGCAATGACTCAATTCTGTGATCGGAGCAAGAAAGCTGCCATACGCGATACTAAGCACATGGGTGGGGCTGTGTTCCAGTAAAACTTTATTAACAGAAACAGGCAGGCCCAGCTGTGAACCCCTGCATTAGAGCCTTGATATCCACCGTGAAGTCCACGGACGGCATCCAGGGCATGTCCTGGGAGCTGGCTGGAAACACAGGCTCTCGGGCGGCCCCACCTGCCGAATCAGGGACTGTGCCTGCTAACCAATCCCGGCACCTGCTAAACGGTGCCTGCTAACTGGTCCTGGCCCCTGCTAACCGGTCCCAGCACCTGCTAACCAGTGTCTGCTAACCAGCCCTGTGGTTCCGCACCTTGGGCTTTGCTGCCCCCTCTGCCAGCCATTCCCATGACTGATCTCCCAGGAAGAACGAAGGGTCGGCCACGAGATTGGTGTGAGAGGTGGAGGGCATGAGGGTTCCAGGAGAGTGGGAAGACCCCCACGTCAGACACACACCCGCGTCCCCATCCCATCCAGAAGAACAGCAGTATCACATGGTCTTAAGTGATCTGGAGGGAAGGCAGGCCTGGGGTCACCATGTCCAGCCACTGTCAGGTGTCTGGTCAGGAGGTGGGCTCTGGAATCGCACGGAATGCTCTGAGCCCCTGCCGCTCTTCTCTTCCTGCCTGCTTCCCTGCTCTTCCCAGCCTGAGGGCTCCTCCCCAGCCCAGCCAGCACCTCTTCCCCAAACTGGAGAGCCATTCTTTTGAGTTAGCGCTCCGGAAACCCAAGACTCACTAAGAAACCTGTCTGCTGGCGTCCACAGAGCAGCTGGAGCCCTCTGACCATCCCCCAGGTGGGCTCTGTGTTCATCTTGGCACGAGAGATGCTGGAGAGGGAGCGGGGAGCGAGGGGCCGAGCACAGGCCCCTGCGGGAGGGAAGTCCCAGCCATCCGGCCTACACCCGCCTCCCCAACCGGGAGTCCATCCCGGTCCACCGTGGTGATGGGGCAGAGCCCGGCACTGGGAGGGCGAGCCTTCCCCCCCCGCCCCCGGGGCTCCTGGGCTGAAGGAGACGTCCTGGCCCCCCTCAGCAGGCTTCCTGCTTTTCCAAAACTGAACATCGCTCAGAATGGGGAGAAAATTGCTCAATTTTAGAGCATAGGTTGACATCTAGGTAAACAGTCTTATGGAGGTCTAATTAGTGTGCCACTTTGGGGAACGTGGACTCCAAAATTTCTGGGCATTTAGGAAAGAGCTCTGTCAGCAAGGAAGCCAGGCAGAACCGGGGTGGGCAGGGCAGGGGTCCACGAGGAGGCGGGTGCCGGGCCGAGCCTGGCAGAGGGCGGCTGCAGAGAGGACAGGAGCACAGGCTGGCCTGCGGGAGGCCCCACGGTGGTCCTGTGCCCCCAGATGCCTGACCTAGCCTGTCTGGGCCTCTCTCCTGCCCGCGAAGTGGGGTGTTGGTCCCAGCCTCACGGGGGTGGCCTGAGGGATGAAATGAGGTGGTATATGTGAATCGAGGACCGGGCTGGGGGGTCAGCGGGTGGTCGGGAAACAGGGTTTCCTTGCTCAGCCCCTCCGTCGCTGGGGCTCGGGGTTTGCTTCTGGCTGCTCCATGTTCTCTAACGTGAGCTGCTCGTGACCCCGAGATGTGGTCCAGGGGGAGATTATGAGCCTCAGATGTGGACACGGAGGAACGGAGGATCAGAGAGGCTGTCATTCTGTCGGGAGGCGGGGGAGGTTGTCACATAGCTCATACAAAGCCGACCTGGGACTGGCACCCGGGTTTCCAGATTCTCGGCACAGGACTCCCTCCACAACGCCACACTGGCCACAGCTGGCACAGTCCACACATCCCTGGCGTGGCTCGGGGGAGACATCTGGGGGCTCACAGGGCTCTCTGCGCCGTCGGGGGGTGGGGGCCACCGTCCTTGGACCAGAGCCCACAGGCTCCAGGCTGTAGAGGCAGAACCCACACAAGAGTTAAACTGTATATAAGAACTGACCTTCTTTCTGTACAGTGGAAACAAGAGAAAGAGACTATTTCTTGAGCACCTACTATGTGTCCAGCCCTGGGATTGGCATCTGACAAATACTGTCTCCTTTAATTTTCGAAAAGGGGGGGGTCTGCTGCTCCCAGTGTGCAGATAAGAAAAGTAAGACTCTGAGAGGTGGTGTCACCAGGCCAAGGTCACAGAGCTGCTGAGCTACGGGCACTTGGCCCCAAGCTGGTCCAGTGTCCAAGTCAAGGTCCTTTCTGGGCCTCGGGCTCTTGGCCTTGGGCAATCTGGAGGAAGTGGTGTTAAGGGAGAGGGCTGCCACTCTCCCGAAATGAAATCACCGGGAATTTCCCCCTCTCCCGAGGCCTGGGGGAAGAGCAGAAGAGAGACCATTTTTGGAATAAGCTGGTCCCATTTCCCACCCAGCGCTGGAGGCCCGGCCCTCCGCCCACACTCAGGACTTCCCGGCAGACCTGGCCCCTGATTGAACTCCTCCATCCACAGAACTCGGCTCACCACAGCCCCTGGGGACCCGTTCTCCTGGGGGACATTCCCATCGGGAAGCTGGGGAGGAGGGATCCGCATTCCTGCTCCCCCACCCCCCACCCCCCACTCTACACTAGTCTGGCCTCACACTGAACAGGCTTATTTTAAAACAATCAGCATTTGGCTCAAGCTGTGAAAATGAAATCTACATTTGGTGGTGTCAGGAGGAGTGGGATAGGCCACGCCTGGGAAAGAAGGGGGTCGTTGGTGGGAGATCCCCCGAGTGTCTCAGACCTAGCTCCTGGCCTCACAGATGGGGGGGGATGGGGGGCATCCAGGTATCGGGGTCACAGATCTGGTTCCAATGTCATCACCACTAACTGACATGGGACCATGAGCAGGTTGCTTCATTTAAAACCCATCATTCAGCCAGGAAACTTTCACTGAGCCCCTGCTAGGCATCACTACTGACTCTCAGCCCTGAGGACGCAGGAATGAACTAGACAGACACTTGCCCTTGGCATGCAGAGGCCTCGGTCTGGAGCGGAGAGGGGGGCTCTCCATCCCTCCCCACCCGCTGTCTGCACAGAAGGCACCTAGCTCAGGGTGCCCATGTTGGCTATGCCCACGCCTGAGGCCCCTGCGGACTGTTGGCTCCCGGTGGAGGCTGGAGCCAGGGCTGATGCCCCTCTGAGACCCCGGCTGCCCAGCCCTGGCCTGGGCACGGAGGAGGAAGAGGCAGGCAGTGGGGGAGTGGGGGGCCAGGGCAGCGGTGGAGGGGCAGCGAGGAGCTAAGAGGCCCCGGCCCCGGCCTTGGACAGTTCACAAATAAACTGCTCATCCCTCTTCCCAACTGAGAGAGAGAAAATAGCTTTCACACTATATTTTCTGATTTTTTTTTCCCACTTCACTGCTTCTAAATCGATCCAGAACAGATTGTCCAATTGTTTGAATTTCAGGAGAAAAGTCTCCTAATCTTTCCCTCGCCCTGCCCAGAATTCTGCCAGGCCCTCGCCCTCTCCTGGTGACCCGGCTGGACGTTCCCACCTGCTGGCCTGTGGCCCTGCAGGAGACAGAAGGGGGCTCACCCGGGCTGGGGGCCTGTACTCTTAGGTGGCGCTCATGTTGGGGACCCACTGGAAATATCCTGACCCTAGAAGAGAAGGCTTTGCTTCCCCAGAAAGGACTGAACTTGGCAGGGGGCTCCGCAGGCAGTGGGGCCCCCTGGGAGCCTGGCAGCCACCTGCCTCCCCTGCCCCTCTCCTGTCAAGAAAGTTCTCTGGGTGCTGGGCTGAGCCACAACACAAGCAACTATGAGGGGCTGTCATCAACCCTGTTGACCAAGCGGCAGGACAAACACTCCTTAACTTGCCAGAGTCCCTGGAGGTCAGGCCGCTGCTGAATGCTACAGCCTCTCCCGCCAGCCTCACCACGGGACAGCCATGCCCAAGCGCCCAAAGTGTGCCAGCTCCTTCTCCTGGGCTCCATATGCATTGTCCTTTGGCCTTGATGTCCCTCCACCTTTGCTCATTGACCTGGTCATCTCATACTCTACCTCCTGGGGTGCCACCTCCTCTGGGAAGGCCTCCTTGCTGCTCCGACCCCTTTCTCCAGGCAGAATTGCTCCTCCAACCCCCGTCATCACCCACACTTGCTCAGTCCCTTACGTGGGACTCAGACCCGTAGGACTCAGACTTCCTGTGGACCCCAAGCCCTGGGTACAACTTCAGGAGTGAATGACCATGCCGCAGGCACCCGAGCAGATGGCTTATGCACTCCTGACACCCGGCACCTTCGGAGGTGGCCACAGGTGACAGGGGAAACCAGGTGCCAGATATTAAAGACCCCACAGCCCTCGACCTCCGGGCCCAGACGATGCTGGGGCAACCCCAATATAACCGCATTCAGATCCCACTCCTTACCCAGGGTCTCGCTACCCTGCATCCCCCTCCCCAGAGAGAAGGAGCTCTCTGTGATGGCGACTGACAAGTGGAAACGTGGGAAGGGCTTGCTTCTGGAGCACTCTGCCTGGCCCCTCAGGCACCCAGGACCCCAGAGGTCCTGCTGGGGACCCCAGTTTACAGAGGAGGATACTGAGACAGAGAGGACGCGGCTCGGCAAGGCCACACACTGGTGAGGGATGGGCACAGGACTGTGGTGCCCCCCCAAGCCGGCGCCTCCCCCGACCACGAAGCGAATCCGGCCTCCCACAGTGGAAAGAGTCGAAGCTGCCAGATCCAAATCCTGGCTTTGCTGCTTAGCAGCTGTGTGCTCGCAGGGAAGTCACCACACCGGTAGGAGTGGTAACCTGTCCTTGCTCATGGAACGTCCCCAGGATTAAACAGGCTGGTGTTTACAAAGCGCCCGGGGCGGGGGCTCCGTGGCGACTCACGGGTCTCCGCAGCAGGTCGGGGCTCCTGCAGGCCTGGGAGCCAGCGTTCCCGTGCCCGGGGCCGGCAGGGGAATTCTGCCCTGGGTTGGCAGTGCCCTCGTCCCCGCCCCTTCCCTGGCCCCACGCTTCGGGCCCCTTCTGGAAGCCACCAGGTGGCTCACAGGCTGCTCCATAATCTCGGCCTGCGGCGTATGGAGTCCAAACACCTCCTCCGACTTTCAGCGTAGCTTCACAGATTACAAACTACGCTCAGACACGTTATCTTTGCGCATCACCATCCCCCAAAGGAAGACAGCGCTCGGCCCGTATTATGGAGGAGGGAACGGAGGTTCGGAGCTGCACCCGGACTTCGCTGTGCGAAAGGGGAGGAAGGCACAGCCCGAACTCAGCTCTGTCCGGCTCAGAAGCCAACTGGCAGGGACACCGGGGGCCTGGGCCCCCGGACTTGGGCCACCATGCCCAGTCCCGTGGAACAGGGACAATAGACGTTTGCACAGAGAAGAGAGATGGCTACAAAGCCCATTCCACCTCTTTGCTCATGGCCCTCAGAGGGAAGCCCCCCACCCCAGCTGCCCCGATCCTAGGCTTGTGACGTTTCCTGCCAGCTGTCCATCCTTCCTTCCTCCCCTCTTTCCGTCCTCCATCCAACCCCTCACTCGCTCATCCATCCATCCATCCATCCATCCATCCATCCATCCATCCATCCATCCACCCATCCATCCACTCGCCCATCTGTCCATCCTGCCCAGGCACCCCTGGGCTAGGCACCGGCCACAGAACTAAATCAGGAATGAAGTGGTCTCCACCCTTCGAGCACAGAGAGAAGCTCCACTGCCTCTGGGCCTCCTGGGTGTTTCTGTTATTAAGTGGACCCGTGGTGGTAATGACAATAATGTTTACTAAGCACGTAATTACGCGTCGGTAATTATGCTTGGTCCTTGGATTTCCTCATTTGATTCTTGAAAGAACCTTGTGAGGTGGGCGCTATCCCCATTTTTAGATGAGGACACCGAGGCCCCAAGAGGTCCTGTAACTTGCCCAAGGTCACACAGCTAGCAGGGATGGAGCCTGGGGGTCGAGCCCGGACGGTCCCTCCAGAGCACTGGGATGATAAATCATGGTCATCACTGTGATGGACCCAGGAGCCCGGAATATTATGATTCTTACCCGTAGCCCTCAAAACCACCCTTGTAACGTATTATTCTCATTACCAACGTTATCAGCCTTATTTTGCACAGGAGGACACTGAGGCTCAGGGTGAACCGAGCAGCCCGCCACTGGAATTGGGGCGTGAACCCGGGAGGGTGCGCTAGGCAGGCACCACCCGGTCTCATGGCCCCCTTGACTCATTTCCTCATTCAGTCAACAACCACAGCCGCGGAGGTTCAGGGACGATCGGCTGTGGTTCCTGCCCGGCCGCTGCAGGAAGGGCTGGAACAGGGTGAACAGGGTGAACAGTACCACCGTGACGCGCCTGCTCATCGTAACAAAGTGAGAATACCTAGAGCTGACGCGGTCGTCAATGCACACTCTGTGCTCACTAAGCACCTCTGCAAACCTTATCCGGTTCTCACAATAACCCCCTTTTGTAGGTGAGGAAACAGAGGCCCGGGGGTCATATAACCCACCCAGGGTCATAGAGTTCGGAACAGGCGGAGGGGGGACTTGTCCTGGCTGGAGCCCCAGGCACAGGTTCTCCAGGGATCTGTGGATCTGTGCCAGGATCCTCCCTCCCTCCCACCCGTTGCCCTGACGATGGGCCTCGGCTCAGAGGCTCCGCTCATTCCCCAAAGGCCTCCGGGTCCCAGGGATCAGATTTCAGGCAGTCACACCCAGAGGATGCCACATTCCCGACCTGCTCCCTGAAACACTGAAACAGCAGGGACCTCGGAAACCAGCCCATGGCGGGGGCATGCTGGACTGCCGCCCAGAGGTGAAGGTTGGGCCTCTGGGGCTCAGTGATGATGCTGGGCTTCCTGCAAAGGGACACAGAGGCTCCCTGCCCCCATTTTCTGGATGTAGAGACTGAGGCTCAGGGCTAGCAGCTCTAGCACAGACATCCCGGGCCCCACGTCCTGAAGCCCAGCCTGGGAGGTAGTGGAGAAGGAGCAGGGCTCCGAGGGAAGGAGAAAGGGGACTTTCTAGACGTTGGTATTAGTGTCTGTGGTTCCATGATTTGATTTTTAGAATTTCCATTTTTAGTGTCTTACACTTATTCCCCCACCCCAAAGGGCCCTGTCTGGCTATGACCCCAGGCACCCCGCTTCCTCTCTCTGGGCTCTGTTCTCCTTAGGGAAAGGGAGACTCAGAGGTTGGCCCTGGGGTTTCCTGGGGGTGCTGGAAGGTAATGCATATGAAGGGGATTTGTGACAAGGGAACCTGCCAATGTGAAAATTGGAAGATGCCACTGGGAGCCCAAGCCTCTGCGAGACCCGCTTCAAGACTTTTCTCGGGCCGCTTCTCTTCTGGGCCTGGCACAGTCCTACTCACCCTTTAAGACTCAAGCCAAAAGTCACCTCCTCCAGGGAGCCCTCCCTGCCCCCTCAGGCAGGGTGGGACCTTGCAGATGCCTGTTTAATTCTATTCTGCCCCCAACAAACACACGGCAAAACCAGGTCCTGTCTTCATTGTCTCTGGTCTCCGGGGCCTGGCACTGTGTCCGGGCACAGGGTAGGTGCTCCGGAAATGTGGACTGAATGCAAGCTAAATTGCATTGGCTATTGGTCTATGAATCCTGCTATACACGGAAGATTCTTCCCGAAAAGAAAAGGAGCCTGAAGTGAAAGCAAACCACCATCCTTTCTGTAACTGGCTCGGGGAGCCGCGGAGGAAATTCTCACACTGGATTATGGAAGGAATTTGCCTTTATTTTTAATTTGCGCCAATATCTAAGAAAGCGGCACTTTATTCTGAGCCCATCATGCACCGAGGAGCTTTGAATCTGGCGCAGGAGGCAAACTTTCCCGGCCCAATTTCCTCATGCAAATCTCTCGGCGGCGGCCCGAGCCATCCCCGCCCTCCGCCGGGCATTTCTCTGACGCTTGCCAGCCAGGAATAATCAGATTATGTAGCTGGGTTTTAAAAGATCACGGTTTGTCTCATTTTCCAGGGAAGTGTGAACAAAAAATTTTTTTCCTCCCAGGGCTCTGTTAAGAGCTTCCAGAACTTAATTCAGTGTTAAATGGGTGTAATTTGGGAAACTCATGCATTATTTCTTAATTTCTCGAGGCGAGTCTGCACGCATCTGCTGAGGTACGTGTGCGTGCGGACAGATGGGCGGTAATCGGAGTGTGCGCCCTAGTCGAGGGAGGGAAAGGGGCAGGCTGTCTCGAGAACGCGCAAAGTAAACGCTCCATTCAGGGCTGACGTCGGAAATCTGGGATGGGAGGCATTTGCATTTCATCTGGCTTCTGCTTTTCCGCTCTGATGGCCAATGGCCTGGAGGGGGTGGGGGTGAGGGTAGGGGTGTCTGAAGCCTTTTCGCGAAGGGAGTGCAATTTTACCATCCAAGCCCCCTCCCGATCCCCCAGCCCAGGCAGCCTCAGGGGCCTCTGAGAAACACCTTCCAAGTCTGCATCGTATCACTGAACATCCTTGGCCATCAAGGATGCCCATTCACTGTGACCTTGAGCACGTCCGGGGCCGGCTCTGGATTCAGTGTCCCCATCTGTATCTGGGTACGTGGACAAGTTTCCAGCTCCTTCTCAGGACCCACAGCAGCAGCTCCTGGGGCTTCCCTCTAACTTAGCATTGCACACAGGCCCCAGATGTGCTGGGGTCCCCTTCTTTGCCTGATAACCCCAACTTTAGGCTATGGTTGAGTGGGGGCTCCCACACCCAAGACGCTACCAGTACCCCTTCCCCCACAACCCTCATGTCCCGCATTGCTGAATGAGAAAACAGGCTCAGAGGGCAAGTGACTCGCCAGTGAGTGGCCAAGTCAGAATGCCCAGAGAAGGCTCTCCAGAAAATGTCCAACCTGGTTGCAGCCAAGGGAAAAAGGAGAGAGGGACTTGTCACAAGGGGGCCTAGCCGACACGTGGGAGGGGGGTACAGTAACAGGGTCAGGGGTGCCAAGACAACCATCGTCACAGCCAGAGAATTACCTATTTATATACTCAGTCACCCAACAAATTGAGCGCTGGTCATCTCTAGGCAGGGACTCCATGGGGACAGGTCTGAGGGGGCTTTGGGATCTTCTCTATATCCCCAGTGGGGGTCACACACAGAGAAGGGGTCAAGGAATGTGTGAGCTGCAGGAAGGAAGTCAGGAAGGAAAAAAAGAGAGGGATGGAAAGAGGAGGAGAGGGAACTTCCTTCCTGTCAGGCTTTGTGCGGAGTGAGGCCAAAACCAAAAGAGTGGGTGGCGCCTGCTGTCCCCAGGAGGCCGTGACCCAGGCCTCTGGTCACCCTCTCGCTTTTGGGGGCTCCAGATGTTCAGGACTCCACCTTACGGAATAATGTTTAGGACACATGGCCCTTCCGTTCTTAGAGGTTGACTAGGATTTCAGTAACTTCTAGAAAGAGCAGCTGGGCTGGGAAAAGCCACTTTTTGAGGTAGCTGGGGATGGGGCTCTTAGTTCATCCTAGGATCAACGTGAATCTGTTGTGTGACTCAGCCTGGGGAGAAGCAAACCGACAGAGGCTGAGTTAATAAAGGCAGAGTGTCCCCAAGAAGGGAGGTGATACCTATCACCCTGAGCATCAGATGGGCCGCGCTCTGGCTCGGTCCAGAGCCGGGGAACCAGAACAATGTCTCGGAAGTGAGTCTCCAGAGAGCCTGACCCGCAGCAGCTCACAGCACGGTGTGTGAGGGCCGGGCTCCAGGCAGAGCGGCGTACTGGTTAGGAGCAGGATCCCAGTGGGTTATTCGGAACCCCTCTGAGGCTGTTTTGTCTGCACAACAACATCCATAATGACCAGTTCACGCAGATGGCGTGTGGATTAAGGGGGTGTTGGGGCTTGGGGCTTGCTCAGCACAAGGTCTGGCGCGTAGTAGGCCTTCTGGCCCCCGCCACCAGATGCTAGCCTAGTGCCGTGGAGGCGCCATCCTGCCCGTGTGTCAGCAAAGTCGTTTGTCATATGCAGGCGGGTGAAGCGGCCAGAACTGGTGTTTGCTGCTCCCTCCCTCTTAGAAGGCAAGGGCCTGGCCATGAGGCACTCGTCTCCCGCAGTGTGGCCGGAAGCGGGGAGGGCTGTCGAGGCCTTGGCCGATTGTCCCAGAGAGTTGGAAACCAGATCCATCTTCTTGTCTTCCAAACTACCCCTCCCTCTGCCCACCCCCAGCATGGGTTCCCACCCGTGGGCCACGTAAGTGTCCGAGCTCCAAACCCACCCATCCTCCCCTCCTTGCCACCCCACCCCTGCTTCTGAACCCTCCCCCAGGCCGGGGGAGGGGGGCAGGGGGTGTCCAGCTCCCTGGTGCCAGGGCTGCATGGCAGCACCATCTGCTGCCTGTCCCCCTAGTCCTGCAGCCCCCCGCCCCCCACCCCGCCCAGGCCAATCTGCATCATCACCCATCGAGGGTCTCTGCCCAGAACACCTTCTGCTCCTCCCTTCTGGCTGCTTCAGGCCTGCCTACTGGCCCAGGCCCTCCTGGCACCCCTCCTCGGGCTCTCTGGGGCAGACCCTCCCCACCTGCGCCCCCACTGCCTCGGCTTCCCCCAGGCAGGGCTCCAGCCCTGCTGGCTCGTTAGGGGCTGTTTTCTCAAGAGCTGCCAAGGGTAGACCTGATGCCCTTCAGCAGCAGCGACGGGGGCTCGCTGGGCAGTCTGCGCGAAGGAATGAATGGATGGATGGCTAACGGGACCAGGGAGGGGCTCTCAGCGGCTCCCTGGGGCGGGCCTCCCTCCCCCCTTTCTCTCCCCTACAAAAGTCTGAGCAGCGCTGGCCCTGCCCCCACCCCTCCCGTCCAGCCGGACAGGCTTCGGGCTGGGTGGCTCGGGACTGGGGGTGGGACACACGCTCACGCTCGCACAAACACATTTACACGCACACCATGGGTGCTACAAACTCTCACGCCACACACACTAGCATGTCCACATACTCTCACATACACACGCAGCTCCAAGCTGAACTGCTTCTCCTCACCTCCCCGTCAGTCCACTACCTCCCAGATGCCTGAGACAGAGCCAGGAACCCCGGGTGACGGTGACATGAAAGAAACTGGCAGTACCCCCTACCTGGGGCTTTCACCTTGAGCCCCGAGGTGCAGGGGCCACCTGTCCCCAGGGAACTTTCTGGCCACCTCCCGCTCCACACTCAACCCCCCCGTCAGGACAGTCACAGCAGACAGCCTCTCTGGAGAGACGGATGGCCCACAGGGGGCTGTCCTGCCCCGAGCAGCCACAGATTCAGGGGCTGGGGGAAGCCCCCAATTCTGGACAACCCTGACCAGCATGGGGATTGTCCTGAGCTGCCACCAGGGGCCCAGGGTTTATTGTGATTCTGCTTTGAAAACCATTTCCAACCATACCCTGAAGACTGCCTGTCGGTGAAACGTCCTGCGGGGCCACATGCTTCCTGGTCACATTCAAACCATCTGACAGGTGAAGAAACAAGGGATGATGGAGGGACCCCCCCCCCCTTAGTCTGGCTCTGAATAGGGCCTAACTGGCTGGCTCAACAGCATTTCAATCACAGCCCAGAGTGGGATTCACAGGACACCAGTGACTGAAGATGTTGTAGACCCACAGGGGTCAAGGCCCTCATTCTATAGACTCGGGAACTGAGGCCCAGAGAAGGGCAGGAAACTGCCTGGGGTCACACAGCCAACAGCACACCATCAGGAACCGACAGGCCCTTCTCAGTGCAACCTCCACCAACCCTCAGAGGTGGCAAGGGCTCCCGTGCCACTTTACAGATGGGGAAACTGAGGCTCTGAGGGGTCAAGCACCTTGCTCAAGGTCACCCAGCGAGGGAAGAGAGGGCTAGAGGCCACCCACTGTGATTCCTGGTGCCAAGCACTTTCTGCTCCCCCCATCCAGCTCTGGGGTTCCTTGGACAGGAGCAGTCACTAAGCCAAGGGATCAGAGAGGCCGAGAGAGGGAGGGTAGACACAAAGAAGCATACAGACATACTCCCACGGCAGATTATGTAACTCCCCTTCCCTGGCCCCATCGCCCCAGGGGTGCGGACCGCCACCCACACCGACCGCCGGGCCTGGCCCACCGGCCCGACACTGGCTCTCTCCAAAGAGAGGACAGTTGGAGGCGCCAGGGCGCACTGGCATTTTTTCCTTTCTTTTTTCGCTCCGGCTGACTTAACAAATACTAATACTGATAATGATAATAATAATTAGAATAAATATAACCTGAAGACGCTTGGGGTCTCGTTGCCATGACAACCGCTCGCGCTAGTGAGCTTCGGAGGCCGCCGCCGGGCCACCCGGCCCCAGGCGCGGGATCAATATTGATTCGGCCCCGGGAATCGGCGGCGGCTCCACTGGGGCCACGCGGCAGGCGGGGAGCCAGGGGCGCGCTCTTGGAGGGGGTCTTCCTGGTCGCCCGCGCCGCCCGGCTGGGGCCCCCGGAACCGGCTGGGTCCCCCCCAGCGTGTCTCCGGAACTCTGTCCGGCGCGCACGGGGCTCCCGGCTCGCTGCGCTCCGGGACTAGGTCCTCGGACGCCGGTCCCCACCTCGGACGCGCATTCCGGTCCCAACTGCCTCGTACCGGCACGACGCGCTCCGGACTGCTCCTCCGACCCGGGCCCGCCTCCTCCCCAAGGTTCAGCGACCCCGACCTCGATTAGCCCTGGCGCGGACCCGAACGCCAGAGCACACGGCTCCCGCCCCCAGACTCTCCGCCCGGCGTCCCCGGCCCCTTTCCAAGGCACCGCCGGACCCTCCCTCCGAAGCACCCAACGCGGCTCTCCCAGTGCGCCCAGCCCTCCCCGCGCCGGGCGCCCGCACCCCTTTCGGCGGAGCCCCGGCGCCGAAGACCCCGCCCCCCCCTCGCCGGGACCCTCCCCCTCCAGGAGCCCCGCCCCCGGCCCCCTCTGCCCGGGGCGCTCGGACCCCGGCCCGGCGCGCCCCTCCCCCGCGCGGCCCCTGCCCGGCCCGCCCCGGGGCGCCGCTCACCTCGTGCCCGCCGCCCGCTCGCTCCTTGCTCCGCCGCCGGGAGCCGGCGCCCGCGGGTCTGAGCCGCCTGCTGGGGCGCGGGGCCGCCCACGCCCCCGC
>NW_023270739.1:1767988-1888779 GCF_011800145.1 Mirounga leonina | reverse complement strand
TGTGGCTCCTTCTTTCTTCTCACTATCGTCTTTTCTTCCCTCCCTCTTTCTCTCCTTCGTCCTTCCTTCCTTTCTACTTTCCCCTCCCCTCTCGCCTCCCTCCTGTCCTTTCTCTCTGCCTCTCTCCCACCCCTCTGATCCCTGTCTCCCCAGCGCCCCCCCCCCCCCCCGCAGTCACCTGCCTCCTTCTAGGTGCTCCCGGCCCCTGCCTACGGGAACACAGACCCCCTTCTGCCAGGTGGACCCTGTCCTGGCAGACGTGTGGCCTTCTGCGGCAGGAGGCTCGCCAGGGGCAGGTTCCCTCCCCAGGCCCTTCTTTCAAGGGAGGCATTCCTTCTTGGCAGACCACGCCCTAGGGGCTCTGTGGCAGGGTCAGGCTGAGGGTGCTCAGTGGTAGGGTCAGGCTTGGGTGAGGGCATCCATCACATCAGAGAGGATGCTCTCTTCAGTTTCCCACAGGCAAAGCCCAACTTCCCTGACCGCTGTGACCCTGGCTTGGGCTCCCCTCTCCTGTTCCAGTCCTTGTCTCTACTTGTCCTCCCCAGCAGCCCCTACTTCCTGTTGCCCCCGCCATTTGGGCCCTGAGTCAGAGAGCCAACCTCAGTAAGCCCATCTCCCCACCCTCCTCTGTCCCAGGCCCCCTGACCTCCGGTGGTAGGGAATGTGGGGGGACATTGCAGGGACCCCACAGAGGGAGTAGTGATGAGGATGGCTACCAGTTGGTCATCTGGGGAGGGAGAGTGCGTTCGAGTGCCCTGGAGGGCTGGTCAGTCCCCCCAGTGCCAACGCCTCGGGGCTCTCCCATCCTTGGATCTGGCTTCATGGTTACAGACATGGGTTGAACCTCACCAGAAACTGGGCTGAGCACTTTATACACAGTATTTTATTTATTTCTCACCACAGCACTGGGTGGTGTCCTCCCCTCTTTACAGACGAGGCAGGCAACTGGGGCTCAGAGAGGTTAGGACACCTGTCCTGAGCCACACAGCCAGCAAGAGGCAGGAGCAGGGTTGCAGCCCAGATCCCCCTGACTTCTGATCACAGGCTCTCCACCTGGGGCAGTGTTCTTCCCTAAAGAGATCGCAGCAGCACCTCCCTCCGGGATCTTACAAGGATTAAATGAGGCAGGATGCGGGACACACTTCACCTGTCCTCTGCCAACCCTCCCGAGAGGGGGTCCGTGGTCACCCCATGTTATGGTGGAAACCAAGGACAAGAAAGGTTAAGAAACAGGCCTAAGAGCTCATGGGGGTGGTATTCAAGTTGAGAGGAGTCTGTCCTCTGTAGCCAGCCAATGACCCTCTGTGTCCTGGGGGTCACTGAGGCTGTATAGTGGTGTGTGTGTGGGGGGGGTATTTGTGCGTATGTGTATGTGTGCACGTGTGTGTGTGTGTACCTGGGGATGGCATGTTCAGGGTATATTGGAAAGCCTTGTGGTTCAGAACAGTCTCCCCTCCCCCTTCAGGTCACCTAGCAGGGCTCTGGGCCTGTCCCTTGTCTGGTGCGAGACACCCAGAGATGAGATGAGCTCACTGCGCCCAAGAGGCTCACAGCCCAGTCAGGTGATGACTCAGGATGTTAGACCTCCATCCACCCCGATTTTCTACCCGCTCAAACACCATCACCCCTTCCTGGCACGGGGGGCTCAGCCTGCCTTCCCAGCCTGCTCTGCAGCCAGGTGCCCCAAGCTCCAGCCACACTGAGGCCGCTAACTGGGGTTTCCCTAGTCAGCCTCAAAGCTCCACTACCCACCTACTGTGTGCCCGCGGGGCTGCCCTCACTGTGCTCCTAGGCCTGCACCTTCTCCTTCCCCACAGTTGGCTCCCCCAGCTTGGACAAAGCGAGGTTGTCTCCCTGGGCCTCAGTTTCCTCATCTGCAAAATGGGGATGATTTTATCCACTTCAAAGGGTCAACATAAGGGTTAAATGAGCGCCTGGCAACTTCATTGGTACTGGATCTGCATCAACGTCCCTTCTGTTCTTCCAGGGGGTCCTGAGTGGGCAGGGAATGGCATGGGCTGGGGGGACTGGTCAGACTGGGGCTTGAATCTCAGCGTGGCTTTCACCAGCTGTGTGACAGAGGGCAAGTTCATTCACTTCTCCCAACTCCTATGCACTGGTTTCTGATGGCTGCAGTAACCAATGACCCCAAACTTGGTGACTTAAAACAACACATATTTATTCCCTTATAGTTCTGGAGGCAAGAAGCCAAAAATCAGAGTCACTGGGCTAAAGTCAGGTGTCCACGGGGCTGTCTCCCTCTGAGATTCGAGGGGAGGACCACTCCAGTTCCTGGTCACTGCCAGCATCCTTCTCTTATGGCCGTGTCACTCCAGCCTCCAAGGCCAGCATCTGCCCGTCTCTCTGTGTGCCCTCCTCCTCCGTGTGCGTCCAACCCCCCTCTGCTCCCTCTCAGAAGGTCCCCTGTGATGGCATTTGAGGTCCTCTGATAATCCAGGATCATCCCCCATCTCAAAGCCCTTCCTAAATCACATCTGCAAAGCTCCTTTTTTTCCTTCTTGCCATATAAGGTAACATCCCCAAGTTTAGGGGCTAGGGCGCAAGAAGGTATCTTTGGGGTGGGGAGCATTTTCAGGCTTCAGAGCTCCAGCCAGCCGGCTTTGCATCTGCAGGAGCAGGAGGAATGGGCTCCGAGGGCCACTGGGGGCTAGGTGAGCTGGAGCGTGCATACTGCAATCCCGGTGCCCAGAGCACAAATATCTGTGCCCCCCTGGGGGTCCAAGCTGGGGGAGGGAGAGGTGAAGGGATATGTGCAGGTAATTACACAGACTCCCCATTTCTGAACCTACTGTGTGTCGAGCTGCACAGACACGGTGGCCTTTAATACCATCCCTATTTACTATTTCTCTGCCTTCGGGAGGCTTGCTCCCCCGCAAACGCAGCCGCTCACCAGGGCGGGCGGGAGGGAGGCCTGGGGATGACTCACACTCTCTCCGTGAAGAGCAGCCTTTGCAAAGGGCTGGCTGGGGAGGGAGCTAAATTTAAAGCCAGGCCTCCTGAGAAGATCACCTGCCACGTCAAAATCACTGCCATTTAATTAGAAGTTGGGGACATGAGGCGTTCAGCAGAGGTCTGTACAGTGAGCCTCCTTTGGGAGGGAGGGAGGCCCTTGGAGACTGAGCCCCTGCAGTGGGCAAGGGGAGGGGCCCCAGTGTGAGCACCACCAGCTGGCCCCCAGCCTCGGCACCACCTCCCCTTATTCCCCCCTCCCTCGGGGAGCAGGCTCTGCCCTCCCGACGGCCCCTCAAGTCCCTCTTTCCTCTTCAAAATCTTAGGGTTCTGCCCCCAAGCCCCTATTTCCCGAATTCAAAACAAGGAACCGGGGCTCAGAGACATTTGAAACCTCAACCCCAGGGTCATCCCTGGAGGATGTGGCCAAGCCAGGATTTGAACTGTTGGTCTGATCTGGGGCTTAGGTTCTGGACCATCTAGCCACTTGGTCCCTCCTGTGGAGTGGATGGGGGTGATGGGCAGGTCTCTCGCTTCCTGCAGCCTGTTTCCTTCTCCATCCAAAGGGGCTGAAATACCATGCTGCCTCCACCTCTGGACAAAGCACTGTGAAGGGTCCTGGGGGGGGGCGCGCATCAAGTCCATCCCCCCCTTGTTTTCAGAGGACACAAGCCCCTGGAGGGGTGGAGGAACGGGCCAGCAGCCAGGCCTCTGCCTCCCAGCCCTGACCCCTGGGAGGGGGGAGGCCAGTCAGATCACGGCCATCCTGGGACCTTGCTGCTTATGCTCTCCAACTGGCCAGGGGAGTCCCGTGTGGCAGAAAAGCTGCCGCCTCCCTGGGGTTCCAGGGCCGGGTCGGTAGGGCCGCCCTGAGCTTGCGCTGCCTGGGCCCCGCTCTCGGCCTGTTGGCTCATCCGGAAAATGTCGTGAGTCTTGACAACTCAGAGCCAGGCACATAGTAGGTGCTCAGTGTGCAAAAGCCACTGCCGTGGCTGACTATTGTTCTGGAGATCCGGGAGCCCAGAGGCGGTGAGCGAGTTGCGGGGTGCAGGAAGCCAGGGTCCAGGGGCGCAGCGGTGACACGGACCAGTGCTGTGTGTGCTGGGCCATAAACTCACCGGGCAGCCTCCGCTTGGCCTCCCGCTCCTCCCCGCTCCTGCCTGCCTCCCTCCTGGTCACAAGGGGTGAGCACAGTTTCTATTCTGGCCCCGGCAGGGAGCCTGGCAGGACCACTCAGAGGGCCCAGAAGAGACGGGGCTTCTGTCTGCCTCAAAAGTGCACATGGCAGGCCCTGTTCTAAACCGGTCCCACCACCTCCCCGCCTGGTGTTACTCCGAGTTTCCATTATGTGGCAAAGGGGGTTTTACAGATATAATGAAGATTACTAATCAGTTGACCTTCAGATAAGGAGACAATCCGCCGCCTAAGCTGATCACAGCAGCCCTTTAAAACTTGAGGGTTTTCCCAGCTGGTGTTAGAAGAGGAAGCCAAAGAGAAGTCAGTGTGAAGAGCGTCCCCAGGAGGGAGGCTCCTGCTGAGCTGGGAGGTCTCAGGGCAAGGAGGTGAGAGCAGCCCCCAACCCAGAGCCACTAAGAAACGGGACCTCAGTCCTGCGACCACCAAGAACCGCATTTTGCCAGCATCCTGAAGGAGCCCTCAAAAAGTCACCCAGAGTGTCCCCACCAGGGTCCATCTTGGCTGATGCCTTGATTTCTACCTTGTGAGACATCAAGCAGAGGACTCGCTGAGCCCACCCAGCCTTCTGACCTACAGAGCTGTGGGATAATAAATGGGCGCTGTTTTAAGTTGCTGCATTTATTAAGTGCTAATAGAAAAACCAATTTATATATATGTATATACCAATATACTCAGCTACCACTCAGGCCAACTACTTACTTAATTTTTATGGGGTGAGGATCCTTACAGCCATCCTCCCGCTGCAGACCCCGGGGGCGGTCTTTGTACAACATGACCCTGACCTAGCCATCCCGTTGCCTGTGGCCCTTCTGTGGTTACGCCTTTGGGGTGAAGTTTGAGTCCCTAGTTTGGCACCCAAGGCCCTCCCTGTTCTGATCCATGTCCTTCCACATCCCTACGAGTGTCCCTGCCCCACACGTTCCGTGGGCAACGGTGTGCGTGCAGAGGACTGCCTTGGTCCCTCGTCAGACGCCAGTGATGGATCATGATGGCTCCCTGTTCTCAGGTACGGCACCCAGATGTTCCCAAGTGTTTCCATTTCGTTCAGTACACCCCCCGGTAGCCGGTCATGTGGATATGAGGCAGATGCAAGCCAATAATGTCAGGCACAGTGGCAAATCCCACATTTCAGAAAATTCAGCACAGGGATGAAAAGACGCAGAAGCCAGCAGCGAAGCCCCTGCTTCAGGCTTGGGGGCACTGATTCTAGCAGTGGGCCTTGCTCCCGGGAGAACAGCAAGACTCCAGAAGGTGGCCTTTGCAGATCTGCCTGCCCCAGACCCTAAAGCTTGGAGCCTGCAGATGCCCAGCAGTTGGGAGCGCAGGAGCTGCCGCAGGGGTGGGGGGCGGGGAGGGGCGGTGGGGGCGGGGAGGGGCAGGAGCGTGTCTGCAGCAAGGGGGCAGAAGGAGCTGGGAAGGGCTGGTGGGCAATACCCAACTGCACCCTCCAAACTGCAAAACGAGAGTACCCAGGGACTCAGTTTACTCATCTGTCCACGTCACCGATGAGAACCTGCCCTCGGGTCGCGGCAGGCTGTGCTCGGGGCATGGTGTGTATTAAGTCACGACAAGCCTGGGGCTTCGGAGCCAGCGTCCTCGGTCATTATGATGGTCTTGTGGGTGGGGAACTTAGACGGGGAGGGACGCACTGTGACGCAGAGCTCTGGCCGCTCAGCCGCGTGCCCTGGGCCTGAATCCTGGCTCCCCCAGTGCCCGCTGGTGGCCTTGGGCAAGTTGGTTCTGCTCCCGCAGGGGGACGGTGGGGAGCTCAGCCCAGGCCTGGCTCCCAGGAGGCACGGCACAGGCCCCCCACAGAAGGCAGAGAGGCTGTGTTGGGGGCGGTGGGGGACCTCCAGCCGGGCCTCAGATCCCCAGCGGGTCTGCCCCCGGCACGCACCTGGCTGATAGGACCCCCTGTTCCTGCGTCTTTCCGGGTTCCGGCTCTGCTATGGCTGGTGGCTCTCGGGCTCCCGTGTCTCACCAGCATCTCCAACCCGGAGCGCAGAGGACGAGGATTCATATGATGCAGATTGGTAGGTTGAGCCAAGCACGCCAAGCAGAGGCCTAATTTCCACACCGCCCAGCCCTCCCCTCGGGCAGGCCCCGGAGGAATCACAACAGCAGTGATAATCCGGATAATTGGCATGTGCATGCAGGGCCTCCTCAACTCCGTGTGCTCCTCCCGCATTTGCACTTAGAGACAATGTGGGGCGTGGGGGCAGCCCCCCGTGCCCCCCTTGTCCGAGCTGCAGGAGGGGGCCCGAGCGAGGTCATGGGAGGGCCCGAGGGCATGCCACTTGTGAGAGGCAGGCCCCCGGGGCAGAACTGTGAGGGCCTCACTGCCCAGGGGGCCCCTTCTCAGAAGCTGTGTCTTGTAGAACCCTCGTTTGAAGGAGTCTCCACTCGGCAGGCAGCTGCTTGGCCCTGGACAGGTCACCTGACCTCTCTGAGATGAAGATCCACCTTTTCTCTCGAATTAAGTTGACAACTGCTTGGGGCAGGAAGTGTGCCTTCCCTCCTCCCTTCCCGAGGGGGCCCACGGCATCAGCCCTGTAAGCATGTGCTTGACCGAAACAAGGCGGGGTTTCCATTTACTGGGTGCTCTGTGCCCCCCCCCACCCCGGTGTCACTTCGATGGTCTCCCTGCATCCTCATTACCGTCCTAGGAGTTGCTTCTTTGCATTTCTGTATACAGCTGACAAAACAGGCCCAGAAAGGTTAAGTGACAAGCCCAGGATCACACAGCTAAGACGTGGTCAAGCTGGGATTTGAACCTGCGTCTGTCCTTCCCAGAGAAGGATAGGATTGGTGCCATGGACAGAGAGGCCAATCTGTGTGGGAACTCTGCCCTTGACAATGCTCACGCCCTCACCAGTCCGTCCCCAGGGGTGTTGGCTTCATTGGGCAGAGCCCTTAGGGTCCTCTGGCTTCAGCCTCTCGGCCATTCGCCCTCGTACCCACTGGTGCCGCCCAGCTCAAGCCTCACTCCCTCCTGCCTGGACTCATGCAGTAGCCAGCAGCCTCCCTGACTCCATTCTCTGGCCCCCTGGGAGCCCAAGGGATCTGTGTGAACCACATCTGACAGCTTCATTCTCCTGCTCAGGACCCTTCTACGGCTCCCCGCTGCCTTCGGGACATGCCACCAAGATCCATCTCCTGCCACAGAGTCACCCAAGGCTTGTTCCGCCTCTCATCTTTCCTGAACTTACTTCACGCCGCCTGCCTCCAGCTCTTTGTTTTCTCTTGCTGGACTGGTTCTTCTCATCCTTGACGACCCAGTCACTTGTTTTCTCCTTCCGGAAGCCTTCCCTGAGCCCATCACAGCCTCGGTCACCCTGAATGACCCTGCCTGTCTGTGCTTCTGTCACCACCAGGAGCTTCCGGAGGGCTGGCCTGGGAGGAAGCGCGGGGTTGACGGCCCTCCCAGCCACCCCCCACCCCGGGACACCCAGCACACAGTCTAGCCGCATCTTCAACTTGGCGCCGATATTTTATTAATAAGCGCATTTGGCACTTGCCTTGCACCTTTCGTCCGCAGCTCTCCGAGGCATCCCCAACCTTAATTAATTCTCCCCGCACCCCAAACAAGCTGCTCATCCCATGGCAGATAATGATGTGTGAAGTCCTCCCTGTAAAGGTGCTGTGATTAATCCCACCGTGTAATTAGTTTCCTCTAGTCTCTGCCTCCCTCCCTCCAGTGCTATTCCTCCCTCTTCCAGCTGTCAGGGAGACCTGAGGCCATCTCCACCCCTGACTTCAGCCCCCACCCACTCTTGCTGGACCGGGCCCCAGGCCCCCTTAGTGGTCCCGGCCCCTCCCGTGCCCCCTCCCCAGGGCAGCCAAGGGGCTCTCGCCAAAGCACAACCCTCATCCTGCCTCTTGCCTGCCCCCAAGCCGTCCCCTGGCCCCCCAACTCCCAGCCTTCCTGGTGCACCCAGCATCTCGTAGCTAGCCACTGCGGATACACCAGAGGTCCCCGGTTTTCTCCACGACAGGCTCCCAGATCATTGCTTACGTGCTATCTCTTCTAGAATGCCAGTCCCCACCGTCCACCTCAGGGCCCAGTGAGCTGGCCTTTCCCTCTGGAGCTCCATCCTAGCCTGCCAGCTTGAAGATGGTTTCCAGCCTGGGGCCTGGAGTCACTGCCTGGGGACCCTGGGCTTCCCCACGGCCGGGGTCCTGGTGTGTAACGTGAGCATAAGCAAGAGTTCTGATCTGTGTGGTTGTGGCGAGGACTGAGGTCTGGCTGTCTGTCCTGTGGCAGCTGACGTGTAGACGGTGCTTTGTAGACTAGGACTACCCTTCCTGAAACCACTGCCTTCCCCCACCAGATAGTATGGTTCTCAAAAAGGGGATCAGGGCTCCTTCACGGATTAATCAATCAACACATTCCATGAGTATCGAGGGAGCCTTTTCTAGGCGCCAGGTACCGTCCTGGGTGCCCCAGAACACAGCAGTGAACACAGGCACCCCGGGGCTCAGGCAGATCGCTCGGTGGAGCGGCGTATCTGCCTCCAGGCTGGGTTTCCACCTGGCTGCCCGTCCCGGCCCAGTCCCTGAACCAGGAACGGCCCTTGCCTTCCGGAGCAGGGCAGCCCGGGGACCAGGCCCTCTGTCAACTTGTCCAAATCTGAGTCCCTTCTCTCTCGGGACAGCAGGGTGACCTTGCTTGTGGGCCCCGGGAGCTAAGAATAGCCGGGGCAGCCGCCCCTCCCAGCCCTGAGTGCAGTGGGGGCGAAAGGACCCGGCCGCCCGCGGAGGGGATAGCTGCTCCTGGCATCTTTGGGTGCAGGGCTGAGCCCTGCTAGCTGTTTGGAAGAGGAGAGGAACCAGAGGAAGGCGGGAGTCCTCATCTCCGAAAGTGCCGAGCCCACGCTTGGCTGCTGGGCTGAAGTCCCGCTGGGAGGGCGGGAAGGTGTTTGAACCCTGGCTCTGCCGCTTCCTGTGGGTGACCTTCGGCAAGCCACCTGTCCTCCAGGCTGGGGTCCCCTGGTGAGGAAATGGCCACACCCTTGCTTCAGCAGGTAGAGCTGGTCCACAGCCCCTACTCTGCCGGAGAGAGTGGAGACCTTCCTCCCAGGCCCCCCACCCCCACCCTCCAGCTCTGCCAAGTGCACACTGTTGCCGTGGCTGCCAGATTCTGTATGGGCACCTAACAGCCCAGAGCATTGCTCTGGAACCTGAGAGCCTAGGGCCAAACCCCAAATCAGCCACTCACAGGCTTCGTGACCTCAGACCAGTGACTTTACCTCTCCCAGCCTGTTTTACCCTTTATAAAATGGGGATCGTGGCCCATTATGGGGCATGGTGCTGTGGTGTGAGGTATGCACAAAATGTGGCACACAGTAGGTGCCTCTGAAGCGCATAGTGGGTGCTTGGTGTTAGTATCATGCCTCCTCCTGGGATGGGCACAGTGGATGACCCCCGCAGGGCCGAGCTGGTGAGGAGAGGAAATGGCCATGCTCTGTGTCTCCGAGGGGCAGGGCCGGGACCATGGGGAGACCCTGTGGGCAGATTGGTAGGAAGAGCCCCAGCTAGCTGAGCAGACAGGGATGGTCCCCTTGGGTAGAGAGCTCCCCATTCCTAGGGGCTATCAAGTATAATCTGGTGCTCAGCTTTTGGGTATATCAAAGCAGTGATTCACACATACATGGGCCAGGGGCCTGGGTTCATGACGCTGGGTTTTATCTGGATCTGGGGCCAGCAGAGGCACTCTGTGTAGACTGGGAGCTAAAATCATACGTGAGCCTGCCAGGCTGCTGCCGGGGACCCTCCCAGGTTTCCACTGTCCCAACAGGCAAGGGAGGGGAGGAGGCAGGACAGGATGATGGTGGCCCTGCGTCCTCCCAGTCCCGGCCCCCCAGCGCTGGGTGGGAGGATGGACTTAAAGCCAGTGCTACCGGCTGGGTGAACATGGACGGGGTGAACCTGGTCTCCGAATGTGGCTGGAGGGCTGGGGGCTTGTCTTAGAGGCCAGAGAGGACAAGGCAGAGGCCGTGATTGGAGCGAACACATGTTTCCTATCCTGCCCAGAGCTCCAGTCGTGCAAGTCACTTGCCAAAGTTGCTGGGCTCTTCCGGCCACCCTGACTCACAGAGGAAGAGCCTGGGGCTCAGAGCGGGTGGGTGACTCCTACAGTCTCCCCAGCTGCACTCAGCTAGTGGTGAGCACACAGGTCTGCCCATCAGGGTGTGTGTGTGGGCGGCGGGGGGGGGGGGCTTCTTCCTACCTGGGCCTGCGTTCTGGGTCTCAGGGACCTGGAGGCACCTGTGTGGATATGTCACATGGAGGTCTGTAGACCGTGGGCAGAGCCCGGCAGTGTCCCCTCCCAGCCCCAAGTCTGGCCTTGGGGACCTAATGAGGGACCCACTGCTTGCAGCTAAGTTTCTGTTTGTGGAGCGCTCAGGTGGCCCCACCCCTCACCTCCACTCCCTGTGCCTCCAGACAGGTGCGTGGCAGGTGCTCTGTGGATGCATGTCCATCCCATCCCCTTCTGAGGGCTTGCCTGGGCCAGTCAGTGATGGCCACAGGACTCATAAGGGTGCTTCTCAGAATGCAGAGAGCACCTGTTTTCGGTCCGGCACATTCTCACCCACGGCGTCACCTACGCCTCATGGCAGCCAGCCGGGCCACGCCGTGATTAGACAGAAGCCATCCAGAGGTTGCCTGACTTGTCCAAGAACACCCAGCTGCAAAGCTGTCGGGAGAACCACTTTGTAAACTTCAATGCAGTGTTGTCTCCCTGACCCCCGGCCTGAGCCCCACGGAAGCTTCCAGGTCGTTTGAGGATCACAGATTCACACAGTTGAGCTATTTGGAGCGGAGCTGTAACTCAAATACCCCTCTGCCCCCCAGTCTACTCTCAGCCAGCAGCCCCAGAGACCCCTTTGTTCCCTCCATGGCCCCATCCCACCCAGAGCTAAGGTCAGCTCCCTTCTCTGCAATGCTCTTGCCCTAAGAGACCCACACAGCTAACTGGCTCACTCCGTGGAATCTTTTCTAAGATGTCAGCTCCCTCACTAAGGCCTCTGCTGCCCCTGCTGCTCCTCCCCCTGCCCCTCCCTCCCCAGGAGGACTCCCCCTTCCCGGTTCTGTCTTGGCTGAAGCACCTCCTGCCCATCTGGGCACCTTGCTCCTTTGTCATGTTGTTACAAATACTCCACTGATCTGGGAGTTCCCCAACACGGCGGGAGGGGTGTCTCATGTATCTGCTTGCTCTCTGCTGTGCCTCTGGGGGCCTGGCACCCAGTAGGCCCTCGGCAAAGATTTGCTGAACGAGCGGGGACGTTTTGCAGAAGTGTGAGGCAGGCCACGGGCAGGGAGCGGGCCTGCTGTTCCTAACTGTGCCAGTGTTCTTAATATTTTTGTTTCATTTATCAGAAATCAAGCTTGTGTCAAGCACAGTAATACACATCTAAATTGGTTGATTAAAGCATCAGGAAGAAAGTGGTGCTTGGCGGCAATTAAAGCAAAGCCATGGGAAGATTTGGAAATATTGTGATCCCTTCTGCGGTTTTTGCAAATGGGGTTTCTATTCATAGCGAGTCCGTTGTCTTTACTTCATTATTTCTGGGGGGTTTCTTCCCGGCTCCTCTCCAGGGTTTCATGATATTGTTAGATAAAGTGATTTCTATCATGACAACCACTCACTATTTGCTTTTGCTGATTTGGGAGCTGGGCTCGCGCAGGCAGGACAGGCCTGGGGGCCTGGGTGCGACTCGGGGTTGGGATTCCGACGTTGAGGCTCCTCTTACCATCAGATGGGGAAGCTGAGGGGAACCAGCCTGGGTCAGAGATTGCCTCCTGGGCCAGGGGCACACGAGGTAACCCACCCATCTCCCAGACCACCTTTCCTGCGTCTTTCCCACCTGCTTCTTTCCTCCACTCCACTGTCTTCCTTGCTGCTCCCGGGACGTGTCATGCACACACCTGCCTCAGGGCCTTTGTACTGGCTGGTCCTGCTTACCAGCTACTTCTGCTGTCCCCCAATACCCCTCCCCCTGGCCTCCTCCTTCCTTCCTGCCTCCGCTGACATACATGCCTCTCTGAAGCCCCCTCCCCTCCTGACACTTAAGCCCCCTCCCCTCCTGACACTTCCTACCTGTCTTCTCAGCTTTTCCCCCTGGGGTGTTCACTGCCATCTGCTATAGTTTATATGTACTTGCTTATTTGTGAGAAGTGAACAGATCCAAGAGTTCTTGAGGTGATGGGGGTCCAGATCTGAGGGCTGAGGGAGGGGCAAGGGTTTATGGTTGGAGGATGGGGGTTAGGGGCCGTGGAGCCATTTGCCCTGATGGGGAACCCAGGCAACACTTTCCTGAGCAGCTGCTGGTTTCCCCAGGCACACTGGCGTCTCCAGTGCCTCCATCATCCCCTCCTCCCACTGGGCTGTCCCCAGTGCCCACCTGGCACTCAGCCTGACCTCACCGATGCCATGGTTGGCCCAGTTTCCCGGAGTCCCGCCTGGAGTCACTGTTATGGGTTGAATTTGACCGCCAGCACTCATAGGTTGAAGTTCTAACGCCTCGTACCTCGGAATGTGGCACTTTACATGGAAATAGGATTGATGCCGATATAATTAATCACGTTAAGATGAGGTCATCCTGGAGTATGCCCTAACCCGAAATGACCGACGTCCTTATAAAAAGGGTAATTTGGACACAGGCACGTGCACAGGGAGAAGTCCACGTGAAGACAAGAGTCAGGGATCCGGGGATGCGTCTACAAACCAGGGAATGCCACACGTTGCCAGCAAACCCCCAGAAAGGGAGAGAAGCCTGGGCACATTCTCCCTCACAGCCTGCCAGCACCTTGATCTCAGACTTCCAGCTTCTAGAACTGCGAGAGCATAAATTCCTGTTGTCTTAAGCCCCCTCCCCTTGCCCCATCTGGGGTCCTCTCAGCAGTAGCCCTGGGACACTCACCACATGACCCAACACCCCCCCGCGTGCCCGTTCCAGCCCCCCCTCCCATCGGCTCCAGGGCCGCCCTCGCTCATCAAGGGAGTCAGCTCTCTGAGTCTCTGGTTCCTCATTTGAGAAATTAGGATAATAATACCCACCTCCCACGGCTGTCACGAGCCTTCAGTAACATACACTGGGACATGCACCTGGTTCGTAGTAAGGCTCAGTAATTGGTGTAGCAGGAGTGTGGTGGTTATTTTTATTGTTGTTATATTAATAGTATTATTGTAATTAGCTGTCAGTTTCCAGGTCTGAGCCTGGAAAGGGCCCTTGTGGGGATAAAAGCGCCTCGCCGTTGGGTCTCTGCACGCCACGGTGTGCAGGCAAGGGGGCTGCCTGTCGGAGAGGGGAAAGACTTCCAGGTAGTCATGCTTTCATTTATTCAGATGTATTGTCGCCACCTCTGTGCTCAGACACATCTGCCCCCAAAGAGGGAGCTACGCTGAATGCAATGGGGCATGATTCGGGCTCCGATGAGGGACCCTGAGCCAGCCGAGGGTGGGGGGTGGATGCAAGGAAGGCTTCATGGAGCAGGGGACGTTTGAAGTCGGCATAAAGGCAAGGGAATCCATGCCTCTGGCCCCAGCTCCTGCACCTATTCAACCTGTGACCCTGCGTGCCAAACGCAAGCTCGCCAGTCCCCCAGGAGAGCTTGGGTGTCACATTTGCTAAGACTCACTGCCCCCAGGCCCTTCCCTCTAAGCCAATCGAGGTAAAGCCGCAGGTTGCCTGCAAGGCCCTCGAGTGCGTAACATTCCAGCCAGTTCCAAGAGAGCTGCCTGCCTGGGGTAAGAGAAAGAAAACTCCTGACAAACACCTGAAATATTTCATTGACTCCCTGCCCTGCTCTTCCAGTGGAGGGGAAAACAAAATGCCAAGCCAGTCTTGCTGAAGATCCACACCCCACCGGGGCTGAGCCTGGACTGTCCAATACCTTCCCAGTTCTTTTATTCAATTTTGGCTCTGCGGCTGGCCACCTGCCTGTCCTTTGGAGCCCTGAAATAGAGAGATAAATAGGGAAGCAGAGCTGGGCAGATGTCACCATTTCTGAGAGTTGCCGCTCGCCCGCCACCTGGGATTTTATTTCCCCCATTGGAAGACAGAATATCCCGGCGGTGTGGAGTCTTTGCTGGCAGATTTAAGGCATCTTATAAACAGGAGCCTGAGAAGGACAAAGAAACACATGTTCACTGAGCACCTGTTCTGCTCAGAGACCTGCCTTCTGTGGTGTATGTGTGTGGTTTCTTCTCTCTTCTCTACCCATTTTATAGACGTGGATGAGGGTATAAGGAGCGCCCTCCTGGGAGGGGAGCTGGGAAGTGAAGTCGGGTCTCTGAACGCCACACTTGCTGTAGACCAAGACACAGAGTAAGATTTCAGGGGTGAGCAGCTTTGGGGGAGGATGGCCAGGCTGGCAGAGGCTAAGGGGGGTGGGGAAGTTAAAGAGAAGAATTGTACCAGATGCTTGCTAAAAACAGCAAGGAAGACTTTATTCAGGACTATTGCTATAGGGGTCAAGACCATTGCACAAGATCAAGAGATTGAAGTCAATTCCAAATACAGCAGAGACAGCTGGGGATTTATAACCATGGAGTGGAGTGAGGGGTCAGTGGATGGAAAATTACTAAGAGGGGCTTGATTAGACATCAGGGGTTGGGGGATTCCTGCTAAATAGCCCAATAGCATTCTTCCCAAGGGCCAAGGACTTAGACACCAAGGATGGGGGATGAGGGACTGGGGGATCTTTGATAAAGCGGCTTAGCAGGATTCTCTGCTGGAGCTCGGCTCATGTCAAGGCCCGGTCAAGGAGGAGAGTGCTCAGAGGAGCCTCAGGAAAGTGTGGGCCAAGGAGGGAGTTTGTCATGTGAGGGGGGAGAGAAGGAGGTCGAAGGCCATAGTGTCCCTGGGGACTTGGCAGGGCTCAGAGGTGTCCCGCGACGTGGATGTAGGGGCCAGGAGGAATGTGATGCCACGCCGAGGCCACGCTGAGGACCCAGCAGATGCCAGGGCCCAGAATTTCAGGGGGGCCCAGTGTTCATTGACAGAGCCAAGATTTCCAGCCACAGTTTGGGTTAGCAGAACAAGAGCCGCAAAAGCCTCACGGTGGGTATTGATGGGTTACCCATCCAGACCCCTCAGCCTCCAGAAAGTGCAGGTTTTGGTGTGGTGGCCAAGGGCTCAGCCCCAGGGGAATCAGCCAGGGCGAGTGATCTGGGAGAGGGTGGCCTCACGCAGCTGCGCTGGGCCAAGCACGAGGCGCTTGCGCGGCCCGGGTCACCACCTGCTCCCCGGTGGGCCACGTTATGGTTGACGCCAGCACTCTCATGGCTGCAGGGCTGAATCCCAGTTCAACCACTTCCTGGCCTTGCCCAGCTCAGTTTCCTCGTCCCCCAGACAGGTAACCAGAACACACACTCTTCTAGGAAGGCTACGTGGCCTAAGCCTGGCCCAACATGAGAGTGATGATGATGGTGATGATGATGATGATGATAAAGAAGAAGAAAGAGGAGGAGGAGGAGAAAAAGAAGAAGAAGAAGAATTAGCCCACTCCAACCTGTGGCTCTGGCTGGCCTGGCTACTGGGCTCTGCAAGGCTGGCTGAAGGGGAGAAACCCTCATCTACACTCCCATGAGCTGCAAGGGAGTATATGCAAAGGCCCTGGGGCAGACTGGTGATGACACACTTGAAAGCTTTTCCTATTTTGAAAAGGCTTTTCTCATGTTACCTCTCACTGACCCTCTCACAGCTCTTAGAAGGACTCAAATCTACTCCCGTTCTATGGACACAGAAACTGAGGCAGGGAGGCTCAGAGAGCTGAGGGGGCCCACATAGGTCTCAGGGGAGATGCAAGCCTGGGCCTGGGGACCCTGCACCCAGCTCCTTGGCCCTGAGTCCTCCCCAGGGCCCATAGTAAGGTGGGCCTGGGAAGGCATTTTAGGGAGTAAGACCAACTTAGGCCAAGGTTGGGAGGCAGAAGGGACCTGAACACTTGGGGGGTAACAGTGAATGTTGGGGGAGCACAGAGCAGAACTGGGAAAAGCATCCCTAACGGTGGAGCTGGGACGACCTAGCCACATAGGCGTCGGAACCCTCCGTGTGAGTGGAAATTCCTGCTCTGGCCCCTCCCTGGCCGATGCTCCATGATTTAATCCTGACTCAGTTTCCCAGCCATTAAGTGGGGCCTCTGATGCTGATGAACTGAGTACCTCCAAGGAGCAGCAACAGCTCGTAAAAAGGCACAAATTCACGAAGCCTCGTCCTGATGGAGCGCCACCCTGCAGCCTGGGGGGGCGGGGCGGGCACTGAGCTTCCACCCACCACATCCGATGTGATTTGGCGACACCACTCCAACAGGGACAAAGACATGTTCTTTGCTACCCCAGCTCCCTGCCCTGCGGGGCTGTGGGGTCGTGCTGCTTACAGCCCGCAGCCGCCGGGGGACCCCAGCAGGGAGGAATTCAGAGCTGGGGCTGGCTGGGGTTTTCACGGCACGGGCACATCTGGGTGATGAGGTGATGGGCTGGAGCCCCTGGCACAGAGGGAGGCAGGCGAGAACATGTGGGGGCCAGATTTACCCACCCCCCAACCCCGAGGAGTCCTCCCAACCTCTGTCATGACTCAGTTCCGGGACAGTCCGGGCCTGGGACATGGGAAAGGCCAGCCCCACACGGGGCCCAAACCAGAGGGGGGCCGCGGCCCGGCTCTTGGCTGCGTGTCCTGGGTGTTCAGATGTGTGGCGAGCGGCCTCCGTGCAGAGTGAGTGTGTGCCCCAAGGCCGTGACCCTGCCGTGCGTCACCCACGATTCATCCCAGGGTTCCCGGACAGCCCGGAGGGGCCGCACACTGTGGGTGCCGTTTAAACCGGTCTCCAGTTCTGTGTCCCGGGCAGGTTCCAGGGCTGGCCGGCTGGCCGGCGTCTGCAACCTGCTGGAAGGCCATGGACGGTGTCATGGCCCCTGCAGGAGGCTTCTGGGGAGTCCGGAACTTTCCTGGACCATTTTAGGAAGCTGTTGTAGCAGGGTGGAAAGCCAACGGGCTCTGGGATGAGCCAGGCTGGGTCCAAGTGCTGCCTCAGCCCCTGGAAAGTCATGGTCTCCCCCAGCCTTTGTTTCCCTATAGGAGGCAGAGCTCTTGGTGGTGCTAAGGGGCGGCATTCTTACGGGGGTTCCCGGGGTAGTGATCCTGAGGCTCCGCCTGACTGGTGCTCCACAAATTCCAGAATGAGGATGAGTTACTCATGCTATGGGCTTCATATGTTGAGGTCTTAACCTCTTCACCTCAGAATGTGACTGTATTTGGAGACAGGGTCTTTAAAGAGATCATTAAATTAAATGAGGACATTAAGGTGGGTCTTTTTTTTTTTTTTAAGATTTTATTTATTTGCGAGAGAGAGAATGAGAGACAGAGAGCATGAGAGGGAGGAGGGTCAGAGGGAGAAGCAGACTCCCTGCTGAGCAGGGAGCCCGACGTGGGACTTGATCCCGGGACTCCGGGATCATGACCTGAGCCGAAACCAGTCGCTTAACCAACTGAGCCACCCAGGCGCCCCTAAGGTGGGTCTTAATCCAATATGCTTTATGTCCTTATAAAGAAAGTTTAGGACACAGCCCCACACAGGGAGAGCACGGTGGTCTGCAAGCCAAGGAGAGAGGACCAGAAGGAGCCAACAAGGCAGACAACTTGACCTTGGACTGAGGGCGCTTGGGCTAAGCCACCCCCTCACCCACCCCGGGTTCTTGTTGCGGACGGACAAGAGGACGAGCCAACGAACACAGCCGACCCTGGCGACACGGGAACACGCAGTTGTCACGCCCCCGCAGGCTCGAGCCTGTAGCGCCCCAGCCACGGGACCCTCGATGACATCCGTGGAGCGTGGAGGAAGCAGAGCCCCAGCCCCAACCAGCCCCCTCAGGACCAACTTGAACTTGTCCCGAACAGTTCTCCACCCCCGGGTGGGGGGTGCTGTTCGCCGGGAAGCTCTGGGCACCCAGGTATTCGCTGTGCGTTGCCGCGGGCACAGATCATCTGCAGAAACGGTAAAGGCAGCCATGCGGGTCCATCCCAGGGAGTCTAGTGCAGCTGAAACTCTGAAGGTCTGGAAATGGGGGGGGGGGAGCGGACGGGAGGGCAGCTGTTTGTTGAGCGGCTCTCCGAGGCCTGGCCCCGAGGAACCTTCGTTCTAGGGTATCTCGTTGCTTCTCCTCTCATCCTAAGTAAGGCAAGAGAGTTTGATCTCTACTTTACAAGCTGGAGAGCAGGCCCAGGACCACTCGGCAGAGGGTGGCAGAGCCTGGGGCAGGCCACGGAGAATGAAACACACCGGCAAGGACACAGGGGACGTGAAGTCCGTCCTGGGACGGAGCCGGGAGCCGGGCGTCCAGAAGGTGTCCGTGCACGGTGGGGCACTGGGATCACGGAGTTCTTTCTCAAACGCTCCTTCAACGTCCCTTTGCTACTCACAATAGAGAGAAAAAGGGCGCGTCCCGTCTCAGGGCAAAGCTAGGGTCACTGTCCCCTCCGGTGGAGGCCCCGCCCCTGGGCACCTGCTGGCCTTGGGCTCGGGGTGGGAGGCGGCCGTGGCTTACGCCCCGGGGCATCTTGAAGGCAGGCACGTTCCCTCCCAGCACCTCTACAGGGCTCCACACAGAGGGGGACGTGTCACAGTGAACGCCAGCATCGCCGGCCATATGCCAGCCCGCACCACATCCCTTGTGCCCAATACCAGCGGCCAATGCTGTGATTAGACCCATTGCACAGATGGGGAGACTGAGAAGCAGAGAGGCTGAGTGCTCATCCACCGCAGCACTGTGGCCCACGGAGGTGGCGTGGTGACCGCGGGCACCCTGCCTCGCAGCGTGCTGCTGAGTGACAATGTGTGCGAGGGGTGTGGGGCCCGGAGTGGTCCCGCTGCCTCCCTGGGCTTGTTTCCTCGACTGAGAGATGGGCGCCCTCCCCACCATGTGCCTCCGGCGCTGTGGAGAGGCAAGGGGAGGGTCAGCCTGAGCTGGTCAGTCCCAGAGACGTCTCTGAGACGGAGCGCACCGGCGTCCAGGGCGTGAGGCCCTCTGCCCGGGACAGGCCCAGCCCTCTGGAAGGGCCGGCCGCTGGGTCAGGGACACTGGCCCGGCCGATAACGAGGGTTCCCTGCGCAGCAGGGTGGCGGCGGCGCCTGGACGGCACCCAGCATTCTTCCAGGGCCTTCCGGAATCCCGGTCTGGCTCCTGCCTGACGCTGAGTCAGCGCTCACGCCAACCGCCTGCTCTGGGCTGGCCAAGAGGCAGCGGCTGCATGTGTCACAGAGGGGTGGGGTAGGTGGGGACGCCCGGAGCCGCCCGATCTGGAAGGCTCTTCAGTTAGACAGAGCTGCTTCACTGCTCCCATTTCACAGATGAGGACCCTGAGGCCCAGAGGCGGAGACCTGCCTCAGTCTCGCTCTCGACGCTACCTGTCAATGATCAGAGTGGCTGAGCTGCAGGGCCCCGCCCCGACCCCGGCATCCCCCAAACACCGCCCCCCCAGCAGCTGCTCACCTTGTCCTGCCCTCATTCAAGATCCACCTCCTGCTGGGGGACGGACCCTGGCCTAAGGCAGGAGGGATAAGGCTGACCCTGCGGCCTCAGGCCTGAGGAAGAAGGCCCCGTGACGCTGCACAGAACAGCAGGAGACGTAGTAAGGGGACACTTCCTGCAGGGGAACCCATCCCTGGAGATCACCAGCTGCCACCCCCCAGGCACCGTCCCCCAAGGTCATGATGGGCCCTGCCCCATTTCACAGGGAGCCTTGGCTCCTCCCCAGCTCACTACTCAGCTGAGAGTTAGGGAGCCCCACTATGTGCAGGCCCCCAGCAAGGACGCACGGTCTGCCTTCAGGACATTGTGTGGGGCGGTGGTCTCCACGCCGGGTGCTAGGTGCTGAGATGGGGGCAGCGCAGGGTGACAAGGGAGCCTGGGGAGGAGGCGTTGGAGGGGTGCATACCCAAGCCAGCCTGGCCCTGGGGACAGGTCCCACGAGGTGCAAATGGGGTTGGATTCCAGCTGAGCCTCCAAGTCAAGCTAAGCCAGGGGGTCAGCCCGGAGGAAGGGGCCTGACTATAATATGCACAAATTATTTGAGGAGGATGGGTATGGTTACCAAGCAAACCACTCCAAGAGCTTGACAAGTGTCCTGGGACCTCTCAGGGATGTAGTAGGTGTGGGAACAAGAAGCTCCCTGGGTAGAGCCAAGAGGCTGGGCCATGCTAGGTGTTGAGGAGCAAAGGGGCTCATTCTTGTGGCCAGATTAAACCCTCGAGAAGGGTGGTTCCTCGAAGCTGGGGCAGAGGCAGAGCATTGCCTAGGGACTGCAGGCTGAGGGGCCCTTGGGGAGGTTCTCCAAAGACTGTTTAGGGGGCCCTGACCCCAGCTCACAGCTGCCCCTCTTCACCACCCTGCCTAGCAATGGGGAGGGAGTGGGGACAGAGGAGAAACCAAGCAAGCCCCTGGCCCCAAAACTAGCTCAACTGCGCCAGGGCAGGCAGGAGCTTTAAATTCCACCAGACTCTCCCAGAAGAGTCCGGATTACCCAAATCTGCCTGGAAAAACTAGAAGTACCTGCCGTCTTCGTGCAAACGTGAGAAGAATGAGTCTGCCAGGTGGGAGCAGGTGGCCAGAAGCAAGGAAGAATGAAGGTGGTTCCACCCCCAAACCCCCAGCCCACACTGGACCCACAGTGTGGAAAGAGCACATGAGGAGGCCTGGCGCTCAGAGAGCAGTGAAAGGCCTGCCCGGACCCACGGGGAGGGGGCAGGGTTTCACTGGGAGCTCGGGAGCTGCAGGATGGAGCCCAGCGCAGGGGGCACACGCGTGGGGCGGTACGCTGACCCTGGGTGAAAGGTCAAGTCACCAAAGAACCCAGTTCCTCCAAAGGGATATTGAGCACGGGCTCTAACCGTGTTGTTAGAAGCATCCCTCCCGGATGTCAGCGACCGTTCACAACCTGCCTGTTCCCGTCCTCTCGTAGGGGGCGCCTGCTTCCCTGTCCCCTCTCAGTGCGCAAAGTCCCCTGCAGCTGTGCCATTATAACCTGAGTCATTTGCGTCGGAAAGGGCTCTTTTGTCTTCAGAAAGCTTCAGACTGTTTTTGAAATAAAGACATCTTTTCGTGGCATATGGATGCTTGAAGAAGGTGGGCTTTGGTTTTCCATCTGCACTTTTGTACCTTCGTCCGTCGATCAATCACCAGCCACTGACTGAAACACAGATGCATGCACACGCACTCACATTCACATATGTGCACTTACACACACTCACATTCATACATGTGCACTCACACTCACATGCACATGTGCATGCATGCACACACGAACAATCACATGTGCATGCACACGCACATCCACATATGTGCACACATCCACACACACTCACATTCACATATGTGCACTTACACGCACTCGCATTCATACATGTGCACTCACACTCACATGCACATGTGCATGCATGCACACACGAACAATCACGTGTGTGCAATTATGTGGCCTCACATTCATACTTGTGCATTCACACTCACATGCACATATGTGCATTCACACACGCACACATACACACACACGAACACTTCCCAGGCCACCGTGGCCCGTTCTCTGTAGAGGGGCAGCCTCCTGCCCATGGCGCCTGTGGGCTACATTAGAATCAGCCTTCCCTCATTGTTCCATGCCTTTTAAGAAGTTCAGCAGTTCCTAAAGAGGACAACCTCTGTGAAAATTGAGCAAAGTGAGAGAGAAGTGTTCCTGCCTCAAGGCTTTGCTCATGCAGAGGGCACACCAGGGATGCCCTCCCCAGGCAGCTGGGCATCTACACGGCTCCCAGCAGGGATAGAGTGAGCCTTACCCGTGGATCATATAGATCTGCAGGAAGGGATCTTGGGGTCTTTCTCTCATGTCTCTGGATCCAGCTCAAGGGTCTGAGCCTTCCCCATCCACCCCCTGCAGGTCTTTGCCCTTCTGCCCCAGATTCCCGCCATGGCCCATGTCCCTTGGGCATGAGGTACGAGTGTCAGATAAAGGGATGCATGAGTCCTACCTGTTGCACAAATGGGAAACTGAGCCTCAGGAGGAGGAGCCGCCTGCACAGGGTCCCACACGGAGCTGACTCGTCTGGAGCCCCTTCCAGCCCCGGGGTCCCCATGTCTCAGCCCTGGCACGGGGGCCCTGGGGGCATTCTGGGAGCAGATGCTGATCCGGATCAGCTGTGACACAGTGACTTGCAGGACTCCCTCCAAACCGAGTGAGGGCATGAAGGAACCGACGGGTGGTTTTTGAAGAGCAGTGATAATAATAAAAGGATAAAACTGATTCCTTCCAGCACCCACCATGGGTGGGGTGCTTCTCCCACGGCTTTAAGGAGCTACCCGTTGGTCCTCACGGGGCCTTCAAGTGGAGCCTATCATCAGGCCCACTTTCCAGAGGCGGCTGAAGTGCAGAGAGGCTAAAAGACGCCCCAAGGTCACACAGCTGAGCTGGGACCGGCCCCCAAGTGGATGACACGCCCTCTCAGTCACGGCACGCCAGCATCTAACAGGTACATTGGGTGAACCACGGCATTCTGTGCCCCCTGCCTCAGCAGACGGAAAGCCTGTCGACAGGGGAGGGAACATGCAGCCTCAACACCGGGACTGCACCCCCAAGGCAGGCAGATGTGAGAGAGATTTTCAGAGAGAAGTCCCCACGCCTGAAGACCCGTGGTGCAGGGAGCTGTCCCACAGCCACAGAAAAAGCTCAGGCCTGGGAGGTGGGGCTGTCCTGGACATCCGTGACTGGGTCTCCCCATTGTGAAGGGTCTGGGGGTCGCACCAGACCTCTCAGGTCTCCAGTACTCTGAGATCCCGCCCCCAGCTCCTTCCTCTCTCCCGATCCATCCTCTGCTCACTGCTCATTTCCGACTGCCCAGCGCAGCCTCATCACCTCACATCCGATGCCCTCTCAGAGTGGAGTTGGCTGGGTTTTTGTTTCTTAATAGATGTTAGTTTTTAGAGCATTTTAGGTTCACAGCAAATTAAGCAGAAGGTACAGAGATTTCCCATATACCCCCAGCCCCCACACATGCATGGCCTCCCCCATTATCAAAACCCTGCACCTGAGTGGGACATTTGTTACAACTGATTGAGCTACATCAACACATCACCCCATGCCACCCACTTTGTCACCCAAAGCCCATTAGGGTTCGCTCTTGGTGTTGCACCTGCTACTGGTGTAGACAAAAGTGCAATGACAAACATCCACCATTACACTATTGCACAGAGTAGTCTCACTGCCCTAAAAATAACTCTGTGCTCTGCCAATTCATCCTTCCCTCCCCCCTCCCCCTGGCAACCACAGGTCTTTTTAGTTTCTCCATAGGTTTGCCTTTTCCAGAATGTCATAGAGCTGACATCATCAGACTGCCCTTCACTTAGTGATAATTGTCTGGTTTTAATGGCACCTTGGCTGGGACGTTGTTGGCACATGTCCCCCCCACCCCCAACACCACCAGTGGACAAAGACAGGATGCCCATGGCCACTTGGGAAGATGGCTCACCTCCCACTTCCCCTACCTCCTGTCATGAATCCTACCTTCATTATAGAAATAATAACGATCTTAGACGACAAAAATAGCTACCTCTTCCTCCCCTCCATCTTCCCTCGATCTGTGTAGTCCCTCCCTCACCAAGGCTGGGCTTGCCCAGGGAGCTTGCTTTGGCCACGGGGACATTAGCCAATGTGATGCAAGCAGAGGCTTGGAGAACACAAGTGCACTGGGGTTTGCCCTCACGTTGCACTTGGAACATTGCGAGCACCAGGTGAATTAGCCCCAGATCGCCTGCCGGAATGGCCATGTCGAGGGACTAAGGTGCTCCAGCCAGCCACCTGCCAACCACCAGTCGTGTGAGTGAGGACATTCTAGATCATTCCATCACCAGCCAACCTGCCAACTGACCACAGGTGCATTAGAGAGCCCAACAGAAATGAGCTGAGCTGACCCAGACCCAGAACTTCTCGGGCCACCTGCGGAGTCATGAGCTAAGTAAATGGTTGTTATTTTAAGCCATGAAGATTTGAGACGGTTTGTTACACAGCAGGAGCTAACGGATGCAGTCAATAACATTTGATTTGAGAATCGGGTCTTGGGTCCCGGTGTTCAAAACTTCTGTGCATTGGTGGAGTTGCTTTCAGTACAGACATGTCCGGAAATTACTCCTCACATCAAAAGCTTCTGCGACTAAGTGCTCGGTGCCCAGCACCGGCCTCAGCAGCCAGCTTCCCAGACGCAGAGTGTCCAGTCATTCCCAATGACTTCGATCGGGCGGCAGGCATCTTGCAGACTCCTAGCAATGCGGCTGGTGAAGACCACGTGAACAGCTGACACTGACCGAGAGCCGGGACGTTCTCTGCAGTGAAAAGTCAGGATCCTGATGGAGTGTGCAACTTTTCTAGCGGGGAGTAGCTCTGGACACAGAACAGCATGGCCTCCCTTTTGACCTTCAAGTAATTGTCTTAGCCAAGGGGTTGCCCCAGTCCCTAAGTGGGAAGGGAATACAGAACCTGGAGGTTTACTCTTATTTCTTATTGTATGTATCTATGCATACCTACAACAGGATACAGCATGTATTTAGATAGATATTACAGTTAATGGCCTAATCAGCCGTATACGTCATTCTTGCTAGAGAGCAGACATCTTCAACACACGTCTCCTTTCCTTCATAAAGTCCTAACTTGAGCAACGCCCTCAGCCACTGTTCCAGACAGACACCCCCCACCCCCTGCGTGGGCAAGGTCAGGAGTCCCTTCACCAGATGAAGCCAGGAGATCTCACTGGACTCTCTAAACAGTGCCGTGATGCAAGTGGGAGCCCATTTTACAGATGAGAACACCAAGGCTCAGAAAGAGGAGGTGCGGTGTATAAAGTCCCAGCTGCTACAGGTCAGGGCTGGGGCGTCAATCAAGCCAGCACCTCGGACTGCACAGCCAGTGAGGCTTTCTCAGAGTCCCGTGTACCAGAATTGATGCCCCTGCTCCCCACGCTGCGGAGGGACAGATCCCCGTTCCCTCCCGGGCCCCATAGCCAGCCCCTGGCTCTGGCTCTCTGAGCCAGGAGCCCCCTTGGGCAGGGTCTGCATCAAGCCAGCTGTGGGTAGTTGCCAATAAGCACCTGACCTAGAATTGTTCCTTGGGCTGATGGCAGGGAGATAATTGGGTGCCAGCTGGGGCTACCTCTTGGGAATGACACAGGGTGGGAACATCGCAGTTTCCGAGGCCTGTGTCTGCCCTGAGGGGGGTGGGGAGCTGGGTTGGGATATGCAGTGGGGCTGGGGCTGCGCCTTCCTAGTCTGTGGGTACATTTGGCGGCTGCTTCCAACCTGATTAATGCTTCTGTGTCTTGGAGGGACCTGGAGGCCCAGGCAGCAGCTGGGGCCTTCCTTGTTTCTGAGTGTGCGAGATGGGGAGATGGCTGGAAGGGGTGGGTGTGTGTGTGGGCACCCTGGGGGTTGGGACCGAGCTCCTTCCCCCTCCCCAAGAGGAGGTCTGAGGGGGGCTGGGGCAGCTGGGATGGAGGTCTCCCGTGGGCTGCCTGGCACTGATCTGCTCGCCGAGTCCAGCTGGACAGTCTGGGGGCTCGCCTCTGATGGGGTGAGCAGCCAGCGGGGTATCCGGCCTTCGAGAGGGCAGCCCAACCTATTTGGCCGCGGCAAGCTGCCTGCCCTGGCCGGGGTGGCACCTCAGTTAGCTTTAGGCATGATGACCTGTTGGCACCCAGCCAGCCTGCGAGGTTGGAAGCAGCGCCCCCTGCAGGGTCGCGGCTGGTGATGCCCGCCACCTTGGCTGCCACACCTGCTTTGCTGTTAGTATTCCTCGCGCCACTCACCATCACCTGTTATTTGGGCATATTCCGCCTCTGTCCCTCCCTCTACCCTCCCCCCCGCCACTGCCAGGATGTTAACTCCACGAGGACAGGGATTTTTGTCTCTTTTGTTTCACTGCTGTGTCCCCACTGCTTGGAAGAGCGCCTGGCACTTCGTAGGGGTTCTGCAACTACTGGGTAAACGAATGAGTGAAATAAGATGATTTTGAGCCTCACACCATCTTTCTAGAAAGGCAGGCCGGCCAGGATTAATAACCCCATTCTGCCAGTAGGAGAAACTGAGGCTCAAAAAAAAAAAAAAAAGCCGTTTGCCTGAGGTCACCGACAAGTAAGGGGCAGAAGCAGATGGGAGCCCAGAGGCCAGCCGGCCAAAGCCAGGGACGCTTCCCATAGCTGTTCGGCAAACGTCCGTGGAGCACCAGTGATGTGCCAGGCGCAGGGCTAGGCAGAAGGATGCAGTGGTAAGCCAGCTCTTTGTGGAGCTTGTGGTCCCGGGGAGGGCAGGGAACACCAAAAGGTCATCACCAATAATGTACACTTGCGAGCTGAAGAGTGAGGAGCCGGGCCTAGGCCAAAGACATTCAAGCTAAGACCCAAAGGGTGGGGAGGAGTCAACTGGCCACTCGGATGGGGTGAGGAAGAGCATTCTCAGACTGGCAACAGCTTGTGTAAAGGCCCTGAGGCAGAACCTCAGGTATATTTGGGGCAATGAAGGACTTTCAGGGTGGCCCAAGCTGAGGGGAGGGTGCTGGATGGCCGAGGGCTGGGCAAGGACCCGTGGGGCCTTAGTGGCCAGGCTGAGATATTTGGTCTTTACCGAGCGTAGCTAGGGCCCTTGAACGTTTTATCTGCAGTGATGTCACCAGGCCTGAGGACCTCAAGATTGGACACTGGGGACTCTTTCTGGCCCTAGCTCTGGTCCGCTGGCGGCCCAGGCCCCGTTCGGCATGGAAGAATTAGGGCACTTCTCAAGCAACATCCAAACCTGATGCTGTGGCCTTGTGCTGTGTTCATGACCTGTGGATGCCTCCCACACTGGGGGGCGGTCCGCTGTAGCTCTGTGACCAGAAACTGGCTGTGGGTGCCCTTAGTGAGGGCAACACACACATAGTGTCTCGAGGGATGACCTCGGGGGAGGTGACGGGCTCGGGGACCCATTCCAGGTTCTCGGGGGCAGCAGTGGGCTGGGGCGCCCACCCAGTGCCGGGTCCTGAGAGGAAGGTGTAGCAGCACATTTCCTTTGGATCAATCACAAATACTCACTAAGCTCCTCTACTGGGTCGACTAGTGTCCCCGCCAAATTCATGTCTACCTGGAAACTCAGAACGGGACCTTATTTGAACCCACGATCTTTGCAGATGGGCTTAGTTAAGATGAGGTCATACTGGAATAGGGTGGGCTAGGGACCGGTGTCCTTATACGAAGGCCACGTGAAAAAGACAGACAGACAGACAGACAGACAGGGAAAAAGCAGAGCCTGGAGGGATGTGGCCACAAACCAAGGAACAGCAAGGATTGTCGCCCCTAACCAGAAGCAGGACGAGGTAAGGAAGGACCCTCCTCTAGAGCCTTCAGAGGGCGTGGGGCCCGGCCAACACCTAATTCTGGACTTCGGGCCTCCACCCTGTGAGAGAATAAATTTCCGTTGTCAGGAGCCGTTCAGTTTGTGGTCCCTTGTGACAGCAGTCCCAGGACACTGACACGGCTCTTGGCTCTAGTTCCAGCCCCGGGGGACACCAACGTTACCATGATGCAGGGTCCTCTGAGTGGAACTTGCTTTGGGTCTATCGGGCACCTGAGCCCACCCTGGTGGCTGCCGCTGGATTACTACTCTCCCTAGGAAGGGCCCTGCAGGCGGCTGCCTCCATCAGAGGCTCGCCTGGGACTCTGTCTCTGGGGCTTATGGGGTGATTCAGAAGCAGGTGTTAGAGCACATTCTTGGTGGAGACCGTGCCGCCAAGCATCCTGGATGGCGGTGCCAGTGCTGAGCACCCAGGGGCCCACCCCACCAGGCTGTTCTCAGTTCCCAAGCCTTTTCCTGGCCGGGCTCTGAGTCTCTGATTCTTAGAACCCCTGGATATGCTTCCTATAAAATGTTTCTGCTGTTTACAACCAACCCCCCCTGATGTGGGATCTACCCGGATACAGCAGTTGGGAAAGTGGCATGACCCATTAGCCAAGGGGAGCATCTGAGCCACAGAAAAGGAGAGGAATTTACCCAGGAATCCACAGCGAGAGACATAGAATGGGAAGAACCCAGTGCTGGTGATGGGGGTGGGTCTGCATGCACCTCTTGTTGGCTGAGATGAGTAAGTCAGGTGCCTAGTGGCAGGCAGCAAATTCTCCCCTTTCCCTGCCCTTCCTCCAGCCTCCCTCTTTCCACAAGGACTCCTGGGAGCAGCAGCTCTGAGCCCAACTGCATGTAGGGTGTTGGGAGCCAGGGATGGGGTTGGCACAGGTGAATCAGACTGCCCCCACGAGGCTCATGTCTGGGCAGGGGGAGACAGTTGCAAGGACAGCCCACCCAGCATGAAAATTGAGTGAGGGAGGAGTCTAGAGAAAGAATGGTCCCTTCTCAGGAGGAGTGGGAAGGCTTCCCAGAGGAGGCAACCTTATAGTTTTGAGGGGTGAGTAGGAGTCCGTTGGGCGGCTAGGGTCTGGGGGAGGCAGTGGGTAGTGGCTAGGAGCTTGACTATAGAGCCAGAAACTGCTGGAGCTTTGAGAGAACCAGAATCTAGTGTCAGAGATCCTAGCTCAGTTACCTCCCCCACACAACCCCATATACCCCCTTCTCTGACCCCACCTCCCTGCCCAAACCCATCCACAGCACATCAGAAAATCTCCATCTGAGACCAACAAACAGCTCCAGGGAAGGCAGTTTCCCCATACTCTGCCACCAGCTGGCTCTCCCAGGGGTGCCTTTGTCCCCCAGCCCCTGCCCTGCGGGGACTTTAGTCCCACAGTCAGAGATGTGTGGCACCTGCTGGGCCCGCTCTTTCCCAGGTGGTGCAGAGAGAGAAGCAGTGGGCAGCTGGGAGGGGGTTGGCAATGTGGGGGTGGGGTGCTCCTTGGGGGGTGCAAGAGGTTGCCCTGTTGTCGGTCTAAATCCTGCACCCACCCAAGGGCCGAAGGAAGGCTGAGTCATAACAATCAGTGCTCACCTCTCGTTTCCTCTAGGCTGCTGTAAACACCTGCTCTCCACAGCCCTCCCACTGCCAGAGAGATGCCTACCTCTGGCACGTGCCTGCTCTGACCTGAGACGGGGGCGGGGCAGTGAGAACGTGGCCTGGCCAGGACTGAGCAAGGGCCAGGGACAGCCAGGAGCCCAAGGATCAGCCTTGGGAAGAGCCTTGGGATGCATCCAGTGACCCAGTTCGAGCTGGGTGCAGGCAGCCAGCTGCTGGGGCAACAGATGGCCTGGGGCCTAAGGAGCACCTCCCGTGGAAACCCAGCCTCACCACCCCACTCAAGCCCAGCTGGGTGCAGAGCAGGAGGTCCCAGTTGCCTTTGGACCCAGGAGACACCGGTTTTACCATTGCTCATTATTGGCCAAATTCGCATTTCTTTAGTGAATCTATTCCCTCAGTGACCTGTGGCCATCTCTTTGCTGAGCAACCCTGGGGGAACATGGAGACCAGCAGACAAACCCCTGCCTTTGGGGGAAGTGGACAAGGACATGACTGATGACCACAGAGTGGTCAGGGCTATAATGGGGAGAGAGGTGTGTGCAAGGAGGACTGGGTGCCCAGGGGAGAGGGCTGTCAGAGCCTGGGTAGGAGCAGGCATTAGCCTGGCATTGGTATGTGCTCAGTATCCCAAGGGATAATCTGTGTTCACCACTGACTCCTCTCCCCTCAAATAAATCAGCACATCCCTCTATTTCAGTCATCTTTGCTGCCATCAGCATCACCTCTCGTCTGCCCTCCTTCCTGCCCTAACGAGGAGAAAAGTGAAATAAAATGCAGGAAACATCTGCTTAAGAGGCATGGAAGAGTGACAGAAGCAGCCCCAATGAGCCCAGAGAAAAGAGAAGCTCATTTACGTGAGGCTGATGTCTACCCTGTTTTTTCCCCTGGAGTCACCTGCCCATTTGTAGGTGCTAGTTCCAAGAGGCCGAGCTGCTGAGCAGAAACTGGCATCTCTCAGAGCTTTTGGAAACCTCCTGGGGCTGGGAGAGGAAACCTGGGGTTGATGGCTAGCAGGGCGTCCAGGATTTGAGGTCTAGATTCCAGAAGAAAAGCACAAGGGAGTGAGCCCTGTGCTCTCTCCGTCTCCCCTTCAAGAAACTTGCCATTTCCTTAGCAGAATGAGCCCAGCACAAAGTGGCTGCCAAAGGCTGAAAATCTTAGCAGAACTTTCCACAGATTTGTTGTGGTGGAAAAAAAATATTGGAGTTCGGGGACCGCCAAGGGGTGGGGGGGGACGCCATAATCTCAGTTTGATCCTGAAGTTAGCTATCCTTGAGGAATTAAGGTAAGTCAGAGGCAAAGCACGCCCAAGAAAGACTTACAGTTATCTTGCTGTCATCTAAATGCCTTCAGAAGCTAAACCCTATTGAAAGGATTATAACATTATCTTTAAGGAGCTGAAAGAAAATCATTGCCAACCTAGTTATATATCTGCAAGTTCATATCCAATGCTCAATATTCATTAAATAATCCCCAGGCTTGAAGCAATAGGAAGAAGAGGGGGGGAAAAAAACCAGACAAAACAAATGACCCACTGGCTATCCAAATATTGGAGTGACCAGATGTAGACATCAGCATTATTGTGATTAGTATGTTCAAGAAACTAGATGACAATGCAAAGAATTTCAGTCCGAAGCTGGAATACACACGAAAAAGAAGCAAATGGAAAATCTGGATCTGAAAAATATAATAACTGAAAACAAGAACTCTATAGTTGGGGTTGAGAGCAATGTAGGCTAGGCTGGATAGAAAATGAGTTAACTGGAAAATAAGTAGGAAATATCTACAGTAAAGCACAGGGCGACAAAAGAAGGAATGATAAGGGACATGGGGATCAGTTAAGAGATCCAACATGCACATAACTGGAATCCCAGGAGGGGAATCTGGGGGCAAATCAGGCAGAAACACTCTTTGGAAAAGCAGTTTCTAAGGAGTTTCCAAATCCGATGAAAGACATCAAACCAAGATTCAAGGAGCTTGATGAACACCTCCAACCACATCAGGCATGTCATAGCAAAACTGCTGCCAAGACAAAGTCTTCTGAGCAGCCAGAGAAAAAAGACACATGACCTTCAATAGAACAACATTGGGACTGGCAGGTGGCTTCTCAACAAAAATGATGCAATCCAGAAGATGGGCCTCTTCAAAGAGCTGGAGGAAAATAACCACCAACCTGGAACTATACCTCCTATCAAAACATCCTTCAAAAATGAAAGGGAAGTACATATTTTCAGACAAATAGAGCTTACGGAATTTATGTCTAGTAGACCTTCAAGAAAGGAAATGCTATAAAATAAGCTCTTCGGGCAGAAGAAAGTGAATCCCAGGCGTACTGATGAAGACACATAATAACACAGGGAGAATGGAGAGCAGGAACAAGGGTAAGCGTGTAACTATGTGGGTATAGCAGAATACAAGGAAAATACACGCAGGGGGCAAATCAAGTTAAAATGCTCTGAGGCCCTTGCAATTTTGCATTTTCTAGGAAGTGGTAAAAATGGCACCTTCAATTAGGTTATAGTAAGTCAAAGATGCATGGTGTAACCTCTAGATAACCACTAACAGATTAATTTAAATATGTGTAACTGACAAGCTAATAGAAAGGGGGAAATGGGAAAAAATAGTTCATCTTTCTAAAATAAAGAAAGTAAGGGTGGGGCGTCTGTGTGGCTCAGTTGTTTAAGCCACTGACTCTTGATTTTGGCTCAGGTCATGATCTCAGGGCTGTGAGATCAAGCCCTGAGTCAGGCTCCGTGCTCAGCACAGAGTCTGCTTGTCCCTTTCCCTCCTTCTGGGTGTGTGCACTAGCTCTTTCTCTCTCTCTCAAATAAATAAATAAATAAATAAATAAATAAATAAATAAATAAATAAATAATATCTTTTTTTTAAAAAAAGGAAAAGGAATAAAAGCACACAGGATGTCCAGAATCAATAGAAAATAAATACTTTTATTAAAAGACATCATCTCACAATTTTAACTGGTTTAATTTTAACCCAGCTGTATGCTGTTTAGAAGAGGGATCTTAAATATGAGGACTTCTAAGATAGGCTGAAAGTGGAAAGGTACAAAAAGTTCATGCAAACTCTAATCAGAGGAGAGCGGGTTTAGCTACGGTAATATCAGGCAAAATAGACATCAGGGCAAAAATCCTAAGTAGAGGTAAAGAGGGACAATTAACCAAGAAGATCAATGTTAGAGGGTCAATTAGCTAAGATGATGAAACAATTCTAAATGTGTATGGACTTCATAACACAGCCTCAAAATAAATGAAGGAAAAAATAAGCAGAATGAGAAGGAGAGATGGACAAAGTCATAATCCTAGTGGGCGAGTGATGCATTTCTCTCAGTAACTGATCAAACAAGCAGACAAAGACGTAGCCAGGATACAGAAAATTTTATTTTTTTTGAAGATTTTTATTTATTTGAGAGAGAGAATGAGAGAGAGAGATCACAAGCAGGGGGGAGGGGTAGAGAGAGAAGCAGAGTCCCCACTGAGCAGGGACCACGATGTGGGACTCCTGGGATCATGACCCGAGCTGAAGGAGACGCTTAACCGACTGAACTACCCAGGAGCCCTGGATACAGAAAATTGTACATGATGGGATTAATCAGCCTGGCTTCCCTGATATGTGCAGAACATTGTGAAAGTAAGCAGCAGGGTTGATGTTTCTATCGAGTGCTCCTGGAACATTTATCCTAAGAGATTATACAATAGGCCATAAAGGAAGTCTCAACAAATTTTGAATCATTAAAATCATATGTTCTTTGGCATTAAATCAGTGGAATTAAACCAGAAATCATTAAGAAAAAGGCAACTAGAATATCCCTGCCATTTAGAAATTAATAAATACTCTTCTAAATAACCAAGGAGTTGGACAATGAAGATCAGAAGATGGTTTGAAATAAAATGATTTGAAGATCAGAAAATAGCAAAAATGAATCCCCAAAATATGGGATGCAGCTAAAGCAGTGCTTAGAGGAAAAAATATATTCTAAAAACTTGCCATTTGGGGGGGAAAAAGACTGAAAAGAAATGATCTAAGTACACATCTTAAGAGGCAAAAAACAAACAAGCAAACAAAAACGAAGTAAACTCAAATAAATTAAAAGGAAAGAAATAAGAGAGGGAACTTAATAAAACAGAAAATAAACATATAATAGTGAAAAATCCACAAAGTGTAATAATTTTTCAAATGCATAATAGATTGACAAATCCCTAGCATGACTGATCAAGAAAATTAAAAACAGTATCAAGAATAAAACGAGGACATCTTTACACACCTTACCAACATCTTAAAGAAGGATATTATGAACACCTCTTCATGCTAGTAAATTAAAATTTCCAGTTGAAACAGACTGACTCCTGGAAAAACAAAACTGACCAAAACTGACCAAGAGGAAATAGGAAGTTTGAATCGTCCTATATCTGTTTTAAAATTTTAATCTGTAATTTAAACCCACAAAGAAATCTCCAGGCCAGCTGGCTTCCCTGATGAATTCTCCCAAACACGTAAGGAAGAAATAACACCAATCAGATACAAATTACACACAGAATAAAAAAGTGGGACTATTTCCCTATTTGTTCTGGAGGCAGAACTTAAACCTGGTAAGGACGTTACGAGAAAAGGGGTAGAATGCATTTTCCAAAGGCAACACACCAATAGATTTACCCCATTCCACAGGTTCCTCTTACAATGGGATGGACATTGTTCTTACTCCCTTTGAATCTGGGAGGAGCCAGGGGACTTCCCTGATCAATGGAGGGCTGCAGAAGTGATGTTATGTGCTTTCCCAGGCTGGTCTATAAAGGATAAGAGAATATAGGGTATGCCTCTCTGCCTTCCTCTCTCCCTCTCTGCCTCTCTCTGTCTCTCTCCCCCTCTCTCACTCTTGGGACATTGGCTCTTGGAATCCAGCCACCATGTTGTGAGGAAGTCCAAACTGGGTCTCTAGGCAGTAGTCAGCTTCAACCACCCGGCATGTGAGTGTCTGAGACCTCATGGGATTCCTGACCTGTCCCAGCCTTCGGGTCTTCCAGCTGAGGTCCCAGACATCATAGAGCAGAATTCCTGACCCACAGACTCCATTAGAGATAAGATCACTGCTTTAAGCCAGGATATTTAGGTACAATTTTTTAAGAAGCAATAAGTAACTAATACACAAAAAAAGTGAGTGGCCGATTTAAAGTCAAAAGTTCAAGATGCAGAAATCTTAGATAAAATATTAGCAAAGTAGAATCTGGCTCTATATACAAAGATTGGGTGTATCCTGGGAATGCAGACTGATCTGGCATTTGACAGTCAGGGGAATTCACTGCATTTTAGAGAATATAATGATATGTTTTCCCAGTGGAAGTAGAAATCGCATGTGATACAAGCCAATACTCATTCATGATTTTTACAAAATGCTTAGCAGTTTACAAGTAGAAGAAACTTCTCTCACCTGATCAAAGTACCTACAAAACCTTCAGTGAACATCGTACTTAATGATGAAGGATTGAAAATGTCCCCCCCACCCCGAGGTCAGGCACAAGTCAAGGGGACCCGCTATCACTACGTCTGCCTAACATTAAGGGGTTTAGCTAGTACAATAAGGCATGAGAAGGAAAAGTGCAAGGACTGGAAGAAAAGAAATGACATGATCAGTATGTACAGGCAAATGGTTTGTGAGGACAGATGATCGAAAAGAATGTACAGATAATCTGATAGATCTGATCAATTTAGCAAGATTGCTGGATACAAGGTCAATGTGCCCAAACCAACTGAATTTCTATGTGCCATTCACAAATAGTTAGGAAATTTTAATAAATCATTTGCAAATATATTTAAAACAAAGCACCCAGGAATGAATGATGAAAGATGTACAAGACACCCGCACAGAAAAATCAGAACATTGTTGAGGGAGATTAAAAAAAAAATCTGTTTTAAAATGCAGAGATATACCATGTTCATGGATGAGAAAGCTCAATATTGTAAAGCTTTTAATTCTACCCAAACTGATCTGTACACTGAACATTGAATGCCATCCGGTCAAATTCCCAACAGGTGTGTGCATGCATGCATGTGTGCGTGCATGTGTGCGTGCATGTGTGTGTGTGTGTGTGTAAATTGATAGACTGATCCTACTATTTATACGAAAATGAAAAGGACCTACAGTATTTTAAAAACCTAAGAAAAGAAGAACAAAATGGGAACTCACAGGAGTGGAGTCAAGAGTTACTATCAAGTCCATCACCAGCGTTCCCTCAAGCATGGTGTGCAAAGGTGAGGAGGTTTATGAGGGTGTGAAAGGCAGCAGCCTCTCCAAGATGGGGTCTGTATAACCCCCTAAAGAAAATGGGCTCAGGAAGTGGCAGGTAGGGGGCAGGTGCAGAGAGTTGCTGTGGGCAAAGCACCATACTGAACACTTTGCAAGTTCTCTCTCTTGGAATCCTCAGCACAGCTCCAAAAAAGTGTGTCACCACCCCATTTTACAGATAAGTAAACTGAGGCTCAGAGAAATGAAGCCCCTTGCCCAAAGTCATGTAGGGCCGTGATTCAAACATAGACCCAACTCTATGACCTGTGCTTCCAGGAACAGAGACTGGCCCAGGCCCGAGAAGGGACCCCAGGAGTGAGCAGGGGCCACACGGGGGGGTCTGTGTCCTGACAAAGTCGGCACTCCCAACCTGGCACGCCTGGCGTCTCCAGGGCAGGGCTCTGCTGTCTTCCTCCTCCTGGCAGGCCTCTGGCTTCCACAGCCCCTGCAGCTGGATCGCACACAGCCCAGATGTTCTCTGCTTACAAACAACACTGATTCCGGGGCGGCCCGACGGGGGAGGGGGCAGAGCTAATGGCACAGCCGCCGTCTTAAGAGCTGGTGAGTGAATCAAGTCTGCACTTTTAAGCTAAAGCTTGGCCAACACTCAAGATGCAAAGTAAAAATGATTCTCAACAAATTGTGTGCATCCCTTACTCATCCAGCCAATTTCAATCATGCCAGAAGAAAGCTGGCCAAGTGTGGCTCCACACAAGTTTCTCTCCTTCTGTGGGCCCCAGGGTCACCAGGGGCCCTGGGACGAATGCGGCCGGGGGGCCCTGGGAATAAAAGCGTGGTGATGGATCTGGGAACAAGGGAGGGCTTGACCCCAGAACCTGAGCTGGGGGCAGGAATTGGAGTCAGCAAAGTGAGGGCCGGGTCTGCCCCATCCTTGTTCGGCCCTGGGCATGGGGGATACTCACTTCCTCCTCGGTGGGGGGGAGCATCACCCCCTCACTGGGCTACTGGGAGGAATCCTGGGGGCCCTGCTCCTCAATGTCATAGGATACCCCCCCCGCCAGGGGCCCAAAGGCCCTATGGCTTCCTGGTCACCAGCCAGCGAGAGCAGCTTCTTTTGCTCCTTCACCTAGGGAGCTGTGTGGCTTTGGGCAAGTATCTCAAGCTCTCTGGGCCTCGGTATCCTGAGCAGTTAAATGGCATCAAGACAGTGTGCGCCGCAGGGGATGGAAGGAGGGTTCCCGGAGGTCACACATGTGAGCGGCTGATGGCAGGCCCAGCACCTGCAAATACTGAGCCTGTGTTCACGGCTATTCTTATGTCGCTGCTGCTGTCTCAGTGACTTCCTGGCACCGAGGGTGGACAGGAGGCCTAGGGGGAGGGCGGGAGCTAGGGAGAGACGGGACTCTGGGGCAGAACCGTCCTGTGGCCAGGTGGCCCCAGCGTGTCACTTCCCAGCCCCCCTTAGACAGGTGAGGGGGACCCAGGAGGACCCCGGGGTGGGGGGGTGGAAGGGGCCTCGGGGATGGCTGGTGCTACAAGGCTCTCATCCACCCACTTGGTCCCCCCAAGTCTCCTGGGCCAGGCAGGGAGTGACACTGGTGTGGGAGCAGGGCCAAGACAGAGACGGGGACAGGCCGCTGTCAGATGTGACATCCTGCACCCACGTGGTGGATGGTCAGCGCAGCTGGATCATAAGGACTTTGAAGAACGGTAGTGAGCACCCTGTCATCAGAGGTGTGCAAGCCTCGGTGCTGGATGTAGGCGTGGAGCTCCTGGGCCAGGGGGTCCCCACCTCCTGAGGGGTGAGAGGCAATTCGATACAGTGGAGGAGCCCACGGGAATCTGTGCCTCAGTTTCTCCACCTGCGAAGGCTAGGGTGACAGCAACCCCCTGTTGTGCAGGCCTGCTGTTAGGACTGAGTGCGCTCCCATTTGCAGAGGCAGAGTGCCGGCACATAGGGACGCCAGCCAGGGTGACTGTCACATGCGTGGAGGTTCAGGACAGACGGGGCTCAGGCGTCTTCATGGCGGGCGGCCCAGCCAGGAGGCTGAGGGGTGGGGGGCGGGGAGCGGATGTTCCCTCAGTGCATTAGTCTTGTTCCCGATCTCAATTATCATTCCTAGACCACAGGGTGGCTTTATGGAGTGGGGAAAAAAATCCATTAAGGTTTTTAAAGCAAAGCTCAAGATGTAATCACCTCATTGTCAAGATCTCGAGGACGTGGGGCTGGCAGCCCCCTCCCCCATCCCCCCCGCTGGCGTTGCTCAGGTGGGGGCCACGCCCCTCGGGGGAAGGGGGCCCGGGTGACCCAGGTCCCTGCTGTCAGCCTCACGCGGCCCTGGCCACCCTCCAAACAGCACAGATGACTTCAGGGTGCCCTTTCCAGAGCTTTCTGACACAAATCAATCTGGCCTCTCCTGGCTCATCCGTCCCCGACCAGAGTAACCTTTAGAAAGTCGGAGTCTGACCTCGTCTTTCTCCTGGTTAAAGTCTCTAATGGCTCCCGAGTGCCCTCCGGACAATGAGCAAACCCTCTGTGGCGAGGATCAGCTATCCGCCGGCTGGCATCTGCCCGACGGCCAGGCCGAGCGCAAGGCCCTGGTCAGTCAGCTCGGGCCGGCACCCCAGCTCTGCCCCTTCCCAGCAGTTCGCCAGGCCTCCCCGAGCCCCAGCATCCTCATGTGTAGACGGCATCAATGTTAACAGCTGCCTGGAGGCCTTGCCAAGAAAATAATGCGATAACACAGGGAGAGTTCACCACGGTGCCCGGCTCACTGTCCCTGGTTCCTGCGCCCCCTCCTGCCCGCCTCCCGCCCCCCATTCTCTCGCTGCTCAGCCTTGCAGTGCCCTGGCGATGCCTCCTTCCGGGTCCATTCAGGGTGCCCTCTTCCAGGAAGCCCTCCCTGATTACCTAGAGTAGCCCTGGGCTTTCTCATCACAGAGAGGAGCACACAAAGATATCAGTTTCCCTGTCTCGGTGAAGGCAATGTGCTCTTCAAGAGCAAGGCCCAAGTCTGGGTCCCCGGTACCCGACAGGCCCGGGCACAGAGGGGTGTCACTGTGGGCTGGATGATCCACACCCTCATTCAAACTCTTGATGACCCTTAGGCTTGCCCCCCTGGCCTGGCATTGAAGGCCCCCTACAATTGGCTCCAAGAGGTTCTTCCAGGCCCTTCCACACCCAACCCTCCCGGCTTTGACTCCATCTGGGCTGGTTCACCTCCTTCCTGCCTCAGCCCTGAGCTGAACACTTGCTTACAAGTAGCTGGTGGGGCTGCATCGTCCTGGAGGGAGGAAGGGAGGGAACAGAGCCTGCAGGACACCCTGCACAGCTCACTGAGGCCCCTCAGGATGTCGCTGGGCAGAGACTCAGAGGTAGGGCCCCACCCCGGGTCACACAGGGAGGAGCAGGAGAGCCAGGCAGGACTTCGACTCAGCCCAGCCCTGCCGGCTTAACCCTGGCCTCCTCTGACTGCACCCGCCACCGCCCCCCCCAACTCCTCTGGACCAGTGTGAGGGCCTGGCTGGGGAGAGGAGTCCTCAGGAGAGCGGAAGTGCAATTACCATGAATTAATGGTGAGGGAATCCACATCCCCCCTAATTGCCCCAATTCCCATGTAAACAAACTGCTGATCTCCCCAGGCTCCTGGCCGGCTTGCCAGAAAGAGTGTTAAAACCCCTGGTTTCTGCCAGGTTCCCGTGAAGGGCAGCTTCTCTGAGGGGTCAGATGTGAAGCAGGCAGAAGGGTGAGGTCAGTCAGCCATGCGGAGAGCCCAGAAAAAACCTTCCGGAAACTTCCACAAGTCTAGAGAAGGCCGAGAGCTGGGTTTGAGGACAAGCCCGGGGGTCTGAGTGGCTGGATCCCGACTGGGGGTGGGTTTGAGATTTTGTCCCATCTTGACTGGAGGCCACAAGCCACCCAGGAAGGAGAAATCATGTGATGCTAATAATGTCTTAAGAGTCTCTTGGCAGGTACAAAGTCCTGGGGGTCCAGGGTAGGAAGGGGGCCAACTAGGGGGGGAACCCCAGGAACAGGTGAGAAATGCGCAGCTGGAAAGGTTGGCCAGACAGAGCCGGGGACCATGGAGAGACTTGGATGGATTCGGGAGATGTCTGGAAGGCAGGGCTGCAGGATTTGTTGATGCACTGGGTGTTGGAAGTAGAGACAGGAGGGGAAGGTCCCATTTTGGGGGAGAGGGAAAACGGGGGGAGGGATCACGGAAGAGTTGGTATCTGTGAAATGTCATCCCTGCCCCTCAGGAGCCCCCCCGCCCTGCTATGGGAGGTGGGCTGAGCCTGCCAGTGACACCTGCCGAGCTCAGAGGCTGGGACTGTCTGTCCACCTCCTGGATCTCAGTGGCACACGGGAACCCCTCCTGGTGGCTGGCAGTCCTCCTTGTTCATGCTTTCTGCTCTAGGGGGCTGGTGTGGTTGTGGCAGAGGTTGGTGAAATCCCCCTGCAGGTCCCTACGCCCTGGGCCCTGCATCCTCCTCTGCCTGCTGTGTCCACGCCACCCCGGTCGGTGACCCCACCCTGGCTTTACCCCCACTCAAGGCCTCGGGCCCCCACACGTGCATGTCCTGCCTGATGCCTCCCTGAGCTCCAGACCCACCCTCCAGGCTGCCCCGACCCCTCCCTCGATGACCACAGGCATCTCGGGGTAAATGTGTGACCTTCACGTTCACAAGAGCCGCCTCCAGGCGTCTCTTTGAGGAGGTGAAATCTCTTTTGGTGCTTTTCTCTATTTTCCAAGAGCGCTCTTCCCCACCCATGGAATGTCTATGTGGCCGCACCATCTGGCCCTCCTGAGCACCTCCCGCCACATCCTCCCCAGGAAGGTCTTCAGAGAGGAGAGGTGGCTTTCCTAAGGACACTCAGACAGCATCCTGTCCGCCCGGCCAGTGCCCCCAGTGGGAGCCAGGGCGGATTTCGGGCTGCTCCCCCCGCCAGCCCCGTGCGCCTCCGGCAAAGGGCCCGCCCTGCCCTGCCTTCTGGTCTGTTCCCTGCAGCTCACACGCACAGGAGGATTTCGCGGGCCACGTAAGGAAGAGGGCTGTGTAAACAAGAACATGTTGCACAAACGTGCTTGGTCAGGGACTGAACAGTTGCAATATTGGGGATTTTTACTGGCTCCTTCCCCGGCTCAGATGCTGGAGACAGTGGTGGGAACTCCCTGCGGGGTCCCTGAAGCACCTTGGGGGTTCTGACCCACACGCGTGTGTGCGTGCACGCACACTCGTGTGCCCATGTGTGTTCTCTACCTGTAAGACCAGCTGTTGTCAGGGCCGCGGCACGACGCCTTCATTTGTCTGGAGCTGTGGGCTGGGCAGGTGAGAGCCCACGTGGTGGCTATGTGGCTTCGTGGCGCTTCCTCCTACCTCCCCCGCTGAGGGCAGGGCCTCGGCCTGGCCTGGCGGAGGGAAGCGGGTTTGCGGGGAGGACGCCTGGGTGGGGCATGATGCCAACTGCACCCTGGGGAGAGGGCATGATGGTGCAGGAGAGGGTGGGCTGCTCAGCCTGTTGGCAGCTCCTGGCACTAACCTGCCTCCTCCCAGGTGGCCGGCCTGCCCTCAGCCGCGGGGCCAGGGAGGTTGGGGGTGCCGTGTGCAGCAATGAGTCTAATCCAAACTGAGCCTCAGTGGCTCGGTGAGGAAGACGCTCCAGCCAGGGCCCCTCAGCCGGTTCAGGCAGAGAGCCCCTCCCCAGGGAACTTTGTGGAAAACAGCCACAGCCAACTGGGCGGGTGTAGCCAACACGCATGCGCATGCCCCAATGACACGTGTGTGTGTAGTGCGTGTACATGCGTGTGGAAAGCGTGTGCCCCTGGGAGGGCCTGGGAGACAGGCAGGAGGTGGGAGAGGCCAAGTGTGGAGCCCACGGCCTCCCTGCCTCCAACCTGTCCTCACCCACCCCTCCCCCTGCACAAGCCAGGAACCCTGGAGGCACCTCGGCCCCCCCCACACACCTCCCACGGGCTCTGGCGGCTAGGGTGACCTCCTGGACAGCTCCCAGACTTCATCACCCTGCTCTACCCTGTTTGCCGCACCGGGACCGAGGGGACTGAGCCGCCACCACTTCCAGCTGGGCCTCCTGGTCACACTGCCTGCAGGGTTCTTTCTGTGCACGCGCCTGATGCTGTTAGCTCATTGCAGAAACCCCCCAGCGCCCTCTCTTCGGAGAAACACTCAAATCCTCCCCAGACTTAATGATGCAACATCCAAACTGGGAGTTCACTCCTGAATGTAAAAGGGAGAGCTATTAATAATGAAGTTGCCCTAACAGGTGTAAATGGGGCTGTCCTGAGCCACCCCAGACCTGTGCTCTGTTTTCTGAGCTTTTCTCTTCCTGAGCATTTTAGGTTCCTTCCCACCCCAAGACTTTGCACATACTGTTCCCTCTGCCTGGAATGCTTTTCCTCCCTCTTGCCCTCCTCTCCTCCTAGTTTAATGTCCATCCATCCTTAGATCCCAGCTCAGGGATCTTGCTCCCCAGTAGGCTCAGAGTAGTTACCTGTCTTGTTGCTACTCATCCCCTTGCGTAGCTAATGTCTCCCTCCTGCCCATGGGTACATGCCTGTTTGGGGTATTGACATCTCTCCAGGCAAGGCCTGGTACACTAGGTGCTTACTAAATATTGCTTAAAGCATCTAGTAAGGCAGATCTTACTGTTATTCCTATAAGTGGGGTGAACCCGCGCCTAGAGAGGTAACGACCTCCCTCCAGGTCCCCGGCTTTTCAAGGCATAGCTGGGGTTTGAATCGTCCTCCGTCTTGCTGCAGAGCCCCAGCCCCTAACGACCGGACACGGCTGCCTGAGATAAGATGTTGGCAGCGCTGGGGGCTTCCCCAGGCAGGTATCCTGCCACCCCTGACACCCGATCATTCCACCCACCAGGGGCAGCCCCAGAGTCTTGTAGTTTCTGCAAGGCATGATGCCTTTGACAAAGCACACCCTGGACCCTGGACTTCTCGGGATTCTGGTTCCTAAGACCACTCCAGGCTCAACTCTGTGGCACCTGGCCACTTGTTCATGCAAACAAGAGCACATCCCCGCCCCTTTTATGCAGCGTTTCAAGGTTCATGTCACCAGAGGAGGGAAATCTTCTGTGGGTGGCAGCCTGAGGTGGGAGCCAGCGGTCCCTTCGGACGAGCCGGCTGCCTAACTTTCTGTCTGTGAACTTACACACAGAGATGGGGCTAGCTCCACCCTGCCGTCCTGGCCCTCCCTGGACACCACCTGGCCGACCCCCTTCCACCATTTATTCGTCAGAAATGGGACCCGGGGCTCAGGCGGCCGCCCGTCCTCCCGCCCCCTCCTCCACCTGCACACCTCTCTCGGCTTGCCCTGGACGCCTCCTGCCAGAGCCGAGGCCACCATCCCGTGTGTCCTTGGGCCCCCCAGGATGAGGGACCGCTCCCCCCACAGGGTCACTTTACCCATTCCTTCTCTTCACGGCCTTTGCCTGTATCTTAACTTGTCTCATTTAGGTTTTGATTTATGGCTGTATTCTGTTCCCCTCACTGGAACATGAGGGCTGCAGCTCAGAGACTTGGTCCCGTCTCTTTACGGCTCATGGACAGACACCAGGTAACAGCCCCTAGCAGCGCCCATGCCCAAATCCCGGGACCCTCTAAGTGGGTCACCTCCTCTGGCAGAAGGGACTTTGCTGATGTCGTTAAAAGCACGAACCTTGAAATGAGGAGATTATCCCAGGTTATCCAAGTGGACTCAATTTAATTCTAAGGGTCCTTAAAGGCTGAGACCCTTTTCTAGCTGGGTGAGCAATGGCAGGAGGAGAGGGCAGAAGTGGGAGAGGGCCTCTCCCTCCACTGCCGGCCTTGGGGAAGGAAGAAGGGCCCAGGAGCCCAGGATGCGGTGCCCCCGAGAGGCTGGAGCGGCCCTCAGCTGACAGCCAGCACGGACCTGGAACCTCAGTCCTACAAACTCCAGGAACCAGGTTCTACCAGCCTCCGAGTGAGCCGGACACAGGTCCTCCCCTAGGACTTCCAGAAAGGAGCATGGCCCTGCCCACACCTTGATTTTAGCACCGTGAGATGAGCCAGACCTCTGACCTCCGGAACTGTCAGAGAATAGATTTTACTATTTCAGCCACCAAACGGCTCCAGGCAGTGTTCCTTTCTGTGGTCGTTTAGCGATAGAACGGCTGAAGTACATGGTGAATGTCCCTGCCTAGAAAGGATCCAGCTGCAGAGCTGGGTCTCTATGCCACCTGCTGGGGGATGCCCTCCCCTCCGCCCGCAGGATGCTGCCACCCTCCCAAGCTCAGAGAACTTCGGAAACCTTCTGGAGGTCATACAGCCAGTAAGGGGCAGAGGTGGTACACACACTCCTTTCCCCTGGAGGAGGGTTTCTGCCCGGGAGCCAGAGAAGCCAGGCTGGGGAGGAGCTGAGCGTCCCCCTCCACCTGTGCAAAGACCCACAGCTGTATTCTCATTACTCAGGGTGTGGGTGGTGGGCGACCCTGCACCCCCAGCGGACGCGCTTCAGAAAGCGGCCAGTGCTCCACACTGGGTGCCCATCATGCCTTCCCATCGAACGGCTGCCGTGCAGTCAGAGCACCCCCCCCACCCCGCCCCATGCTGGAGGACAGAGATGGCTCCACAGGAGGATGTCCATCTGAGGAGGAACTTTCTAGAAGGCAGAGCTGTCCACCCTAAGAGCATCTTGCCTGAGTACGTGGTGAGGCATGTGACCCTGGCTGGTGGGCTGTGCCCAGGATGCCCTTGGGGTGGTCCTGGATGGGGGGGCAGGAGAGGGAAGGGCAGGCTAGGCCCAGATGCCCACAGCCTTGAGAAGCACAGGACACAAGCTAGTCGCAGAGGTGTGTGAATCAGGCACGTGCTTGGGGACTGGTGGCCGTGATGGGGGCGCCAGACACATAAGCACGCATGAGTGTAAGAGGTTCTCCAGGGGACCACCTGGGGTTGGTGGGGGGACTGGAAGAGTGCTTCCTATGGAAACTGAGGCAGGAGGTGAGTAGATCAGTAGGAGTTGATCAGGGAATGAGGAAGGGAAGGTGTTCTGGGCGAGGGACCATGGTGGACAAAGGCACGGAGGGGACCTCTGGGGGTGTGGAGTGGAGGACTGAGGCCAGGGCCCAGGACGGCATCTGGGGAGGGGCCACGGGGCTGAGTTGGGGGTTGGGGTGGGAGTGGATCAGACAGGCCCTCACGGGTCTCTGGATTCTGGTCTGTGGAAGACCAGGAGCCACAGAGCAGAGAGTGAGCTGGGCAGATCTGGGTCTCGGGAAGTTATGCCCAGCACCCGGGAGGAGGCCGGGACCCCGGCATCCAACCGCTGCTCTTTGTCAGAGAGCCTGACAGGCCTTTCCAGGAAGGACCGACGGACAGGAAGATACGAGGAGGAAAGATCCCACGAATGTCCAGAGTGTGGCTGGGAGAGGCAGCCTGTCTTCCTTGCCTGCAGCATTCCCTGGTTAGGAGAAACCAGCGTTGCCCAGAGGCAGCTCTCCCCAAGTCATTTAAAAGTGTTCCTGATTGAAAGCAGAACAGTCAAAAAATGGAATTCAAACATAGTCAAGCCCTCCCTTTGCCTGGATTAGCTGCCAGGAGTGTAATGATTTTCATTAATACCATCAGCTTTCCTCAAACTTGATTATAATTACTCTCAAGCTACATTCCCCTACGCGGTGTGATGCTGAGTGAAATGTACATTAATCAAATCAACTGATGGCATCTGAATGCTGATGGCCTGAACTCACAGCCCGCGGCCAATGGGAGAGGCCAGAAGGGGGTGGCCGGCGCCGCTCTCCCTGGGGCGGGACATCCATATGGATGGAGGAATGAATGAATACTAATGCCTTTGTGATGAGCCTCCTCCCGAAGCCACCCGCCTGCCTGCCTGCCTGCCTGCCTGCCTGCTTTAACAGGATCGGTTGGCATTGATCATCTGTTGGGCCCTCACCACAGCTCCTGCTGGCAGGAATATTGTTTGCACTTTCAGCCAAGCCAGAGCCTTAGCTCAGAGAGGTCGAGTGACTTCCTGAAGGTCACACAGCATGTTGGATGGAAGTCAGTTTTTAAACCAGAGTCTGGTGATCTTTCCTCCACATCCTGATTGTTTCCCCTGGGAAGCAGGGTGGGTAGGGCTGGGTGCCGGAAGGAAGAAATAGAGAAAGGGGGCAGAGGAAGTGGGAGGCATGCTTCCTGGCCTGGCCACACTAGAATCCCAAGCACTGGCTGACACCTGCCCTACCCCTGCAGATGACAGCCCCCTCACTCAGGGGCCTCCTGTAACTGCCCCCTCTGTACTCTGAATCCATTTTAAATGCAAATGTGGCTCTGGGCCCTGAAGACCAAGCCCCAGCTGGGACTCCAGCTGCTTGCCAAGACCTCCCGACCCACTGCTGTGGGCACCCTCCCCAGACAGCTCCAGGCAGGGTCCTTTTCTGGTCTGGGGGTCTTCAGGCACATGGAAACGGTTCACTGCCAGAGCTGAAGGCTGACAGGAAGGTCTGGCCTTGTGGTAGCTCTTCCACCTGCCTGGCGCCTGCCTGGCACCTCTAGGCCTCAGCTTACTCATCTGTAAGGTGGGGTGATGAGAGCTAACCTTTGGGGGGCATTCAGGATGAGGGTGCAGAGGTGCTTGCTCCGGGGACTTGGTAGTGTCTCTGAGTTAGTGATTCTCCGTGAGGACCTGGTTGGCCCCCGCAGACTTTCTAAATGGTGAGAACATGTATTTCTCTCCTCCTGCATAGGCATTTTCTGAGGCCCAGGCCCTGCAGGTGCACAGAGGCGGCGGAGGCTGGCCCAAGTCACATGCCTTGGAGGACCTCACCGTTCTGTGCCGGGGACACACCCACGGCTGTGCAGCTGGGCCTCGGGAACGGGTGCTGAGACGCACCACACATCACTGTGCAGATGGAGGGTGGCCAGAGGCTCCCCAGACCCTGCTCTGGAGCCCAGAGAGTAGGGAGCAACCCAGCATGGGGGCCAATGCCTCCCAGCCAGCCAAGGGCAGCCGGGCGGAGTGATGGTGCAATCATGCGGCTGTCGGGTGACTACCTGACCGCTGCGCTGGACGAAAATAAATGGCTCAAGTCACGCCCCCCAGCCCTGCCCCGGCTCCCCTGAGCCGCCAGGGAGTGGCTGAACCACACATGCCTCACAGATGACGGGGAGGACAGGGCCTCCCTGCTTAAGCCGGGGAGAAAAGCAATGCCTTAGTATTTCCTTTGGGGCAAAGAAACAAAAACATCCGTAATGCTACTTGCCAGGAAAAATAGCCGAGGCACCCTGTTGGGGTGGGCTTCCTGCCCAGGATGGCACACGGGGCTCGGCACTCTGCCCCCCCCATGCCGGGGCCTCCAAGTGCAGAAAGCTTGTGCGTAGAGAGGTTGACCACCCAGGCGCGCCAGCGAGGGAGGAAGGGGCGGCTGGTTGGGTCCCTGTGGGTTGGACAGCATTGGCTGCTGCGGCTGGCCGAGAGGAAACGTGGGTCTCCCTGGTGGGGTCTGATGAGTGCAAAGGACGCCACTGGTCAGGGTGCAGGAGTCAAAGGGCCCATTTGGGATGGGGGCCTCGTCCAGGCACTCCTCTCTTGTTAACCAGAGTTGCTGGTGACCGTGACCTTTGACTCCTTCCCAACCTGGAGCCCGTGGGCCTAGGCGGGTCCTGCCTCGGTGCTGAGTGACCGGAGAGAGGCCAAGGCATGCAGGAGAACCGCTGGGATGTTCAGAAGACTGAGGATTGTTGCAGAATAGAGGAAAATAGTCTAGCAGCTGGGCTGACGAATCACACAGGCCCCCCCTGGAGAGCAGGGTGGTGTTCTGGAAGATGAGGAAGCCCTCCCCCCCCCCCACCGCCCGCCAGAACGCAGGACAGAACGACTCAGAGGCAGAAGTGAGCCAAGGACCAAGGACCTGGACACGGGATCTTGGGATCCAGTAGCATCTGAGAGCAGCTCCCAAGACTGCGAGTGAGGGACGATGGGGAAGAGAAATCAGAGCTTAAGAAATCATGATGGAAGGGCGCCTGGGTGGCGCAGTTGGTTAAGCGACTGCCTTCGGCTCAGGTCATGATCCTGGAGTCCCTGGATCGAGTCCCGCATCGGGCTCCCTGCTCGGCGGGGAGTCTGCTTCTCCCTCTGACCCTCCTCCCTCTCATGCTCTCTGTCTCTCATTCTCTCTCTCGCAAATAAATAAAATCTTTAAAAAAAAAAAAAAAGAAAGAATGATGGAAATCATGATGGAAGGAGATTTTCCCCAAGCTACTGCCAGATGCACACTGCCAGATCCCATGTGCCCAACACGTGTGCGCGGGACTGACGCTGGGGAAACCCACACCTGGTGATGGTCGGAGGAGAACAATAGCAGAAAACCCGGGAAGCGCACCTGCGGAAGAAGCAGTCCCCGGACGAGGGAACAGGATGAGACCTGGATGGGACTTCTCCCCATCAGCCACGGAAGCGGGAAGACAATGGAGCAAGGTTGGCAGCGTTCGAAGGAAGAGTCTGTGAACAAAGTTGTATGCCAAGGATGAAAGCAACAGAGACTTCTCCAGACGAGGGCGAGGCAGCGGGCTTGCCCCACCCCTGCACGCACACGTACGTCCAGGCCGCGTAGACCCAAGCTGCTGGCAATCACCAGGCCAGGAAGAAGGCAGCGGGCACGGGGCGAGGGGCCCGCCGGGCCATGCAGAGCAGCAGTGAGGCCAGAGAGCAGGTCACAAAGAATCCAAGTATCTGTGGAGCTGGGCCCTAGGCAGGTTCTCCACCCAGGGGCATGTTTTCAAGAGCTGGGATCATACTTCCTAGTCTGCAGATCTAATCACACTTCATAGTTCCTCGGGGCATGATACATAACGCTTACATCATAAGCCCTGTTTATGAATTTCCAACTCACAGATGCGGTGTACTGAGAAAACACAGTGATAAATGATTCCACCTGGAACGAAGCTACCTTCCACCTTGACGGGGGAACAGCAGGAGGGGAGGGGCAGGCGAAGAGGGAAGGAGTCGGCAAATAGAGAAGCTGAGATCCACGTCTCTGCTCACGCGCTCGGGGGACTCTCTGCCCGGTGCCTCCCGAGGGCCACAAGCACTGGGGCTGTAGCTCACGGTCAAGAGCAAACTAGTTCCTTCTCTCATGCAGGAGTCAGACGAGAAACCCAACAACACAGGAGAGAGACACCAAGAGTGGCCAAGAACGGCCAGGGCCACTGGGTGGAGACCTCTGGGAGGAGAGCACCTCGCGAGGCCAAGCAGGAGCCGCCCGCTGGATGTGGGGAAGGAGCCAGCGGGGAACAGACTTCCTGCCAGGGAACAGCCAGAGTAGGACCAGGCCTAAGGCATTGTGAGAGACAGTAAGGCTGGGCTGGAGGTGGAGATCCCGGAGGGTGGGGAGACCCCAGGGCCAGGCCACGCGGGCTCTGGAGGCCATGGCGGAGTCTGGACTCCACCCTGGGTGCTGTCGGTGTGTGTTGGGAGGTTTTCAGCAGGGCCCAGCCCTGCTCCAAGGAGCTCCCTCTGGCAGTCAGTGTGAGGGACAGATTCAGGCAGTGGAGGGCCGCGTGGGGAGGCCATGGCGAGGCCAGGCGCGGAGTCAGGGAGGCCGGTACGGAGAACACTCCAGCCGGAGGTGGAGGCGCGGGGAGAGAGAGACGAGCGAGCGTGGGCGAGCCAAGCCTCACGTTCAGAGGAGGAGCGGCAGATACTGTGTAACGTCGATAAGAAAGAAGGGCAAGTGTATTATTTAAAGTTATAAAGAGAAGCGCAGAACTAGAAGCGAAATCGGAGAACAGCCGTTGGCTCATGGGAGAGGGTCTGGGCAGGAGGATGGGCGCGGAGGCAGCTTTTACTCTTCCTTTTTACACATTTCCATAAGATTTGCAAACGCATTATACATAACCATGTGCCCATGCAAGTTTTTTAATTGAAAGGAGGGGTGGGGAGAAACTAGGAAGGAGCAGTGGGGTCCTCCTTTCAGAGTGAGAAGCCAGCTTAACATTAGAGGAGGGGACGAGGTCGCTGTGGGTGGTGCACAGAGAAGTTCATCCCTCCAGGAGGTGGCCCTGAGGCTGAGCCTACCGGATGAGGAGGCGCCAGGCCTGGGGTGGGGGCAGTGGCGACGGATACGGAAAAGAACAGAAGGAACAGCAAGTGCAAAGCTCAGAGGCCAGGAGGGATGTGTGAGGTCCCCCACAGAGGCAGGAGCGAGGCCACGGAGGAAGTGGGTGGGCAGGTGGGGGTGGTGGGAGAGCTCACCCAGGGCCCGGGGCTGGAGCTTCCCCCTGCGCATTACTTGTGTGATTCAGAATAACATCACAACAACAACGACGAAAGCTTGTGGACCTCACTCTGTGCATGCCCCACGCTGAGCTTAGCACATGATTATTTCATTTGCTCCTGGAGACAACCCTGCATAATTTCGCCCATTTTACAGATGAGAAAACTGAGGCTCAAGGGGTGAATTGGCTCACCCAGAGTCAGAGGGCTGGTAAATGGCAGAGCCGAGATTCGAAGCCAGGCAGGCCGGTGGCCAGCTCTCTGTCGCCACCTCTTGCAGGGGGACAGGACCATCCGCTGAGGATCCCTGAACTGTGGCCACCCGTCCAGCGGGCTGCACCAGCAGAGACGAAAGCCCCACTCCTACCAGGAGGCTCCCCGGTCCTGGACTGGCCACATCCTGGGGTTCCCTGGGAGCTTGAAATTCAATTACATTATAAATGCATTTAAAAATCATTGGAACTCGGAAGCCTTCTGACTGCAGAAACAGCATCAGGGAGCAAGGCAGGATGAGCCTGCTGGCTTCTCTGGGGCTGCCTGCCCCTCTTTGAGGAAATAGTTCAGAAGTGCTCACTGAGGCAAAACAAAGCAGCGCCAGCATACCGGGAAATAATGGATGCTAAACACTGTTTCTTAGGCCGACCTGCAGGCACCCCGCTGAGTGAGGGCAGCCAGGCACCTGCAGCCTCCTGGAAAGGATGAGCCAGGCTTCTCCCTCTCCAAGAGCAGGAAACCGACTATTTGCTGGCTCCACACATAAACACCATGCTGGCCGTGCCTTGGGGTGGAAATAGCACAGGATGAAGTCCCAGGCCTACATCTGTGCCCTCTCTCTCTTTGCTGTGTGACCTTCGGCAAGTCACTCTGTCTCCCTGATCTATCTCCTCCACTGTAGAGAGGAGATAATAATAATAAAGCCTCACGGGGCTTTCAAGCCGGGCACATCAGAGAATCCTGGTAATGCAGGTGAGCTGACATGATCCTGCCCCCAGGGCCTTCCACATGCTGTTCCCTCTCCCTGGGATGCTGTTCCCTAACTTCCCCTGGCTCTCGAAGCTCTCAGCTTAAATGTTACTTGCTCATTGAGGGTGTTCCTCGCCTTCCAATCTGTTTTTTTGTTTGTTTTTTAAGATTCTCTTTATTTATTTTAGAAAGAGAGAGAGAGCAAGAGCAGGGGGAGGAGCAGATGGAGAGGGACAAGCAGACTCCATGCTGAGCAAAGAGCCCGACACGGGGCTCGATCCCAAGACTCCGAGATCACAACCTGAGCTGAAATCAAGAGTCGGACACTTAACTGACTGAGCCACGCAGGCACCCCCTTGCCTTCCAATCTATGCTGTGAGATTATTGTCCTTTCTTGAGGTGCCCTGTTCTCCGTGGATCCCTCCCCTGGCAGGGCCCTGTGGCTGTGCGGGGAGCTCCCCGCCCTGCCTGGAGGACACTGCAATCTGGTGACAGAAAGCAGAAGCCGAAACCTGGAGATCGAACACAGTGCTGGGGTCCCACAAGGACAGCCAGTTCCCACTGCTGTGTCGCCCCTTGAGGAAGGAGTCTGGTTTGCACAGAAGCCGAGGTGGGGGTATTCCAGGTCGGGGGGAACAGGCCGGGCAGAAGCCCAGCGGGGTCTGACCGCACAGAGAAGTTGGGGACCGGGCTGCAGGCTTGTGTGAGTGCACATGGCAGAGGCGTGGACCCCATGGTGGGCCTGTAGACCTGAGCCCGACGGGAGTCCCCGTAAGCAATCCTGCAGCGGCGGGTCCTTGCGGCACTTAGAGCTTGCGGTTAGAGGGCAGTACACAGGGGCAGGTGGGGTCTCCGGGGCCTGTCCCTCTGGAGGCCAGCCACCGCTCCCCCGAATGCTTGCACAAATACCATGCTGTCAGTCACCCACAGGATCTCGGCCTGGACCCCACCAGCCCCGGGGCTTGCCGACGCCACCAGGTGGGTTTGGGGGTTTGGAAGCCAGGCTGACCAGGCTCCCGGCCCCTCTCCTGACATCACCGTTCTAGGATCTGGGACCAGCTACCTCCCTCTGAGCTTCTGTTTCCTCGGCTGCAAATGGGTCTAATGAGAGCACTTGTTGACCGAGGAGTCAGCAAGTGTGAAATCCAGGGCCGGGGTGCTCCAGGGGTGGGTGGTGGTGCAGGGTAGGGGGGAGCACAGCACTTGCAAAGACTCAGCGCCCAGCGGGGCAAACAGCCGTAGGTAGAGGCTGCAGGGGCACTAGGGGCCAGAAAGGGGGTCGGGCTTTATCTGAGGCGGGGGCATGCCAAGTTGATCTGCTGGAGAAGGATACGACGAGAGGCGCTTTCCAGAAAGAAGACACCGACCTAAGGGCAGGGGGTGGGCCGGAAGGGTCCTAAATTTGGCAACGCAGAGCAAAGGCACCAAAGAGGAAAGGCTGAAGGGGTGCTGTCCCGGAATGAAGACAGACAATGCACATTTATCAGGCACGAGTGAAGGGCCAGGCCCTGTGCTCCTATTAACTCCCAAGCGATTGCTTCAGCATGCTCCAGATGAGGGACACGGGGGCACAGAGATGTTAAGTGCCTCACACAAAATCACACAGCCCTGCTCGTCCACGCTCCCAGCACATCTCCTAACTAATCACGGGACCACACCTCGGGAGAGCCCCCTGAGCCATCAGATCCCCAGCAGAGAGCCTATCTTACCACCAAGGCATGTCATTACCGTATGGCCTCTAGGGACCACCCATGATAATTGCCACACACTGTACAGTTAGCAAGGCATCTTCCCCTACATCACATGACAGGACCCATACAACAGCCCCGCCCGGCATTATTAGTCCTGTTTTTCAGAGGACGTCGGGGGACCGGCCCCAGCTCGTGCGGTGAGCAAGGGTGGCACCAGGATCCCCGGCCAGGCCGGCCAACCCCCTACCACATTCTTGGTAGGTTGCGGTGCATATAACCTAACAGTTGCCACCATCCCCAGCCTCTACTGTGTGCCAGGCCCTTCTAGAGCCTTCTCCTTTCACTCTGCCATCCGTCCCAGGAACCCCATGGTGTGGGCAGGCTTTGCTTTACAGAGAAGGCCACTGGGTGCTCAGAGAGCTTGAGTCATTTGCCCAAGGTCATACAGCTACTAAGTGGGGATGGAAGCTTGATTCAGTGAGGCTACGAAACCCAAGCCCTCCCAGCTGCATCCTGCAGAGCAGGAACCATAAACTGATGGGTGACTGAACTGGCATCTTCCTGGCTGATCCCTCCATCCTGTCAGCTCTGCCCACCCCGTTCCCTGATTCGGGATGGCAGGTCCTGGAAGAGGGTGAGTTTGAGAAGGACTGAGGGGTCCCAGCGAAGCAGCTCGATGACATGCTTGCTCTTCTCAAGAGCATTAATGAGGAGGCACCACGAGCCTTAATTGTCTCCGGGTCTTTCATCATGTAGGATCCGCTTTCTCTGCGGACCTCCGTGGAAGCTAATTGGCAGGTGGTGTAGGGCACTGGCAGGGAGCAGCTCGTCTCTCCCGGGCTGATCTCGGAGAGATCACACATTTGGGACTTGCACTTGGAGGACAGCTTGGCTCTGAGGCACACACCTCAAAGAGCTTGCTGCCAGTGGGACAGGAAAGGGATTTCTAACTTCTGTGCTGTTACCTGGAAGAGGGGAGAGTTCACTTTTGTGGTTGGTTGGCCTGGATTAGAAGGTGTGGATAGGAACTCTAAGAGTGACATTTAGGGGTTACAGAGCAGGCCGAGATGCCTCTGGGCAGCAGGATCCCTGGTTCTTAACAACATGATGTAACGCAAAAGGATCTCATGGCCCCGTGTAGCCCAGTCTCTGCAGAGGGCCCCGTTCCACCCCGGACCCCGTCCTCCCGCACTCTGCTGGCTCCTCCGTCTCTCCCTCCATCCTGCTCCCAGCTCATGATCCTCCCGCTGACTGCCTGGGCCTCATGGCTTTACATTCCGCTCCACTCTGCTCATGATCAGAATGCTCCACCACAAAGGAAAGCTCAGGGACTGACCCAGTGAATGGGTTCGTTCCCCTTCTCGTCTCTCAGCTTACTTGCCCAGTTCTGCATCTCAATAGTCCAGGAACTGGCTGGCCGCTCCAGGCTCTCCCCGGGGACTTGAGAGAGGGAGCAGCTGAGTGGAACAAGACAATGCTCTCTTTAGCCGGGAGGAGATGCGGGAGGTTCCCCTACATCCCCATAGCATCGCCGCGTGGTGGTAATAACAGTCGCTGTTCTGGAAGGGCTCCTCCACGCCAGGCTCGGTCAGCCACTGTCCCCGCCCTCCAGCAGTCCCCTCTCATGGTTGGGGAAAAGCACCTGTCCTCCGTGGAGCCCCTGACACTGTGCTTTCCTGGAAGTCTGCACCGGTCCAGTGGGACTAGAGAGGAAGTCAGGACTGCTTCCTGGAGGAGATGATGTTTGAACCAGGAAAAGCTATTTAGCAGGAATACAAGTGCCCCGGGAACAAGGGAATAGCAGGAATGGAGGCAGGAGGCCAGCCGAGGGCAGGCACGGGCACTGAGGCTGGTGGCGGCTGCCAGGGGTGCATGTCGCCTCGGTTTCACAGCCAAGGACATGGTGGCCAGGGGTTCTGGGGGGCACGCCCATCTCTGCCTGCATCTCTGAGCCCCCACCCATCCCCCAAGCACCCCGAGAGTCCTGTCTGTCCCTGCAGCACACAGCGCAGGCTCCCCCAGCCCCGGGTCACTCTGCTAACCCGGCGAGTATGTGCAGCAACAACCCGAGCGAGTTCCGTCCGTCCCCGGCCTGCTGAGCACACGTGGTGGCCAAGTGACTCGGCGAGGCCCTCCCTCCCTCCGGGCCTCATCTGCAGGGTGGGGATGGCCGAATGAGACACTGTGGGATAAAGCGCCCTGCAGGGGCCTGGGGAAGGGTTCACCCTGCTTCTAATGCTTCTCTGCTACACAGGATGTGGCAGGTGGCTTTGGACAAGCCCCGGAGCCGCGGAGCCCATTGTCCCCCCATGCAGAGTGACTGTACCCAGGCCCCAGGGCAGGGCCGCGGAGGGAAGCAGTAGAGAGCTGTGCTCGGCGGAGGGCTGGAGTGGAGGACTCGGGGAAGATGCTCCTACAGCGGTGGCCATGGCCCAAATTACCATCTGGGGGCGGGGGGGGGGCAGGTGGGGGCACGGGGTCCTCAAGGAGCCCAGCGGGACGGAGGTGAGCTGCCACTGCCTGGCCCCGGCCAAGGCCTCAGGGACCCAGATGTGCACGTTCTTGGCATTAAGTGGATCCTGCTGCCAAGTGGATGGGATTAGTGTGAATGGTGACGAGGACCCAGGGCCTCTGTAGAGAGGGCAGCAGGAGAAAAGAATCAATTAACTCATTTGGTGGCTTTTGTTGTACTTTTTTGAGAGAGAAAGAGAAAATATCCCACTCATCTGCTTTTTAAATTAAGAACTGAAAACATGTAATACATTTAAATTGCCAAAGAGGACACTTGAGTTTGATATCAGGGCCACTCGAGGCTGAGGGAGGGAGGGGGAAGGCTGGAGGGAAACAGAGGGTCTAGAGAGAAAAAGGGACAGATTGGGGGTGGCATGGGGAGATGGGTGGGGACTGACCCCGTGGGGAGGGGGCTGAGAGGGAGCAGCCCCGGGGTGGGGGGGCCCTGGGAAACCTGGGTGTGGCCCCACTGGCTGGCGCCTCCTAGAACCCACCCCTTCTCCTGGCCTTGCCAGGTGGGTGGGAGCCTGCCCAGGACAGGCCTCCGGGAATGTTCTTTGGAAGGGAGGAAAGTTGAGGAGAGCAGGCCCTGAGCCCGCTGGGCTCTGCAGCTTTGTGGGATTTGGGATTGGCCAGAGGTCTGACTGGCTTCAGGCCCAGGGGGGGATCCTAAGGGAGATGCTCTCCGCAGGGCATGGTCGAACTGCATCCCCTGGTGAGCGGGAGAGCTCCAGGGGTGCGGGCCCCTGTCTGGGGGAGCCAGTGGGTGCCCTCCCATCTCCCCCAGTCTGAGTAGCCCCGAGAAAAGATTTCATTTGAAAACCTGCCAGGAGCGCACTCAAAACTACGAGGCCGTGGCCCGGCCTCCCGGTTGCCATGCACCTGCCCCTGATAGCTCACCCAGGATTAGATGAGATCCTCCCAGAGAAGTGTCTTCAAAACAACAACCAGCGTTTTCTGGAGAGCTCACTGGCTCTGTGCTAAGTGCTCTGCACAAATTAATGCCCGGCATCCTCACGATGCCTCCACGAGACCCCCATGCACAGGTGGGGAAACTGAGGCTCACCAAGGTCTTGCGGCTGAGAAGCAGCAGGGCTGGGGTTTGAACGCAGGCTGTCTGGCTCCAGAGCTCCCAGTCCACACTTTAGGCTCCCAGTGATGGCCTCTTCTGAGGCACGAGAAGGACCATAAAAAGGAAGCCGGTTCTCACCACAGGACCAGATGGCAGCTGATTAACGTTTGCTCCTCGGCCGGCTTTCCTAGCACTCCGTACAAGTGCAAACATTCATTTTTTAAAAACATGGACTCAGTTCTGTCCCTTTGGGGCTGGAGACAATGGTGAAGCTCCCCCACTGGAGGACAGTTAGGGAGGGCAGGGTCTGGGAGGGGGCGGCACAGGGTCTCTGTCGCCTCAGCCCTGCCAGCTAGGGTGTGCTGGGGCCTCTTAGGGCCTCAGTCCCCGCTGTTCGCTCCTGCAGGGAGAGCAGCTGGGGCTCTCTCTCTCCACCCTCGGCCTTCCCTTCCCCCACCCTGTGCCCGCTGGTCCCTCATTGCTCCCTCCTCCCCCAGGCCCCGTGCAAGGGCTAGCCGACCTCCTTGCACTGCCCTGCTTCCCCTCCCCCCGCCCCTTCTCCCAGCCCTCCTGGAGGACGGGCCCCATTTCATAGATGGATAAACAGAGGCTCATGGAAGCTAAGGAAAGTGCACAGGGCTACAGTGCTAGAGATGCTCCTTAATCCGGCCCTTCTGGTCCTCCCTGCCTGGCAGGGGGTGAGTACAGGGACCGAGAGACCTTGACCAAACGCCTCTTGGTTAGGATTCCTTTCTGTAAGAGATCTCTCTGCCCGGGGTCCCTCTTGAAATCGCAGGAGACGAGACAGTATTTAATTTGGAAAAATCACGCTGTTCCCCTTTGAATGGCTGGTATTTAAAGACCTTCATAGCTTCAGGGCATTTGGGCTGTGTATTCTTGATTTTGTGAATTAATGTGAACTGGAGTATTTGTGAGTAACCTTTAAGTCTCCAGCTTCCTGTTCATGCTGCTGGATGGGTAATTCTCCAGAGCCCGTGTCCCCAGGCTCAGCCACCAAGAATGATCCAAAAAGAGCTGGACAGTTATAATTCCCGTAATGAGATCAGAGGTTCCTGGTTACTACTTAACTCAGAGCGGGAGGCAGAGGAGATCAATAGAGCTCTTGGGGAGGAGCTCAGATGCAGGGAAGGGCTTCTGGAAGGGCCCAGTTGTACCCTCTGCAGGAGCCAGGCCCAGGAGGGCAGGCATTCGCTCAGCAAGTGGCAGCAGAACCAGGCAGACCAGCGATGACACCTGCTTTCCTGCCTTCAGGATGCCCTCCACCCTGTCCCCTGCCCTGTTGGAATCTTTTATGGGGCCACCTCCCCCGTGAAGACTTTCCTATCCCCTCAAGGACACCTAAGTGCTCCCCAGTCCCTGCTCCATTCCTCTCCCTGGATCCACCCCCAAGCTGGGAGCAATGCCCTTACCTGGCTGCTAGCTCCCTCTCTTGACCCCCAACCTCAGATATTTACATCAGGGCCACATGGTCCTGAGAGAATCAGGCGTGCAGATGTGGAAGATGAGGCCCCTCATCCCCTGACCTTACAGTGCCCCTCGGAGAGTGGGTGGAGTCTACACCCTCACCCCATCCACTTGGGGAGGCGCAGGTGGGTGATAACCAAGGGACATGCACAGAGACACCTTCGTGAGCTGAGGCTTGGCTGCGGGGGCTTGGCCTCTTGCTCGTCGTCTGCACCAAGAGGAAACCAGACCCCAGCCTGTGAACGTGGGGCAGACCCGAAAGGGATTACAGCCTGGAGTCAAGTGCAGCTGAACCCAGCTTGGCCCAGCCAGACTCAACCAAGATCAGCCAAAGTCTATACCCAAGAGCAAGAAAAAATACATGCAGTTGCTGTAAGCCCCCGAGATGTGGGGATTGTTTGTCACCGAGCATCGTTGTAAGCAAAAGCTGACCCATACAACAGACACGCACCTGCGTCAGGGGCGGGGACAGAGGCACCCCTCCTGCCGAAGGGGCAGAGTTACCGGATGAAATGGCGAAATGCTCAACCCGGCAGGGCACCCACAGAGCAGATGTTACCCCCAGCATCCGCAGCGGCGGGGAGTGTGACAGAGGGCCGGGCCCGCAACCAGTGAGGTGAGGGCCGCCGCGAGGCTGGAGCCTCGCTTTGGTGCGGAAGGCGGGAGTTTTGTCAAGGCGGCTGGCGGGCGCCGTGTGTTTCCAGGACAGCCTCGACTTCAGATACACATCACATCATTACTAAGTACACACAGCTGCATCGTTCTGCTGACTCGTCTCTTTCGGGAGCGCTTTCTTCTTTGCAAGCGGACTGAGTGCCAGTGTGAGGCCGCCAGCCCCCGCCCCGCATTTGGTGGCTGGCGAGTGGGCTTTGCTGCAGCTCAGGCAGGAGCGTGGCTGGGTGGCCAGGCCCCTTGCTACAACGCTCCGCGTGCCGTGTCCGTGGGTCCTGGCCCAGCCACCACCCTGGGCACCTCCCAACCTTCCTGGGTCGCCACACAGGTTGTGCTGGGTCAGAGGGGGCTCTTGGGAAGGGACTCACTTCAGAGGCACCGGAGGCGGGGGCAGGGCTGGGTGTTCCCAGAAGACAGGAACCGAATTAACCAGATCGGAGAACAAAGATGACTTTCCCAAGACCAAGGCCAGCGCCCTAACGGCTCGCAAGACGTAGGTAGGGCCTCGCGCTTTCCCGGGGCTCCACTCGCCTGCTGGAAGGAGGTGACCCGCGTGCCCTGGACCCAAATCCATCAGCCGGCGAGGCCCGTGCGGGGCAGGGGGAGCACCAGGCGCTGGGAGCAGGGAGAGGGCACTTCTGCGGGCGTCGCGACCACATCCTGCTCAGATGGGGTTGGTGCTAATGTCAGGGCCCGAGCAGCCATGCCCTCACCTGCGTGCAGGTGTGCATGCGTGACTCCCACACACGCTGGTGCACACCTACTGTGTGCCAAGTCCTGGCCCTCAGGGACACGGCCTCAAGCACTGGCAGAAGTGGTCGGGAACATGCTGCCCCGCGCGCTGGGACGCCCTTCCTGCTGAGATTTCCGCTGCTCCTCCAGCATCCCCATGAGGAAGGCAGCCTCATTTTACTGGTGAGAAGCCTGAGGTTTGGAGGGGCCCAGGGCTTTGCTATGACCCACACAGCAGAGGAGTGGGGGCCTCAGTCCCAACAGTGACAGCACTGTGAGGTTCTAGTGACGCAGGCCACAGGTGAGGATTGGGAGTCATAGCAAGGCTGGGGCAGGTGGGCTCGATTGACCGGGCAGGATCGAGCGCAGCGGCCCCTGAGCAGCGTTCTGGGGGATGCATGGGAGAAGGTCAAAGGACACCAGCTCCAGGGACGTGAGTCTGAGTGACCGTGTGGACAGAGAGGACGGCGGCAGGGGCAGGTGCATAGGTGTGGACGTCTGACCTGGAGGGTCCTTGGGTGTTACAGGAAGACATGCTCGGTCTGAGATCTAGGAGTGGCCACGTGGTGCTGTCCACGGACTACCCCTTCCCCGCAGGCCCACCCTCTCTGCAGCCAAGTGTCTGGACCCGACGCCGTGACAGCCCCGGGGCTTCCTCAGAACCGTGCTGCCACAGGACTTGACCACGGCAGAGGCCAGCTCACCCTCAGGCTGTGAGAATTCATCCTGATTCACCCCACTCCCCAAGTGACTCCCTGCCGGGTACCCGGGAAAGGCTTGGACCACGCTCGCGGGTCTGGCCTGTCCCCAGGTCCCCGCAGCACCTGCCCTCCTCTGATGAACGGGTGGAGGTGGCCAGCAAGCCCCCTCGCCAAGCCCATCTCCCTGCCTTCCCATCCTGGGCATGGGAGGCAGTCACGGTAGCACTGATCACCTGGCCTGTAGCGGAATATCCTGCCCAGGAGTCAGGCACAGAAATCCATCGAGGCAGAATGTCAGATTGACAGCCCCTCCGAACACCAGGGGACAAAGACACAGAGCTCCAGTCATGGGCCCCTTCCTCTCAAATCCGTTCCATCGGGCCTGGCTCCGCGCCCAAGCAGCCCTCACTGAGACTCATTTCTCTTTGTAAACCTTGAACCCAGGGATCTCCAGACCTGTTGGGGAACCCGTATGCCCCTGGGATTTCTCCCCATCTTTCTAGAGAATTTTCCCCAGATAGTGCTCTTGAGAAGTCCGGCTGCCCGGGTCCCATCAGAGGCAGGCTTGCCCCCACCCACTCCTGGAGCTGAATGGGGAGGCCCATCTCCCCTGAACCCGGTGCCAGCACCCGCCTCCAAAACTTTTCAACCTGGCTCCTGCCAACCCATTAACCTGCAGTGGCTTCTAATTATGCCAACAGGAGCTGACATTTTGGCGGTGGCTGAGAATATTCAGAGCTGCAAAGGGCAGGCTGTTCCCCACCAGGCTGGAGGCATGCAGAGGGGAGAGAAGAGGCATCACACCCCCTCCCCATGTCGGGGCTCCCTGGAGTTGAGGGCACAGACAACCGCCCAGAGCTCCCCCACCCCAGGCTTACCTCCTCCAGGGGGTGAAGCGTCCCCTTACCTGTGCTGAGGCTTGTTGCTATCCAGCACGCAGAGGGTAACTCTGGGAGTCCCGGGAGCCCGCCACCAGCCCCTTCCTCGGGAGTAGCCCTGGCCAGGCTCTGTGGAGCTCGTCCCAGCTTGGGGCGTTTGCGTGCGTGTGCCTGAGGGGGTGGGAGTGCCTCCAGGCACCAGGGGTCAAATATTCCTGGCTGCCACCTGCCACCAGGCCACCCCAGGGGCCAGCTGCCGGAGAGGGGGTGTGCTCTGGCCGGGCTGGGCCCGCCCTCATCTGCCAAAAGCTTCAGGCGGCGGCTTTGCTCACCAGGCTCCCGCCGGCTGCTCTCCCAGGCTGAGGCGACTGGTTTATTTTTAGAGCCCGGCCCTTCCCCAGACGCCAGGATCCCAGCTGAGATTTCCAGCGGCTCAAACGAGCCCATTCCTGGGCTGAGTTGTTGCTTACTGGGAATGTTCTGGAAGAGAGACGGAGGCACTTAAAGGATGCAGTCCTCAGTGTTCTCATCTGACAAGCGTGGGGCTGGACTGGGGGGTCTCCCAGGCCCTCCGGCGCGGACGGCCCCTGGCTCAGTGGCCAGAGTGGGATTCAGCTTGGACGAGGTGCGTCCCCTCCCGAGGCTGCCTTAGTCTCCTCATCTGGAAGGTGAAAGGCCGCAGCGGCAACCCTGCCCCGAGCAGACTGGGACGGGAAAGTGGGCTGGAAAGAGGAAGAGCTACGATTGTCCACTGTGTTCTCCCCAGCTGGACGGAGGTCCCTGTCTGCTGTGTTCACCATCAGAACCCCCAGGGTGTCTAGTCCATGGTGGATGCACACAGTAGGTGTTCGGTAAATGCCCATCCTCTGAGATCCACTACGAGGCTCCTAACTAAACTGCAAGGTCACTGGGAGTATCATTTGATAGGCGTGGAGCCTGAAGTCTAGAAGGGTGAGGGGCAGGCCCGGGGCCCCTGCTAGAAGGTGGGAGCCCCAGGGTTCCCTCAGGGTGGCCGGGATTCTCACTCCCCCATCCTGTCTCCTGATCAGACAGCCGTCCCCTGGCACATCTCCCTTCCCAGTCTCAGCACGGCTCACGCTGTCCCTGCTACTGTCCCGCTACACCCCCCCTCACTGTCCCCACCGCTCCCACTCTCCCTCTCTTCTGTTGACCCACTGTGCAACGGACACTCTGGAAACGCCATCTCTTTTGCAGACCAGACGGCCACTGATGGGCTCCTGGGACTCGGCCACAGGACCCCTCTGCCTTCTGCAGCTGCCTGATGTCCCGAGGGGGGTACAGCTCCGGACCTCCGGACCCGCCTGGGCCTTGCTGTCCTTCTACCAGGCGCGGGGCTTGCCGCAGCGAGGAAGGGGAAGGTGCCAGGCACACAGTAGGCGATCAGGGTTTGCTCAACCACTTTGACTCCGCTCATCGGCAAAGAAATTTGCTAATCTGTGTGTGTGTTTGCCGAGTTTGCTTGAGCCAACAGAGCCACTCAGCGTTGGCAGGATCTGGCCCCGATGCAGAGTGGGGGGCCAGGCTGCCCCTCACTCCGTGGACATAGCCCTTTACTGACCTGCAGACCCAGCCGGCTTGCCCGCCCCACCGCCCCCCTCCCTCTTCGAGGAGCCACTCTTCCTTCTGCAGCCTGCCAGGCCAATGCCACCTCCTCTGTATGTTGGGGACGGGCTGGCCACCTCCCCAAAGGGCCGGGGACTGGGAATTCCTGCCCCTATGTCCCCCAGCCCCAGGGAAGAGGGAGCAGCTTGCCTGGACGCTGCAATACAACTGTAGCCATGGAGGGGTTCTCCCCTCCCTCCGCCCGGGACACTGATGGCAGCCTGCCCCAGGGCCTCCTCCACCCCCTGGGGCTGCTTAGAAGGTCTGGGCTCTTACTGCTTAACCAGGACCATCCACCCCCAGGGCGGCCAACCAGGCACGGCCAGTGGTCCCTTCTAGGAGCCAGGGAGGCGGGGAGATCAGGTCCGCCTGCACTGCCCTCTGGAACAGCTAGCAACCCTGCCCCAGCCCTTTGAAACAGGTCTCCCCTGGTTCTCTCCAGGCTCAGATTCTTCAGGGCACCTGTCCAGGAGATTCTGTGCTCTGTGCCCTTGGTTTGGCTCACGACAGTCTCCTCTATTACGGTAGAAACTCCCCAAAGGCAGAAACATTGCTTATGCAAGGCTCCAAGGGCCCTCGGTTCCTCTTTGCTGGCCAAACGAACAAATCCCCCAAAGGAAGGGTCCGGGGGGGTGTGGCCATCTGCATGATGTCACACCATGCAACCATTCCAAACTGTTGTCTGCATACTATTTAGTATCCAGACAAATTCCACAATCTGAGCTAAGTGAATAGATTATAAACTGTAAATGTAGAAAGACCAGTTTTGCCGAAGATACGTGTTGATAGTTACAGTTTGGAGGGGAGTCACGCCCCAGCAGATCCCCCATGCACCACGGTCCCTTACTTCCCGTGGGTGCGCATTCGGCCAGCATGTGGTGGTCATGAGCAGATGATCTCAGACGCCGAGAAGCAGACGTGACAGCAGAGCCTGAGGGGTGAGACAGAAAGGACAGGACGGGTCGAGAGTGAAGAGACCCCCAAGGAGGACATGTCCCCTTTTACAGAAGAGGAGCCCCTTCAGTGTGTCTCCAGGGTCCGCAGCCTAGCACGCTGCCAGCCTGATCTGCTTGGCCCGCTCCACATGCTGGCAGAACCCCCCGCCACCCTCGGGACTCCAGCTGCATGGGGGTCTGCACTCCAGACTGAGCAGCTGAGAAGCCTGGGACCGAGCCCAGAGCACCCCCACTCCCGCATATGGGTCTTGCCTGCCCCGTGTGCGGGCATCTGGTCGGCCACTGCATTCTCCCCCCGGGGGGGACCCCCACCCCACCTGTCTGTGAGTCGACGGCCACGGCTCTCCACCCAGGGCTAAGTCAGGGTTTTGACTACTGGGTCTCCCTTGCCCAGAGGGCTGGGAAGTCCACCTGCCCCCAGGAGGGATGGGCCGGAGCCGAGAGGAAAGAGACCGTAGCCTCTCAGCTGCTGGTCTAATTCTAGCCCCGTCTTGCCTTGTCACTCATTGGGAAGTGGGGAGGGGGTGGGACAGACAGAAACACACTGAGACAAGGAGAGAGATACGCGGAGAGACACACAGATGGGAGAGGGACATTTAGGCAGAAAGAGATGGAGACAAGGAAGGAGGATGGGAGATAGGCAGAGAGAAGCACCCGAGAGAGGGGGGATCCAGGAGGGAAGGAAGAGGGGGCAGGGAGCCCCTGAGAGGGATAGCTGGCCAGATGTCCAAGAGGAGAGAGAGAAGAGGAGGCAGAGGGAAGGGAGATGGGTTGCCCCCTCCTCCAGGGAGCCCTCAGCCCGACTCTGAGTTCCCATCCCTCTGCCCCTTTCTGCCTTCTCTCTGAAGTGGGGCCCAGCCTCCCCTCTGGTCCCTGGCTCTGGCTTGGTCCCTCTGTGGGGTCACCAGGCCCCTAAGGAGGAGCTAAGACAGGGAGAGCGAGGTGCTGACCTCACCTACCTGCAGGTGGGCAAGGTTCTCCTGAGGATGCTTGGGGACACTTGGGGCCTGGTGGTGAGGGGTCGGGGGGAAGGGCCCCCTGACCCTCCCTGTTGATGGAACAGGGGGCTGCAGACCCTGCTCTCTGCGGCAAGACCACAGCAGAATGCCGAAGGACACCTGTGCCCAACCTCGACAGCCCTGGCCGTGATGATCCCGCCCTGCCTGCCACCGTGAGCTCAGCAGCGAACACGATGCTTGGCACGCACCAAGTGCTCAGTGCTGTTTGCTGCTAATCTGCTAATCTGGGGGCACGGGGGACAGACAGCCCCGGGGTTCTAGAAGGAGACCCCTCTCCTGGCTCCCGGCCCCCCTGGCCCCGCACAGGTGGCTCCTTCCGATGGCGGATGGCGTGGCTGGATCCTGCTGCCGCCGACCCCCTTGAACTCCTGTGGGCCTGGTTTATCTTTTGTTCGCAGGGGCGTCAGGCCTTACCTCCAACTCGGTTTTCCCTGCAGAGCTGGCAGGGGGCTTGGTTTTGGGCTTTCTTAGGGGGCGTCCAGTGTAACTCCTACCCTGAGACATGCTCTGGGGGCTCCGCTGGATGCCGGGGTACTAACAAAGCTTTCAGATTTCTCCCTTCTGGCCACGCTGGGTTTCCCCCCAGTTCAGCTCAGACCTCTACTGTTTCCGTTTTCCTTTCAGCCCCATGGAGTCCACTCTCCACAAGTCTTGGGAGGTCTTGCTCTGAGCGTATATGGCTCATCCCTCCACTGTGGGCTCCACGGGGGACCCCACGTGGACTTCTGGGTCCCCCTCTCTGCACACTGCTCTGAGACCTTGCTCTGCTGGTCCCGGCCAGCTGCCCTGACCTCCGACGGTCTCTTCCCCGCTCACGGCGGCCGCTGAGCTCTGCTCGGGCCCCAGGTCCCTGTGCTGCGCTCAGGAGGTCACCCCTGGAGGAGCACCGGGGATCGTGGCCTCCCCTGGTGGGCTCTCCTCTCAAGGGTCGCAGTCTTACACGGCCTTTGCCCACCGCCTCCCATATATTGAACCCAACTTCATAATTGTTGACTGCAGAAGGGGTAGCCCGCTGCCAGATAGAGTTACCTTGGCAAAATGCAGAAGTCCCAAGTGGCTTCATTCCCTCTTTTTAATCATCCCTGGCCTCTGGTTTTACTTCAAATCGTATTCAAATTCCTTATTTGGTCTTCAAGGCTCTGCAACCCCTACTCCCCTTCCTGATCCCCCCTTCCACTCCACCTTCATTTAACCCCAGCCACAAAGACCTTCCTCTCGTACATCAAGCTCTATGCTACCTCAGGGACTTTGTGCTTGTCCCCTCTGCCGTGTTCCCACCCGAGATCTGCATGACCGGTTCCTCCTTGTTATTCCCAGCACAGTTTAAAAATCGCCTCCTGGGAGAATGCTTCCGGACCTGCTTCTATAACAAAACCCACCTCCCCAACCCCCATCATTTATTTTCCTTATAACATGGATCGCCACCTGAAATTATCATGCTTATCAACAGGTTTCTTTGCTTATTTCTCTGTCTCCCCAAACAGAGCATCCTGCCAGGAGCGAGAGCAGGTCTGTCCTCGGGCCCAGCACAGCCCTGGTACTTGGCTCTTGAAGAATTTTAATGGACTCCTCCCTATCCTCTGACATCGGCTAGCACCCTTCGGCTCTTGGTAACTATTTCCTGAATGGGGAGTCATTTTCCTGGAAAGAGAAGGTAGGAATCCCTCCAGCACCTCACGCCTTCTGCCTGCCTTTTGCCATCTGCCCGGCTCCCTCCTTCCACCAACGGCCCCCTCCTCCAGCCTCTCCTCCCTTTTACTCCAGATGGAACTAAGTAAACACCCTTCCCTGAGGCCTTAATAACGCTCCCACCGTGGGCTCCGGACAGAGGAACCGCCCAAGGTCCCACAGTCAGGCATGAAGCAGGAAAGACCCAGAGCAGGACTGGGGTCCAGGCCTGGAGCTGGATTCAGAGTCCCCGATCGCAGGGGCGGGGTGACCGAGGGGAAGCCCACGTGGGGGGCTGTAGCCTCAAGGAGGGGCCTCAAGGGGGGAAAGGATAGGAAGGAGGGGGTGGGAGGGGAAGCAGGCAGGCCTGGCACTGGGGGGCAGAGGCCACATCTTCAGTCCACAGAGTTCCCTTCAGTGGCTGCCCCTTTCTCTGCACAGAGAGATCCCCAGAAGGTTAACAATAGGCTGCTGCCTGGGTCCTCCCCACTGGCCCCCGACCAATTACATAAAAGTCAGCCTGAGTGTGGCCTCAGTCTTGCTAAGAGTGGCCCAGGGGCCTGGACGGTGTGCCTGGGGCTGAGACCCGGAATGTGCTGGAGCCTCTGGAGTATTCTGCAGCCCCCTGCTCTGCTCACTGGCACCTTCCGTTCCCCCTGGGCCGGCAGGCTGGTGGGGGTGCTCCTCGGTGCGGGCTTAATTAACTGTTTGTAAATTCTAAATGGAGAGCAACAGTTTTCTTCCGACTGACAATTCTGCACGTAACTGATATTTGTTTTCCTCTGTTCCCAGAGGCAGTCAGGAAATAAGAAATCTCACTCGCTATTAAGTCTGACCCTGGCCTGGATCTGGGGTCGGGGGACCCAGAGACTGTCCCCCCCATCCTGCCCCCCTGGGATGTGGCCCCTAGAGGGGGCCAGGCCTGGGGCCCCTAGAGGGGGCCAGGCCTGGGCATCCAGGACTGGCTGACAGAACCCTTGAAGGTCTGCCCGTCCTCAAAACAGAGCAGCATCTCCCTAAAGATGAAAATGTGTCTCCTAAAAGCCATTCTCTAGAATGTCCTAGAGAGCCAGCTTTAGCAACAACCACCTCCTGGGCCCTTGTCTGGGAGGAGTGTGAGGCAGTGGGCGGCCCAAGGATGTGGGGCTGTAGTTGTTTGTTGGTCCTGGGTTCGAATCCCGCCTCTGCTTCCCTCTGAGCCGGATTCTTCCCATCACGCTGTGAGGACAACAAGGACACTCATCTCCTGGGGCGTAGCGGGGATGACAGGCTGTTCGTCACGACGCCCGGGACCATGCCAGTGGCCACTGAAGGGCTGGAGCCAGCGGCCACATCGGCACTCGTGGGCAGCTCACACAGGACCGGGAAGGGAGCCCACTCCCTGTGGTGGGAAATTTCTGGGGTGTGAGTCAAGCTTTCAGTCACACTGCTTCACCCTCACACCCCACATTGTTCTCATTGGCTGTGGGGAACTTGGGGCTAATTATAGAAGTAGAATAATTACCAGGCCAGGCCCACTCCATGGAACGTAATCTGTGAGAAACGAGCCGGCACGCTGCAGGGCGCCTCCCCATCCCTGAGGGTTCTAGAAGCCCCGGACTGTGGCTCCTTCCTGGGGGGAGGGGAGCCCTGACCACTCTGGACAGCCCCGTCCTCACCTCCTCCCAATGTCTTGGCTCAGCTGGTGAAGGCTGGGCTTCAGAGAGGCCCAGGGCATGAGTGTGATCCTGGGGAGGTCATTCTACTTTTCTCAGGCATGTTGGGAGGGTCTCGGGTGGTCCCAGCTTTTCTCCAGCCGGGCCTGGCCCATGTCTCCCCTCTGCTCCGCTGATGCCCTTGAAGACTTTGCCAGCAAGCTTTCCCACCAGGTCCTCACCGGCCCTCTGGATCCTTCTCAACACGGTCCCAGCAGCCTGTTGATCGATTTGGGTTGGGGTCTGTGATGAATGCCAATGCTATACACAGGGGTCCCCTGGGGACCCGTCCTTAGAGAAGGCTGGGGCCCTCAGCAGAGGGAGGAACGGCATCTCCCCCAGACTCCCCGCCCACTGCCCGGGTTCCTAAGTCACCCACTGTCTCCCTCGTCCTCTATCAATCCCACCTAGGCCGTGGCTCGGGTTCTCACCTGTACCCTGGGAATAGCGCTTCCTGCTTTATAAGACTATTCTCAAGAGTAGATGAGGAAGTAGATGATGGTGGATGCATTCTAGGATCCATCCTGTAACACCTCGGAAATCAGAGTGCCCCTCACCATCAACAGAATGTTTCCAGTTTGTCTGTATTTTAAAAACTCTTTGTGGTGGGTAAAATACAGGTGCTCATGACTGGCAGGATCCTCCATCATTGAACTAGGGCGTTGGGAGCCTTGGAACCGGGTCATGGGTAAACGCTCATATTTCTGGAATCCGCTCTTGTTCGGTGGCCCTCTCCCCGTCCCCGCTCAACTACGGCAGGTAAACATCACTGAGACTAGAAGACCCTGTTTTGGGGCTCCCAAATGTGCGGCCACACCGGGGGCAACCTGGTGGGTCTGTGTCTGCCTCCCGTCCCCAGTGGGGCGCTCCCGACAGGGACCCCATGCTCCCTGTCTTACATCTTTTTCTCCTAACAGTGATATTTTTCTAGAGGATGATTTTTTTTTAATCTTTTTTTTTTTTAAAGATTTTATTTATTTATTTGAGACAGAGAGTGAGAGACAGAGAGCATGAGAGGGAGGAGGGTCAGAGGGAGAAGCAGACTCCCTGCTGAGCAGGGAGCCCGATGCGGGACTCGATCCCGGGACTCCGGGATCATGACCTGAGCCGAAGGCAGTCGCTTAACCAACTGAGCCACCCAGGCGCCCTAGAGGATGATTTTTATTGGTTACATCATACTGTGTCATGTAAATGGTCTACACTTTTCCTAACAAGACCCTCTAGACGGTGGTTAGGGTTGGTTCCAAGTTTCCATAGTACGAAGTACTACCTTGTTCATAACACTGTGCATATCATCAATGAGTCCCCCGGCTAGAGTCCTTATGATTAATTGCTGAAGAGAAATGATCAGATTTTTCAAAGCACAAGTCTTGAGTTCTTACCATCGACTTGCAATTTCTTTCTTTTTTTTTTTTTAAGATTTGATTTATTTATTTGTCAGAGAGAGAGAAAGAGAGCACAAGCAGGGGGAGCGGCAGGCAGAGGGAGAGGGAGAAGCAGGTTCCCCGCCGAGCAGGGAGCCCGATGTGGGGCTCGATCCCAGGACCCTGCGATCATGACCTGAACCAAAGGCAGACGCTTAACCGACTGAGCCACCCGGGTGTCCCCAGTGTGCAATTTCTTATCCCCCTTTTAGGGAAGAGGAAAACGACCTTCAGCATACCTTGTTCAAGGTCACCTAGAAAGCCAGCTGCAAAGCAGAACTCTACAACCACTCAGCTGCTCTATTCCACCACCCAGAAAAGTCTCACCACTACTCCTGGCTTGACACATTTGTCTCGAGGCCTCCGGGAGGCCTGAGAAATCGCAGGAAAGCTTAAAAGCTTCCCTTTGGTCAGACTTATTCTGGTCTCTGTGCTGATGCGCATTAAGCCGGTCGGAGCCTTAGGGACCTCCCCTTCTGCTGCCAGCAAGGCCAAGTTCCTGGCAAGCCGAGATTTGTATGTATTTATTCCGGTCCTCGAGCTGCGGCGGGTCCAGGCGACGGGGCAAACTCATTTTCAGCCGTAACTGTGCCTCTCTGCTTCTCTCTAGAGCTTTCTCTCCCAGCCTGAGTGGCTGACCTGCCGTTCACCAGGCAGTGAATTAATTACGGGCAGGCACCACAGACTCTGTCAAAGAAGGCGGAAAAGCAATTTTAGAAAAGAAACTCCTTTTTTACCTCGCTTGGTGGCTTTCATTGTGGGAGAAAAGGACAATTATGAATTACATCAGAGCTGTTATGGGGCATTGGGGTGGGGGTGGGGGTGCTGGGAGGAGCCTGGTCTCAGCTCTCTGAGCAGGTCCCAGGCCTCTGGGCATTTGCTCTCCTCTCGCTCCCAGGAGTCACTCAAGACCCAAGAGTCAAGAGTCAATAATACTGGTATGTGAGTACTGTGAGGTCCCAGGATGCAAACAAACAAACAAACAAACAAACAAAAAAAAACCCTGAGGAGCATCTAACACAATTCCTTCATTAAAAGCCAGGAACCTGGGGTCTCTAAGAGGGGAAGGCCCTTACCCAAATTCACACAGCCAGACAGGTGTAGGCCTGGGGCCTGGCCCCTCTTCTCCACCGTGTCCCTTAGTCCCAAAGGTTTGGGGGAGGAGCAGTATCTCAGGTTGGGATCCCGGGAAACTGAGGTGGGATTTAGCACAGAAGGCTGGAGTGGAGTGGAGTGGAGTGGGCAGGGGTTCTTGGTAGATGCCTCTAGCCGGTTGAATGGTGGCCCCCGAAAAATGTGTCCAAATCCAAATGTGTCCACGCCCCCAGAACCTGTGAATGTGACCTTATTTGGAAAAGGGATCTTTGCAGACGTGATCAAGTTAAGGCTCTCATGATGAGATCATCCTGGATTATCTGGGCGGGAGCTAAATCCAATGACAAGTGTCCTCATGGAAGAGAGGAGAGAAGGTCATGGAGCCGGAGGTAGAGACTGGGGGGATGCCCCCACAAGCCTGGGAGCGCTGGCAGCCATCCGAGGCTGGAGGAGGCAGAAAGATCCTCCCCTAGAGCACGAGGTGGGGACGCAACCCGCAGACACTTTGGTCTTGGACTTCCAGCCTCTGCACACTGAGAGAATGCATTTCTGTTGTTTCTGGCAGCGAAGTTGGTGGTACTTATTTATAGCAGTCACAGGGCACAAAGGGACAAGCCACGGGCAGAAGGCAAAGCTAGCCCTGCTGGTCCTGCAGGGAGCCACGTGGCTGGGGACACCTTCAGAGGCAGCCTGACCTGGGGCAAGAAGCCTGGGCCCTGTCTGTCTGCATGAGCCGGCGGGTCCCGGGGCCGTGGACAGGCAGTCCTCCGGATGGACGGAGGGTGGGTCTCATTGCAGGGACAACGGGGACGCACTTTCCTCCACGTGGAGGCCGACAAGATCATCTGCCCCAAAGTAGGAAACTCCTAGATGGTAAAAGAATGAAGCCAAAGTAAAAAGACCTCTGTCGGGGGAAGGAACGGCGCTGTGAGCAACACAAGAAGCTGAACGGCCTCCTTCTGCAGAGCGTGCGCTCCAGGGCCGTGAGAAAACACCAACCGCACAATAGGAAAAGGAGTAGAATATTGAAGGAGAAAAAAAAATAAAACATGTTCAGCTTCACAAGTGATGAGGGAACTGAAAATTAAAACGGCACTGCGTTAGTCCTCACTCATCAGCACGCCGGCGGTGGCCTGGGGGGGACTGTACCCGCTCCACACCAGCGGGCGGGGGCACACACAGTCTCTACCTCCGGGGAGGCCGGCCTATCAGGACTGGGAATGCGCACCCACCCTTCTGAACCAGGAGGGCCCCTTGTGAGCGCCCCTCGGATAAGATGCTCGGCAGGTACGCAGAGAGCCACGTGCGTTTCGTCCGAGGGCGGCTGGTGGTGAAGGGACGTGGGACACCATCGAAGTGCCCCCGCCCAGGGGTGAGGGGCTGTTCAGATCAGCTGCGCTCACTCCATGGCACGCATGCAGAAATCCTAGATCTGTTTATCCTGCTCGGGAACGGGGCCCCTGAGATATTACATGGAGGCGATCCAGAATGTATAGAGCTTCGTTATGTATAAAGGAAAGCACCAGCTCCGGCGGCGCGCGTGGGAGTGAGAACACGTGATGGAAACCTCATCCCCACCCTCCAAAAGGCCTGCTTCACACCTCCCCGCTCCCGCAGCCTCCCACACCCGCGCTCAGCCGGTGACCTGGCTTCATCCTTCGCCGAGGAGCTAGAAGCCACCGGGTTAGGCTGGTCCTTGCTGCCCACACGCGCGGCCCCAAGCCCCCAGTGCAGGCAAGCCCTCCCTCGAGTGCTGTGCCCCCACTCGGCGTCACCCGCACCCCCCTTCCTGTCTCCATCAGCACCCGCACGCTGTGCTTCTGCCACCAGAAAGGGCCGTAGTATCCGGCCGCTCTCTGGTGGCTTGAAGGACATGTTCTGGAAGGTGCTGTCCCTGACCACTGCCCCCCGCAGAGGTTCTCGGCCCACGTGGTGGCCGCCCCGTCCCCCAGGCATCTCCTGGCACCCCCCATGCTGCAGACACTTCTGCACGTACACCTGGCTGGGCCTCTCAGTGGCCTGGCAGGGCTCTCCCTCATCTTTCGCCCCCAGGCCCCCCGCTTGCCTGCCTCTCAGCTACCTCCCTGGCTGCCCCCTCTGTCTCCTCGGCTGGTGCCCCCCCCAGTCACCCCAGCATCCAAGCAGCGGGTCCCAGGGCCTGGTCTTTGGATGTCTTCTCCATTCATTGCACGCTCTCCCTGGGCACCTGATCCCTCCCGGGGCCCTCTCCCCATCCTGACTCCTCCAACCGCCCACTCGGCACCTCCACCTGCATGTCTGCTTGGCCTCTACGTGCACATGTCCCAGATCCTAATCCCACCCCGTCCCCTGCCGTCCCCTGGTTGTCACGTGGATGGCCCTCCTCCCCTCTCCACCCACATTCATGACTGGGGAGGTGGCTACTAGAAGAGTCCAAAGTCCTGACCCTGGTTGACAGCTCCTTTGTTGCTCTGACCCCGGTGGACCTCCGGCGGGCCCATCATGCTCCCGCGGTCCTGGACCCTTTCCAACCTTCCAGCATGAACGCAACAGACTAGTTAAATTCTGGGAGTAGCACTCAACACCATCTTACCAAGGCTGGTCACCACAGCTCCCTCCCCGGCAGGCCTTTGGCAGGCCCCTCCTCACCTCTGGGCCTTGGTTTCCCCACCTATAAAGTGGGGCTGGCCTCCGTGGTGCCCGTGGGCATCCCGGTTCTGATGCTTCTAACTGTGTCTACATGGACACAGCAGTCAGTGGTCACACGCCTGGGTTTGCATGCAAACCCACCCAAATAGAACTTTGGCTCTGCTGCCCCCCCACCCCCGATCTCGGGGGCTGAGATCTGCCATCCACGGCCTGGGCGTCCCAGACCACATGACAGCACGACAGTCCTCTGCCCCTTGGGCTTTTTGTCGTCTAATGACTCACAGACTGTTCACGGTCGTGCCTGCGTTCCACTCCCGGGCCCACTCCATCTCCGCGTGAAGAGCCTGGGAGGTGGCCTTTGTCAGCCCAGTGTCCCCTCTGCCTCATGGGGGGCTGGTCAGAGACCCCCACCACCAAGCTTCTGCTGGTAACTAGTGCAGAATTGACAGCTGGGAGAGAGGGTCCTCTGTTGAACTGGGGCGCCCAGCAGAGCTGCCCGGGCTACAGGGCAAAATACATGAGCTGAGCTCCGGAAACGGTGCCCCGCTGGGGGAGGAAACGGGCAGGACAGAGCTGGCGGGGCCCGGTGCCCCCGGACTGCCTCACACAGCCCTGGGGGACTCATAGGGTCTCAGAAGCCAGAGGCGGCTGTGTGGGGGGTGTGCAGGCAGCCTGGGGTTCCCTCCCCCACCCCGGAGCTGCACCCCACACACTGGGCTTCAGTGGATCCTCCCAGTGGGGGCCCCTTTCTCACCCACTTTCACACGGAGAAAGTGGGGCTCAGGGCAGTGGCCTGGCTGGGCTGTAACCCGAATGTAGGACTCGGGGTGCCCGACCCTCCCCCTGCCCTGGGCTGCCTGCATCTCACTCCTCACGGGCGGGCCGGCTGCACCCCCGGGATCCTGTTCCCGAGCCTCGCTCATTCATTTATTCCATCGGGGTTCTTTGTGTTTTGTTTTTGTTTCTTACCATTTTTAACTGAGGTATAATGTGCCCACAGAAAAGCTTACAAATCATCGGGAACCAGCCCCCTAAAGCTGGTGAGTGCGCCCCATGGACCACCCCAAGGTGGAGAAACAGAACACTCTGGAGACCCCTCGTACTCCTTCCAGTGACCACCTTCCCCCTCCTGTTTCCTTGAAGTTCACCCTGTCCCTGTCGTGCCTGTTTTTGAACCTTACAGAAGGAGACGACACTGCGTGAAGTATGCCTATGTCTTCTCTCCGCCCGGTGCCCGCAGACCCCGTGGCCGGCCCAGGGCGGCACGCTCGGCTCACCCCGGCTGACGGGTGTTTGGGTGTGTGCCACACTTGAGCACCTTATCTTGCGAGTGTTTTGGGTTTTTTTTTACCATTTCAACCTGTCCTTTATTAAAGTGCATGGTTCAAGTGCTTTGCCCAATTTTCTCTTGATCTGTCTCTCGTTTCCTCATTGGCTTCATCCAACAGGTCTTTAAGCTGCAGCTGCTGTCTGGCACGGAGTTTGTCCTCAGGGAATGAGCAGTCTTCTGGGGGAGCAGGACCCCGCCTCAGGACTCAGGAATGGCTGTCACAGCCGTTTGGTGAGCCTCGGGGACCTGGACGCACTGCCTTCCGGACACGATTTTCCCCTCCTTAACTGTGGGTGCTAGACAGGGAGAGCTCAGCTGCGCCTTCAGGCCCTGAGACCCTCGGTCATGTGAATCTTTCTGAATCTTTCAGAATGGCACTGGGATGACTTCTAACTCATTCATTCATTCATCCATTCGCTACTGAACCAACGTTCCCTGATGTTCCCCTGTTCTGGACCCTGGGCTGGCCCAGAGCTGAATGGGCTATTGAGCCTATCCACTGCTGGTTCCAGTGGCCGAACAGGGATCCGGACCAGTACACAGAAGACAGTGACCAGCAGGACAGTGGGAAGCACACCGGGCTGCAGAGGCCACAGGGAACAATTCATCCTGCTCAGGCAGAGAGGGCTTCCTGGAGGAAGCAATATTTGGAGAGAGGACTTGAAGGAGGCAAAGAAGGGCTGGAAGAGGCTGTCAGGCCACATGAGCAACTTGTATGGGCATAAGGAAGGTAGGAGGGGCCTGGAGAAGTGGGGAATGGCCAGGTGTTCACAGAAGCAGAAAGTGGGGGTGGGGGTGGAGGAAGGCAGATGATGGGGGTTGAGACAGGGAGGCAGGCTGGATGCCTGATAAGGGAAGCCACACACACACAGTATCACTGGAAATAGAAACAGGAAAATGAAATCACATGGAGGGAGAAACAGAAGCACACCCCAATCCCAGGTCATACAGCAACTGAGGGTGAGGATGAAATTTTCCCCCAAGCCTCCTAGCAGCCAAGGCAAAAAGCGAAAGAGGAACAACAGGTATCTCACTGTCCAATCTAAGGAAGAGGAGTGCTGCAGTGGGACCTGGAAGGGAAGAAGGGAAAGACGATGAATGTAATGGCTTTAGTGTTGAAACCTGCCCTGTAGTTTGGCCTAATGGCTAGAGTCTACACTCCAGAAGCATCTGGATTCTAGAAACATCTAAAAATGAACCCATTTCCTGTTTGTCCCCAGGCTATCAAGCTGTGGTGCCTGGGTCTGACCCTGGCCCAGTGCCTAGCACTCAGTAGATGCTCTAGAAATGCCCTCGTCCCTCCTTGTCCCTTGTGCAGCTCTGGTCCCGTTTTGTTCCCTTTTTAAAAATTAATTTATTTCTAATTGTGGTAAAATACACATAACATAAACATTGAGACGTCTAACCATTTTAAATGTACAGTTGAGCAGCGTGAAGTACACTCACCTGCTGTGCAGCTGTCCCTCCCGCTCGTCTCCAGAACTTTCTCATCTTTCTAAACTGAAGCTCTGTCCCCATGAAACGCTAACTCCCCGTCCCCTCCCACAGCCCCTGGCGGTCACCATCTACTTTCTGTAGCTGTGAATTTGACGACTCTAAGGACCTCATATGAGTGGAATCCGACAGAATCTGTCCTTTTGCGGCTGGCTTATTTCACTGAGCACAATGTCCTCAAGGTCCATCCACATTGTAGCAGGTGTCAGAATTCCCGTCCCTCTTAAGGCTCCATAATACTCCATCCCAATTTGTTCTTGGACAAAGATGCTGCTCAGCATTACATTACCCACAAACCCCGATGAGCACCAGGGAATGTGCCAGACGCCACAGCAGCAGCATGGGGTCCCAGAAGCAGACCCTGTGTTACCCTGTGAATTGGGGACGAGAGCGGACACTGCCATAGGGCTCTGAGTAAGGAGGTGACTTATATAGGAGGACTGTGAACAGCAGGTGCTCAGCAAGGGTCCATAGTTACGGTACTTACTGCGTGCGCTGGCAGGGGACCTGGCCTCCGGCCGAGAGCTTGGCATTGACTGGACGCTCGCTAAATGCCCATGGTCAACTGCATGCCGAGTGACCCGGTGGAAAGTCAGCCAGAGCCTTCCCTCTTGTCCCTCATTTGACCCCTACCATTTCTGCGGGGGGGCACTCCAAACCCCATTTGACAGGTGAGGTCACCGGGGCAGGGAGGAGAAGTGGGCTGCTGAGGGTCTGGTGTGCCGGCCTGGCTCTTGCATCCCTCCCTCGTGTCCCTGCCCCAGGGGCAGCCAGGACTTGTGGGAGCAGACGTAGGGCACACTGCAGATGGGGACAAGCTACAGGCAGGGATGAGCTACAAAAAGGGATAATCTTCAGGAGGGGATGAGCTGCAGGAGGGGTAAATTACAGGAAGGGACAAGCTACAGGAGGGGGAGAAGTTGCCCGAGGGGATGAGCTGCAGGAGGAGACAAGTTATAGGAGGGGATGAGCTGCAGGAAGGGACACGCTGCCCAAGGGGATGAGCTGCAGGAGGGGACCACCCACCCCCCCCAACGCACTCACGCACCCAGATTTGCTACCACCCCTTCTATCAATGTTGGAAGATGATATTCAAGGGAGCGGAGGCCCGGGGAGGGGACCCTGGCTGGGGGGTCACAGAGCATGTGAGAAGCAGAGCTGTAGCCCCGGGTCAGGCCTTCCAGCCCCCAGAGCCCCGGCCCCTCGGGACAGCACCCCGTGTTCTGGGGGCCCGGCCGGCGGAGACAGATGGGGAAGGAAAGGGAGCTTGGCATGCGGGCGCGCAGTGGGCTGGCTGCAGCATCACCTGGGGGCTTGTTAAACTGGAAGTGACAAGCCCGAGCGAGGGAGCAGATGGTAATTCATCCAGCTCCCACAGACAGGAAATCTATCCAGCGAAGGATGGTCCCTCCTGCTTTCGAGGTTCAAACTGCACAGGGAGAAATATGGAAGGAACCACCTGAACTCCTCCGCCACAGGGCCTGGGGGCCACGGACCAAACATGGGGGTGGCAGGGGTCACAGGAGGGTCTGCAGGGGCGGGGGCAAGGAGACCATCCCCCGTGAAAGGTTTTGGGAGCCGAGGCCGGCCCAGAACCCACAGAGAGTCCGGCAGACCCTCAGCCCGTGGACTGCATCCGCCTCCCGGCCGGCGTCCCTCCACCCCTGGACTGGAAGGCAGCGTCAGGAGTCCATGGTAATGATTTTGGTGATCATATGCAGGCTGGCGGATGCTGACCTCTCCAGGTCGATGGCTTGAGGGCTTCCACAGCTGTGTCTGGGCTCAGGGAGGGAGCGATGGATTCCTCGTGGGGGAGACGGTGGCCGGTGGGGCCCTCAGGTCTGGCCAACCTGGTGCTGGGTGTGAGAAAGGAGTTAAAGCCAGGAGTCTCCCAAGCTCTGTCTCCCCAGGGAAAGGTCTCCTTGCAGAGCTGAGCACGACTCACCTGCTTCAACCTCCCAACGGGCACAGCAAGTGGGGTCTGACCCCATGGACCCTGCCCCCACAGGCCTCTGCACCTTCGCCCTGCCCTTCCACCCACTGGAGCCCCTTCCCCACAGCTCTGCCGGCCCGTCCTCCTTGTCTTTCCCTCTGGGCAGAAGCACCACCTCCTCCGTCTTGTTGTCCTCCCTGACTGATCCATCTGTCCATCTCTTGATTTGCTTATCTGTCCTCCGTGTCCCTCCACCCCCAGCTCCTGCACAGAAATTCCCTGGAGGCAGCATTTGTCTACTGTGTGGGCCTGGGGTCCCGAGCACAGGGCCCGGCCCAGAGCAGGTGCTCAAGAAACGCCAGCTGAGTGAGTGAGTGAAGGATCTTTAAGGGCACTGACATCTGACCCCGACTTCGGCGATCTCCTTTTTGACTCTGTCGTGCCCGCAGGACGCCCACAGTGGAAGGCCGGGCTGTGCGACGGCTTGGAACGTGGGTGCGAGATCCCAGCTCCACGTTTGTTCGCTGAGTGGCCTCAGTCTCTCTCTCTGTGCTATGGGGACAACCAGGGCATCAGGCGCTGGGTCCTTCTCTGTGCCAGGCCCAATTCTAAGTCCCAAGCACCTTCGTTTAATCCACACGCCGACCCGTTACTACACTTACCCCCATTCTTCAGGTCAGACAGCTGAGCCCAGGGGAGCCCTCAGGCTGCCCCAGATGACATGACTTGTTAGCGGACCTAGAATGTCCACATGAGAACCCAGCAAGAGCCCAGGGCGATGTGGGCTCAGGGTGTCCCAGGCTCTCCCACAAAGCACAGAACGCCTTCCCCCCAGCAGTCAGGCAGGACCCCGCCCGGCTGACCCCTGACATGCAGTCGATGCCTGGGTCATAGAAGGCCCGTGTTTGGAGGAGGAAGTAATGGACACGACAACCTCCCCACCATGGCCGTTCCCCCGGGGCTCAGATGCTCCCAGTGGACGTGGCGCTCCAGCTTGTGCGGTCACGTCGTGAGTCCACGCACCGAGACCCCTAGAGCCTGGGCTGAGGGTCCTACGAGATGTGCCTGGAAGAAAGCATCCTGAGGTCCAAGCAGACGGGGTACCTGCCCGCATGCCTCACTTAGGGGTCCACAGTGCACCCTCGGGCACGCGTGTGTTCATCGCCCCTCCCCCAGCTGGCACGTGGGCTCACAAGGCGCGGACTTCGAGTGATGATGACAGGCTCAGGAGACCATCGTGAGGGACACAGACTCGGGGCTGACCGAGCCCTGCGAGCAGGGCCTCCAACGCAGTAGGTGCCCGCAGAGGACTCGCAGAATGAAGTCCTTAAAGAAGGAGGTCCATGCTTCCAAACTCACGTGCCCCAGAAGCCGCTTCACAATGAATGGCTGTTCAAGCACCATCAGAGCGGGGTTCTGGAAGCACATTTTGATCCCGAGTCTGTTGGTTGGGATACAGAGGCCCAGGCAAGTCACACCTCTCGGCTGGATTATCAGGAGCCAGGTTGAGCTGAGTCATCTTTTGATGATGCAGACCAGAGCACGCTGGTTCTGCTCCAAATCTATCCATGGCTCCCCAGCCCCTCCCAGGAGAGCCAAGCGCCCCCACCTGTCCCTCCATCCGCCCCATCACCCAATCAAGCCACTTGTATCCCCGCAGGTCTATGGGGACCTAGGTTGGAGTCCTCGATCTGGGCTTGGAGAGGTGAAGGGGAGCTGGCCAGGTGAAGAACGGGTGACTCTTTCCAGGTGGAGGGAAGAGCAGAAGCACTGACTGGAGGGAGTATGTCTCCTCTCACTGGCTTATGAGGCACCGTGGGGCAGGCACAGGGCTTTACTCCTGCTGCACGCAGCCCCCAGCCCCGGCCAGGCACCCGGGAGGCCCTCACAGCGTGACTGGCCCGTGCTAGAATGAATGGATGGAAGAAATGCACAAATGGCCCAAAGTAGCCCAGACGGAAGCAGCCAGCCCGGTGCTGGGGGGACGCCCTGGACCTGGATGCAAATCTCACATCCAGCTCTCACCGTGTGACATCGAGAGCCTTCTCAGAGCCTCTGTTCCTTCACCTGTAAAATGGGAATGACCGTCCCTGCCCGGCCTGCCTCCCTGGGATGTCAGGTGTGGAGGACAGACTGGCTGAGAAAGCACAAGGCCAACTGCGGAGCACTTTTGTGAGGGGCTTTGTCCGGGCAGCTGACCTTCAGGGCTTTGATTGCCAGGCGCCCGTTGCAGAGGGATCTTGGGTCTGATACCTGCAGAGGGGGTGCATGCCCACCTGCTTTGCACGCTGGGCCTACAATCTAGCAGGACTTTCAAGCTCAATTAGGATCAGCTGGGAGCGGCTACGCTCCCTGAGACTCTTGCCAACGGATCCTAAAGAGCGTCTGGCCAGGGTTTTGTGCAGAGAAGCTTTTGGAGGCTTCCTTCTCCCCTTTTCTGCTCCTAGAGCTCAGTTGAGACCAGGATCCCCCAAACCTCAGAATTGTTGGTTCTGTGGGAAGGCAGGGCAAGGCATGCAGGGGGGCACCCCACCACTCTCAGCCCTCCAGTACGTGGGCAGCTGGGTGGGCTTGCTTGGCAGAAGACTCAGAGAATTTCTCAAGACAGACTTCCCATACCTGCTTTATATATTTCCCCCACTGAGTCTCTGGAACCCCCAGGGCCCCAGAGTCCCTCCTCTCTGCCCTTCATTGTGGCAGACAGGCCAAACCGTACAGCCCTGGGTGGTCCTAGGAGCCAGCTGCCACAGGCTGGGCCCCAGGGGTTCTCACTGCCTCCACGGGGACACAGGGGGCCAAAGGGTGGAATAGGAGCACAGCCAGCTCAGCTGCAGCCCCTGCTCACCGCACTCAGCCCCCTTCCTTCCAGCCCCAGCTTTGGGTGGCTGGGTGGGCAAGAAGGCCGGGGTTTCTGGTTTCCAGAGCAACTACAACACACGGAAGACTGGCTCAGGCTCCGAGGGGGTAGGGGCTGCCCCTTGGGGCCCAGCAGCTGGGCTGCCCATTTCAAACCCTCTGGGCCTTGGTCCTCCCGCTCTATGCTCCTGCCCACCATTCAGACTCCTGGGACAGTGCTCTGTGGTGGGACAGGTGCAGGAGGCTGGGCTGGCCTCTGTTCCAGCCCTAGGCCCTGAACACCTGGAGACAGTCTCTGGGGAGAGACGTGCCCGCCTCAGGGTAGGCAGATGCAGCAGATAGAGCCTGAGGCAGAGGTAGGATCGGCCCAGGGGGTACCGTGCGCCATGAGTTGTCTGGGCAGCCACCTTGGATCCCCGGTCTGGTGCCTGAGCCCCCAGCCCACTGCTCCCACACCCTGAGGGGTGAGGCAGTGTGGACGGTGAGTGTAGACGATATTCCCAGAGGGCTGGCTGAAGGAGGGAGAAGAGAGACACAGGGGAGACCGTGGATGTGGGGCTTCCTCTAACTGAGGCTCCTGAGCATGATTGTGGGGGGACTGAACAGAGCTAGAATGTGAGTGGATGGGGTCCGGTGTGCGTGGGCCCCAGGGCCCCCTCCTATAGCCCAGGAGCTCACATCGTGAGTGGGAGAGACTGTGCATGGGGTGGAGGCTGGGAAGACAGAACCTGCTGGATTCAGCCTTACTGCTCTTGAATTTGAGAAGGGGAAACAAAATGAAACAGAGCCCCATGGGGGAGGCGAGTCTCACCAAAGCTCAGGGGGCATGACTGAGAGTCTAGCCCTGCCCATGTGCACAGTCCCGGGGGGCCTGGGGTGCCCTACTCCCTTCCGGACTCAGACTCCAGCCCAAAGCCCCCCCAAGACAACAGCCCCTGCTTCCGGGGCCCCAGGCCTGCCCCCCCGCCCCGCACCCCTGCCACACGGAGTAGTAATTTTTCTAATAACCTTCGGAGTCTCTGACTTGTAGCATCCAGCAGGGGTTTCCAAGATTTACTGGGATTTCCCCCGACATGGTTGGACAGTTTCTTTGAGGAATTGGGCAGCTGAGCTGCAGAACGCAATTTATCCGCAAGCAGCGCGTTCCAGCCGAGCCACCAGGCACCTCTTCCCGCCAGCTCTTGGGCCGGGACGAGTCACACGCGGGCTCTGCTGTTGACACGCTAAGTGGCGCCCGGGGCGGGGAGCCCGCCAGGCAGGCCTGCGCGCAGTCAGAGGCTTCTCCGGGGACGCCTGGGAGGCACACAGTGGATGACTGTGTTCTCCGTAAGGAGGGTTTGGGGAAAAGCAATCCTGGAGCAGACCCAAGGAAACAGAGATAATTTTGCGGGGAGGGGAGAGCTGAAACGTGGCCTGCAGCGTGTGGAAGCTCTCCAGGGAGGAGCCTCTTCCTCTCCCTCCTGCAGACGGGCACGGGCAGCCTTTGTGAAACAGGGACGGGGCTGGGTTTTCGAGGAGCAGAGAGATTAAAACCCTGGCCATGCTGTTCGGTAGTGACGAATCCTGTGCTCATATTGGCAGCTCCTTCTTGCTGGATCCTGGGGCCAAAGGTGACATGGTCCCTGTCCTCCTAGAGCCCAAAGTCTGCTGGTGGGAGTGACGGTAACCATGTAATCCCATTGCTCTCAGGGACTACAAAGGAGAGGGACCCAGAGGGTCACCTGTCACAGGGGATTGCCAGGTGGGTGAGATCAGGACAGGCTTCCTGGAGGAAGTGATGCTTGAACTGAGGCTCAGAGGAGAGAGAACATACCCATTCTACTCATACTATTCATCTTTTAAGGCCCACACTACCTCCTCCAGGAAGCCCACCTTGCCCTCTCCCAGGCTGGGCTACCACCCTTTAGCTTCATATCTCTATCTGGGGGTGGCAGGTGGTGTGGGCTGAGGCCAGAGGGCAGCATAGCAGGGACACACTGGGCTCCAGGCATTCTCACCCCCTCGCCTGTCCCTGCCTCTAACTCAGAGCAAAGACAGCATGACGGGACACCGCCATGTCGAGGGACAAGTCCACTCCACCGGGTCGTCTGAGCTTCAGACTTCGCCTACACGGACGATTGTGTGTCGGGGGGTGTGGGTCCCTGACCTCTGTCAATAACAGCAGGAACAAATCCTGAACTCACCAAAGCTCAGGGGCGTGACTGAGAGTCCAGCACTGCCCGTGTGCACAGGCCCGCCAGCTGGGGACCTCGGGTCTGGTGCTTTGTGCCTTTGACCTCGGTCCTTTCATCCTCAAAAGGGGTGAGGCGATCCTAGTGCCTACCTCACAGGGTTGTGGGTACAAAGAAGTCAGATAGAGCGTGTCTGGCACCCCCACCGTGCTTGGCACACCGTGATGCTCAGTAAATGCTGAGCCCTGCTTTTCTTGGTGCTCACACGCAGAATGTTGCCAATGTCTGTCACCAACTAGCCATGGTGACCTGGGATGAGCTTCTGAAACTCTGGATGGCAAGAAAAGGGTCTAGACTGTGACATGACAGATGACATAGGATTATTTTGTGAATGGAGGGGGAAAATCACCCCTGAAACCTTGGAACCACAAGCCGGGCCAATTCACACTTTTGGGCCCTGTCTGCAAAAACCTTCAGGCAGAGAATTTACATTCAGATGGCTTCTTCCACACTTCTCACAAATAAATGCAAATCCCCTCCAGAGGAATTCACCTCGAAGCCTACATGAAGGTAAAATGCCATGAAAAATGAGGGTCTTACGGAGGAAAGTCTCCAAACACACAAGGAATCAGGGCACCATGAGCAAGAACCAGCAGAAACCGTGCAGGCGAGTCAACCCCATGGCTTCGGGCCCCAGAATTATTAAAGGAGGATACCAAACAAGTTTGTTTAATATGATTAGGGAAACAAAAAAGGAGAAGCCTGAAAATGTGAGTTAGGAGCAAGAGGTTCTAAAAATGACTTGAGCAGATTTGAAAGAGAACCAAATGGAATTTCTAGAAATGAATAAACAGCAATTGTGTAACTTGGTGCAATCTCTCTGGAAAGCAACTTGGCATTATCTAGTAAATGTGAAGATGAGCAGGCCGGGAAATTTCACTTCAACATTTTTTAGAGAATCTCGTGTCCATGTGCACCAGGAGATTGTGCCAGAATGTTTCTGGGAGGATGGTTTGTAATAGCAAAATAAACAGACAACAAAACTGGAAAAAAAAAAAAAAAAAAAGAAAGAAAGAACTTTTTGACAGAGATGTTCAGTTCTGGGAAGACCTGGCTTGTGAGATAGTGAGCTCCCCGTCACTTGCAGGAGGCTGAGCTGAGACTGTTGACCACTTGTGAGGAGGTCTCGTTTTGTTCTAAGGTCCTAGGAGCTGCCTGATCACAGGGCCCCCATCTGCTTTCTCTCCCAAGACCCCAGCTTTGGGCCAGACACAGGAGCCAGGCTCAGTGGGATGTTGAATGAACAAATTAATGAATTAATGAATGAACAAATGAATTGAATGAATAAAATAACAAAGCGACTGCAGTCATCTTACTTCCGTGCAGACAGCCCTGCCATCAGAGCGGCGGGGAGCCCTGGCCTGTGCTCACGTCTCCCAGGAGATCTGACTCACACATTCCCAGGGACATGGAAGGCACCCAAGTCATGAAGGTGGCTAGCCCTGCAGACTGAGTGGCCTCCCTGGAGAAGGAGAGCGCCACCACCCTGCTTCCTCTGGTCACGTGCGCCCTGCCCTCCCCCTCTGTGCCCGCAGCTTGGGGGGACCGTCCGCTCTCCGGGGTGGGTGTCCAGGCCTGCGGGGGTTGCAGCTGGGCCACATCATGGTGGCGAGCAATTGGAGCTCTCTGAGCCGCAACCCCCTCATTTGTAAAATGGAGAGAAGACAGCTCCCTCAGAAGGCTGCTGGGGGCGTCAGTGCAATGTTATGGATAAGAAGGTTCTGTGTGAACATGAAGGGCAGGACCCGGGGTGGGGCGGAGGGGGGCATTGGTGTGATTACACTTGGCAGCAGGGCAGACCCTGTCATCCCACTCGTTTCTCACCCAGCCCAATAACCCCGGGACTGCTGTGCCTTACAGATGAGCGGACTGAGGTTCACGGAGGTGAGGAGCAAGGTCACCTGGCGGGGGAGGGGCGCGGCCCAGGCAGTCACACTGGGCCACTCCCGAAGGTGCTGTCGAGGCGCTCGAGGCCAAGCGCCTTGTGTTCTGATGCTCTCACCTCTAGGAGGCGTGGGGAGGAACCATGTGCTTCACACAGGGTTTCCAATGAGAGGCCGGTGGTGCTGAGGGCTGTCTGCCAAGTCAGACAGGCTTGGGTTCAAATCCCAGCCCTCTGCTGGGCCGTGTTGCTTGGGTCGAGCTACAGACCCTCCTGTCCGCACGGGTGGAGCATAATTCCCAACCCCCAATTCCGCAACCACAGCACCTGCCTTGGCCAGTGGAACGGAGTGAACACCACGTGAGCAGAGGTCTTGAGTGCCTGGGGTCTGTGCTCCAGGGATCCGTGCGCGAGAACATCGGCCTGGGCAGCCAGGGCCGGGAGCCGACCCGAAGCTCACTGCAGCCTGGAGCCGAGTCGCAGGCGAAGCTGGCCTCGATCACCCCAACCACGGTTGACCTGCAGACCCGGGGCGCAGAGTCCGCTCCCACTTGTGTATGCGCCCAGTCGGTTAAACTGGCTCATTTGGGAAATAGCTGACTGATTCATTCTCTGTGCTTCAGATTCTTCATCTGTAGGACAAAGATGAGGCCGCCCACATCACAGGGCTCGTGGAGAATGAGAGAACGCACCCGAGCTGGCCTCGCCTCCTCTGGTACCCCGGGGTTCCTTGGGGGAACAGACCACTGACAGCACCTGCCAGCCAGGATGTCCTCGGGGCAGAGCTGGCCTGACCCCCGTCTCAGTGCCCAGTACCCAGCACAGAGCCTGGCATAGAGAAAGTGCCCAGAAAATGATGTTTTCCCTCCCTGGCTGGCTGAGAGGTGTGACAATGCCCCAGCAGCCTCTCAGGACTCCCCACGGGGTCAGTTCACTCTTGGTGTCCCCAAGCTCCAAGGGATGGTCCTCCCTGAGCACAAAGGCATGGATGCTGGTGCTCCACGCTTTACATAAGAATTCTGGGAATCCTGAAAGTCAGGTGCAGCTGCGTTGGCCATACTCAGGCTTAGAGACGCTGAAGAGGGTGTGGCTTTAGTGAATTAGGGAATCCTTTATGTCCAAGACCTGCGGAATAAGCAAAGGTGGGGCTCACACCCTCTACGCCGGCCTCCGTGTCACCCTTGGAGGGGTTGTCTCGATCACCAGGGAGCGCCGGCCAGGACGGTGGACAGAGTCCGCAAGTGAAGGACCGGGAAAGAGCTGATTTGAAGGCCCCTCTAGCGACAGGGCATGGGGCGGGGGTAGACACAGAGCCCGAGGTTCCATGGGGACCACCCAGATCTCTCTACCCTTCACCAGTTTACACACGAGGAAGCGAGAGTTCCAGAAGGAGATCACACACCACGGTGAAAACTTCGGCTCAGCAGAGACAGACCAGGCAGGACACCGGGGTCTACCAGGTTGGACCGCCCAGGCTCACCCGCAGGGGAGTCCCTGGAGGCCGGCCTGGTGGCCAGACTGCCCGCTCGGAGGATGAATGAGTCACAGACACCCGCCTTGCTGGAGAGACAGCCTCTGCATGACCTCTCCTGGGCGGCAGGGAGGGGCGCAGGCGCCTTCCCAGACCCAGGACGCACAGAGGCAATTACTCCATGTCTGGGAGTGGACGCTGTGTGGTTCCAGTTGGGGAGCACCTCTTAGGATTCAGTCCATGAACGTCGCCACCAAACCCATCACTGAATCTGAGCGAGGAAACCAAACTCTCGAGGGTAAATTCAAGTAGAGAAATACCTGGCGTGCCTGGCGTGCCTGGCGTGCTGGGCTCTCGGCTAGGCCTGCTCCATCGAAACAAATGTGTACTTACAAGACCTGTATTATTATCCCCATTTCATTGATAAGGAAACTGAGTCCCAAAGAGGTGACTAATTTGCCCAGGAACAGATAGTAGTCAATGAATGCCAGGACCTGTCCCGTTCACTTGCTCATTTATTCATGCATTGAATCATTCATTCACTATTTAATAAGTGTCTGGTCTCTGCCAGACACTGTGGGACCTGAAGGCCCATGCCCTTGGCCTCTGAGCCGTGCTGCCTCCCAGCCTATGGGCTGCTTGGTCACACATTTACTGCATGCTTGCCAAGCACCTGCTATGAGCCAGAGCCCAGACCAGATCTGCAGGTGCAGAACCCGGGAGCACCAGCCCTGCCCTGGAGGACGCCGAGGCTACAGCAGGAAGGCTAGATCCACGGGGCCCCTGCAGCAGGAGAGTGTGGTGGTGGCCCGGCTGGGGTGGAGAAGGTGCTCTGCCGGTGTTCGAAGCCCAGAGCCGTGGCGGAGTCCTCTTTGGCGTCCTGGTCATCAGGGCCACCAGCCTCGGCTTGCAGAGCTCATCACCTCCCCGGGGAGCCATGCCCTTGTCGACCGGGTCAGATCTCTTCCACAGGAGCTCCAGCCCACCCTCCCGAAGCCCCACCCCTGCTCTTCAACCTGCTGCCCACAGCCCCTAGCTGAGATGGGGGCTTCTCTGTGCACGCAGGAGTCCCTAGGGGATCACACAGGCCGTGTCCCTACAACCCGAGCACTGCCCCGGTCCCTCCACCTATCTCTCTAGGGTCCGTGACATCTGACTTCGGGGTCAGGCTTCCTTGGCCCACTCCTGGTCCTACTGCTACCTGGCTGGATGAGGCGGCTCATCTCCCTGGGCCTCAGCGTTCCCCATCTGTGGACTGGGGATGCAAATGCCCAGTTTGCATTAGGATTGTGGGAGCACGTGCTCCTGGCCGCCACATCCATTCAATAGGATCCCACAAACACTCATGGCACCCATAACGACAGGGCCTGAGCAGCAGGGTCAGCGGCACGGAGCTGACTCACGAACGATGCTGCTCTGTCTCCCATTCCTCCCTGTGTGGCTTCCAGGCCTTTTCCAGCTTTGAACTTCCCAAGTTCTTAACCACTGCCTGGCCCACAGCACATACCGCACACATGGGGACCGCAGGTGAGGAGCTGGGGTGGGGGCGGCTCTCAGCACTGGATGCCTATCTTGTCTCTCCCCCACAGATCCTGCTCTGCCCCTGCCTTGTGCCTCACCCCAAGGAGGGCCCCGGGGGAAGGGGGGGCCAGTATGTTTGACACTCAAGCTTTGTTAAATATACCAAGTCCTGCAAACGTGAATTAATGGTAAAGGATGAGTAACCCAGGCGTCAGCGGGCATCTCCTGCACCTTAGCTGAACCTGGCCTGAGCCTCCCCCCCTTCTTACGGGATGTCCAGCACCCTCCCCATCCCAGCCACCTGGGCTTGCAATACATTCTCTTTTCCCCTAAGCTGAACTGAGTTGGGTTTCTGTTACTTGCCATACAGAGTCCGAGGCTGGCTTATCTACACTGACAATCAAAACTGCCGATTGCTTTCTTTCTACCATTGTGCACGGACACACACGACCCTGGGAGCTGCTGGCAACCATTGTGGCTCTTTGGGGAAACCCCACTGAGGATAAAGCCCACACCTGGGTGGGGGGGGGGAAGACAAGGAGAGTGACAGAGAAAGATCTGGGGCCCGATGACACTGAGACCATCTCACACTAAACCGCACCAGAGGCCCGCTCTCCTGCTGGAAGCTTCGGTCCCGTGACTTAGTTTCCCTCGGTCGTCCTGTCCTTGTACCATGATGAGCTCCCTCCAGACTCGATGGAAGAGCTGTGGGTTTCCCTGGCACCCGAACCAGGGGGTGGGTGTGGCTCTCTGGGGGGAGATCATGGTCACCTGGCTTGCGGGACAGAACAGGTGCATTTATGCAGGTGTAAGCAGCACACGCAGATGGAAGAAGGACCTGTCTGTGGAGGAGGCCCCATCACTGTTGGGTAGCTCCTAACACCTGTCTCCCTTCCACAAGCCCCTGTGCATCTGCATGTGCAGGTGAGCTGGCTCTCCTCCCAGCCCAGGGCTGGAGCACCTGATCTGAGCTAAGCCATTCCGGGCAGTCCAATCCCCTGACCTTGCAATTGGTTCAGGGCTGGGGGTATGACTGAGGCTGGTCTAAACAGTAATACCAAGGCCATTTCCAGGAGCGCTGGCTCAGAGACTCTGTCTCTCTCCAAGGATATGAATGAGGAACCATGGAGCCCCCAGGCTGCTGGAAGTCCTCTTAGGACTGTGAAGGGAGCCAACTTCAAAATGAATCTGATGCCAAGGAGAGTGGGGAGACCGCAAGAAACTAGAAATTCCATTACATCACCGAGCAACTGACACCAACTTCACCTGAGCCTTTCAGTCTGATGAAGGAATAAGTTCTCTTTACATTAAGAGCCCGTTTGGGAGGCGCCTGGGTGGCTCAGGTGGTTGGGCGTCCGACTCTTGATTTTGGCTCAGCTCATGGTCTCAGGGTCCTGGGATTGGGCCCCTCGTGGGACTCCCAGCTCAGCTCAGAGTCTGCTTGTCCCTCTTCCTCTGCTCCTCTCCACACTCTCACTCTCTCTCTCAAATAAATAAAAATCTTTAAAAAATAAAATAAAAGCCCGTTCTTTTTCTTTCTTTCTTTGCAACTAAAAACCTCCTCACTGATACATTATCCACATTCTGAAGATAAGAAGCTGAGGCAAAAGTGTAGTAAACGATGTGCCCAAGGCCACAGAGCGGGTGAGTGGGGATGGCCAGCTTTGAATCCAGAAAACATGATGAGAGCCTGAGCTCATCGCCCCGATGGCCACTTGCTATTTCCTTTTGTCTTTTAGGAGGCGAATGCTCCCCGCTTCTGGCTTCCTCTTAACATCCCAGAGGTTGTACCATCAAACCCCAGGAGCCACAGGCCGGTGTTTCGGCCGTAATCGCCTCTGCGAGGCAGGCGAGCTAGCCATCTTTGTATATGTGCGCACAACCGCACATTCACGGGGGAAGGTGGGTCCTAGAGTTCCTCGTGCACGAGTACTATTTGGAAGCTTCTACCAGCCTCTGAGACTCAGGGTCACGAAGACCTGTACCCACCGCAACCTGCTTTCTTGATTTATCTTTATGTAAACAAGCTCAATGAATGTTCCTACTCTACAGGATGAGCAAACCGAGGCTCCACTGGTCACTGAGTTAGAAGTCAAATCTAGACAGCTGGTCCAGCACTTTCAACTCATTCACTTGATTGTTGGCTGTTAGTCCCAAGACCACCATGGCGCACAATGAGGGCGGCGAGTGAGCTGGAGGGAGAGAACTGGGATCGAGTCTTGGTTAGGAAACAAACAGCGCTCCCTTCCGGGGGGAGGACCGTGGCTGGTGGATGCCCCGGACATTCTTTATCTAGACAGAGGGACTGCTCAGGAGGCTGGAGCGTCAGTCTCCCCTTGACTCTGTTTACCTCCTCCTAAAGGTACAGACGTGCTTCTTTCCAGAGGCCCAGAGGGAGCATACGAACCACTCATTCCTGGAAACTGGATTTCAAGAGGTCTTCCCATCTGGAAAGAAGGCCAGAGCAAAGCATGATGGGGAAGGAACAAGTGTTGGTCAGGACCCCTCCAGATGTTCTTGCAGGTGGGTGCCCGCCAGAAGGGAAGGGGTGGGGCCTGGGGCCCCAGGGCAGACCCCGCCCAGTGGGCGGAGACTCCCGGAGGGGCTGGAAGTCTGTCCTCAGATTGTGCTGGAGAACCCCACCATCCAGTTCCCATGAACCCCCAGCAACTGGGTAAAACCCATTGTGAAAATACCAGGCTTCTTTCGCTCACTGGTGATGTTATTGACAGCATCCCAAAAGATGAAATTATTAATTTTGACCTGAGGCCATATAGAAATATTATCATTATGCATTGAGGTTTTGAGCAACCTAAATTATCGTTGTGAAGAAAACTGCTGAGAAGAAGATTTTCACATTTCATTTAAAAATAACAAAATGCATGAAAAAACCAAGCAAAACGAGCGAAAAAAATCCTCATCCTTTCCAAAAGGAGAGGCAGAAGAAAGGGCACCTATGAAATGTTCATTGAATTTAATGAACACTTAGTGAGACCCTGCCATGAGTCCAGCTCCAGTTATCCATCAGTGGAAAAGCTCCCGTTTTTAGAACGAGTTCACATTCTAGGCGCGCATTCAGCTGCTGGGCCTACAGCCACATGTATGTATGGGGTTCGGTAAGGGGACCCCATGGTTTCCTAGCTGGAAGGGTTGCAAGGATGGCCTTTCTGATCAAACTGACATTTAAGATGGGACCTTCGGGGTTTGCTGGACAAAGCAGATGGTAGCTGAGAGGGGGTGTAAATAAACCCGGTGTGCACACGTGTGCGTGTGTGCGGACGTGTGTGTGTATCCAGGTGAGTGTGCATCTGTCTCCCTGTGTCTGTGTCCTGTGTGTGAATGTGTGCATGCACATGAACCCCGTGTGTGTCCATGTGTGCACAGTTGGGTGTGTCGGCACACGGGGAGATAAACAGAGTGGCCAGGTGACCACTGTCCAGCTGACATCCGTGGACGTAGTGTCTGTTTCCCTGGGCGCGTCTTCGTCACCCGCTGTCGTCTCGGCTGCATCCGGAAGGAGGACCCAAGAATGCTCTGTCAGTGCCTGGTCTGAGGTCTGGGCTGTGTCAGGGCTGAGTCCCCGCGGTCCTGTCTGCGGGGTCTGGACTCCTGATCCCCTCAAGCCTTACGTGGCCGCTGGGGATTTGGGTTTCTGAAGGCTCCATGGGCCAGAGAAGAAAGCTGGGGTTCTTACTGGGTCTTAGCCTTACATTTGGACATCAGCCTTGAGATGTCGGTCTCTTAGCAACCGCCTTCCGAGCTGGGCCGCCTCCATGCCTAGGGTTATCTGTGGGCCCCGGGGCAGCCCCTGCGATGGGCTCCCAGGCAGGCTGCACCTGGGGGGCCTTTCCAGGGGGGTTCAGCGTCACCGCTGTTGGCTCAGCCAGGAGCACGGTGCAGGGGTAGGGGGAGGACCCCAAGCTTCCCTCCCCCACTGCCGCTCTCACCTCCCACCTCCCTCCCAGAAGCCCTAGCTGGGGGCAGAGATTGGCTTTTACAACCTTGCCAAGCACTTGGTTTTCTCAGCCCCAGGCAGAGGGAGCCCCTTGGACGAAGCTGTACTTTCTTCCCCCCGGCTCTGCAGGGGCTGACGGACGCTGTACGAGCAGACATCGCGTTCCCAAGTCCAGATGTCTAGATGTTTCTCCACTGAACACCCACAGGCTCCAGTACTGCCAGATGCCAGGGGACAGGTCAGGGGCGCTCCCATGGGACAAGGGCTGGTGGCTCCCCCCACCCTGCCCCTGGCGCACAGCAAACCTCCGTCAAGCAGGGCGGTCTGTGGCAGCTCGGAAGACGGTCCACGTGGCCTGAGCCCCTGCAGATGTCCCAAACGGCACCCCGCTGTGCTGTCTCTCCTCTCTCCAGAGCTTGCTCTGTGGCTTGGCCTTACTCTGCACCCACGGCTTCCATGCCTGTGAAGCTGGTCCAGGAGACCAGGGGAAGTCTCAGAGAAGACCCTGACTGGCCAGCTGGGGTCACGCCCACCCCCAAAATCACCTCTGGGGGCCAGCTGTCGGCAGGATTAGCGAGACCATGACTCACAATCCTCCCAGGAGCACCACTGTGTCAGCTTATTCCTGCTCCTTCCAGATGCGTCCCCAGGTCCTTTCTCAGATTTTATAAGTGGGCTTGCTCTCAGCCTGCTGTTCCGAACCGCCTTCTGCTCATGCCTCCACCCACTGCACCTGGGACTCCAAACCAACCCCTGCTTTCCTTCCCAGCCCCAACCCCATGCCCCTCTGTACTGGTGTCTGCCCATCTTCATCCTGCTTATCCTCCCAGGCCCAGTTCATAGCCACCTCCTCCAGGAAGCCTTCCCCAGCGCCCATCTGGAACTCTCACTTCACCCAAGTCTTACTCCTCTGATCGTCCCTCCCCCGTCCCCACATGCTCTGAGGCTTGAAAATACAGCATGTGACCCACTGCCCAGAGTTCCAGATGCTTGAGGGGAGACCTTGTTCCCCATCTGGCCCTGGACTGGCCTTGAGTTCACTCATCCCCTTCTGTGCCGCCTCTGTTCCCACGTGATCCTGGAGACACCATGTGAGAAAACCAAAGGTGCCCTGGGCTGGGTGGGAGGCATCCCAGAGCCTGTTCCAAGCAGCTACCATACATCTGTGGCAGTTTCAGGCTCTGAGAATGTGGTCGTCCACAGAACAGTCTCTGTCCTCATGGAGCTGACATTCTAGTTTGGAAAGATGGACAATAAGTTATAAATAAAGGTTTAGGATGCAGAAGGCGCTAAGTGCTATGGAGACAAATAAGGCAGGGGAATGCGTGCATCCAGCGATCTGTTCCCCTGTCCTTCTACGCATCCATCATTGACTTACCAAGCACCATGCAGAGCCTGGGGCTGGTGCTTTAACTCAGACATGACATCAAGGAGCTCACATGCTGGTGGGGGGCCTATGCACAGATGAGATTCACTGTGGCACAGTTTGCTGAGCTCTGCAACTCCCCTGGATCCAGCAGAGCACCACAGATGGAAGCAAAACTGCAGATGACTCTGACCCCAGAAGCTGGACCTTCCAGAGGACGAACTTGGTGGGACTCCCAGGGGATGAGTAGGAGCTCACCCCCAAGGGAGGGGAAAGGCATTGGAGGAAGACAGAAGAGCAAAGCCCCTAAACCTGGGACAATGTGACTTGCTCAGGTCATGGAGCATCGTCTGAAATGCCTGCAATGCTGGCTAAGACCGGCATGGGGAGGTAGGCAGGGACCAGATCATAAAGGGTCTTGTGGCCCACGCCAAGGAGGTTGGGCTTCATAGAAGGGTAGTGGGGGAGGCACTGAGGGTTTAAGTCAAAGAGGAGCATGCAGACTTTGGAAGACCATCTGTCAGCGTGCTGAGCAAGGCTGCATGGGGGCAGGGCGGGGGCCGTAGGAGGGGTCTGCAGTGGGCCAGGCAGGACCCCATGGCAGCTTAGGCTAAGGCAGTGCTGGAGGGGTGGAGGAGATGGAGAGAGAAGAGCCGCAGAAGGGAAATGATTAGGGAGGAGCCCAGACCAGTTGCTGAGATGGGGAGCAGAGGAGGAAGGGGTCAGAGGGTAGAGGATGAATTCCAGCCACTGGCTATGGAGAGTGACGCTCTTATCATTTATTCAGGAAGAGATGCCAAGAGTGGCCAAAAAAAAATAGAAGACCCCTGGCTTCTGCAATATCTTCTTCCCCAAACTCTTCATCCATCCTCCCCCGCTCTCTGAAGGGCTCTGCTCCCTCGACCTGGCCCTCTCTAAGGCCCACATTGGGCTTTTCTCTGGGCCCTCTTCCCTCATCCCCAGGAGGCCTCATTCACAGCAGATAGGCGAGTGCTGCTGAGCCCAGACTGCCAGGTGTCTCACCTGAACTCCAGACAGATGGAATATCCTGCTGTACCAGTTAGTGCTGCCTGGGACGGAGCCTTTAGCCCAACTAAGCAAGTGAGGGGCTTGTTTTGTCTCATGGAAAAGTTCAGAGGTTAGGTTCAGCTGATTCAGTCCAACAATGTCGTCAGTGCTCAGGCTCCTACTGTCCTTCTGCGCTGTCCTCCTCAGCCTGTGACTATGATCCTCATGGTCACAAAATGGCTGCTGAGATCAAGACATTACTTCTGCATTCTGGGTTGGAGGAAGAACACACACACACACACACACACAAACAAAACAGAAAATGGCAGCAAACTCTGGTACTTCTACAAAGCTTTCCCAGAAGCATGCCCCAGTGACTCACTCACACCCTTTTAACCAGAATGGTGCCATAAGGCCATCCTTGCCTGACTGCAAGGGAGGCTGAGAGAGCAGGTGCTTTGTGGGCTACTGTGGCTCTGACCAGAGGTGGCTATTGGCTAAGCAACCAGCAGCATCTACTAGCACCTCTAAGGTTTTATTCTATGTGTGATCACTTCAAAGGTGGGGAGGTTATTCTCTCCCAGGGTATGCAGACAGCAGCCGGGACACTGGGGAGGAGGCAGCAGAAACCACAGGCGTGGGCCCCAGAGCCCACTGAGTCCTGCTTCTGGGGTGAACTCAGTGTCTGGCAATTTCAAGGATACATCGGGGCTCTCAGACTCTTATCAAGAACACTCAATGCCAGTCATCAAACCGGACACATTCATTTTGCACAACATGTCTGAGTAACGATGCTTCCTTAACCATAACCGTAGGGATTGTCTCTAAGACAAATCACCTCCAGGACCACACAACAGCTTCTCCATTATCTCTGTGTAACCGGCCTCCACGGGGTGATAAACAGCCTGGATTGAAACATTGCTTCTGCAAATTGAGCTGTGTGGGGCTGAAGGTCTACCATTACGTTAATTATATTCCCCAAATTTTCCATTTATCTCTGGCCTACCGCTCCAATTCCCAGGTGGATGCCTTTGTGAATGTACAGTGCTGGCCCAGCCCTCACAGCCTCCAGGACCTCTGCTCTCCCTCCCTCCGAGCGACAGTGAGCAGTGTGCAGGAAGGCTGGCTTTGCCCAGGTGCAAACGCTTTGCTTTCGATACTTGCCGGTGTGACTGCTGGAGGCTCCAACCTGGGGACACAGCTCAAAGGCAAGGGGCCTGATCTGGCCTCAGAGCCAATTACCATATTATGCTAATCCAGGCCTTAACATATTACGTGCATAATGGCTGGTCTATTTTTAAAGCCACCAAAGGGATCAATTGGAGCCTGAAGTTCTCCAGCCTCAGCACGCTCTTTGATTCGGGGCTATTCATAGAGAAGGGACCTCTTTGGACAGAGGGGAGTCAGGGCTGGAGAAATGCCTGTGTGGGCCATACCCACGGCCCCCGCCCTGAGTCCCTGGGGCATGCGGTTGGTGTGGGGCAGTGAGGAGGGTCCCAGGAGTCAAGGGCAGTCTGCAAACACCTTCAGCTAAGCACGGATGTGCAGCCAGGCTCCTCTCTCTCCAGGCCTTGGAGGCAGATAGAAAGCTCTCCAAGACGCTCAGAGAGCTCAGACTGGGAGGGGACGTCAATTCTGTATTTGCATGTGAATGTGTTTGAACGTTCATAGCAGCACTATTCATAATGGTCAGAAAGGGAAAGTAACCCAAATGGCCATCCACCGATAAACAAACGGAATGTGCTGACACATGCTGGCACACAGATGACCCTGGTAACCATTATGCTAATGAAAGAAGCCACAAGAGACCGCCTACCGTATGATTCCATCTGTAGGAGCTGCCCGGGACAGGCAGATTTGTAGAGATGGAGTGCAGATTAGTAGTTTCCTTGTGGTGGGTGTATTAGAAGGTCATAGCGAAAGGGTGTGAGGTTTCTTTTCTGGGATGATGAAATGTTCTAAAATTGATCGCAGTGATGGTTGCACACCTTGTGAAAATGCTAAAAACCACTGAACTCTTTACATAGGTAAATTGGAGTGTATGAATCTATCTCACAGCTGTTACCAAAAAAAATTCACTGGCAGAGACAGCAATCTTCCAGGGAAATAAAATTGATGGCGTGGGTCCTCCTAAATGACACTGCGGCATGGACAGATAATAAACGGAGTCTCCAAGGGTGGCTTTACGGAGGGATGGGAGGGTATGGGCCAAAGGACAGAAATAGCCCAAATGCCCATTAGCTGATGAATGGATACACAAAAGGTAGTTTTCCTGTACGATGACATATGGTAGCCATGACCAGATACATAATTTGCAAAAACCGTCTCCATTCTGTGGCTTGTCTCTTCATTTTCTCGATGGTATCCTTTGAAGTACAAGTTTTGAATCTTGATGACGTCCCCATTTCCCTATTTGTTTCTTGACTGCCTGTGCTCCCAGGGTCAGAGCAAAGAAACTATTGCTCAACTGAAGGTCACGAGGATTTACCTGTATGTCTTCTCTGCAGGTCTTACATTTAGGTTTCTGATCCATTTTGAATTAATTCTTTTAGTTATAAGGTGTGAGGTAGGGGTCCCGCTTCATTCTTTTTCATGTGGATATCCAGTGGTGGTGGCACTGTTCATCAGAGAGACGATTCTTTCCCCATTTATTGCTCTCGGCACCCTTGCCAAAAGTGGATTGACCACCATTGTGAAGGTTCATTTCTGGACTCTCAATACTATTCCATTAATCTACATGCCTATACTTACACCAAGACCACACTGTCTTTGATCACTGTAATTTTGTGATAAATTTTGAAACCCGGAAACGTGAGTCCAACTTTTTTCTTCATTTCCAAAATTGATTTGGATATCTGGGTTCCTTGAACGTTCATACAGATTTTGGATCAGATACCAAAGAGGCCAGCTGGGATTCTGATAGGGATTACACTGAATCTATAGATAAGTTTGAGTACTGCCATCTTAATAATATTAATTATTCTGATCCCTGAACATGGGATGTATTTCCATTTATTTAGATATTCTTTAATTTCCCTCAGCAACGCTTTATAGTTTTCAGAGCGTATGCCTTGCACTTCTTTTGTTAAATATATTCCTAAGTATTTTTTCTTTTCAGTGCTATTATAATTGAATTTTTTCTTCACTTTATTTTCAGATTATTCACTGCCAGTGTATAGAAATACAACCGATTGTTGTATATTGATGGATTTTTGTATCCTGAAAACTTAATGAACTCATTTCTTAGTTCTAAAAATTAATTTAACTAATAACTTAGTTCAGTGCGTAGTAGATTGCTCAGGATTTTCTATATATAAGATCACGTCATCTGTGAATAGAAATCATTTCACTTCTTCCTTTTCAAGCTGGACGGCTCTTTTTCTTGCCTAATTGCCCCGGCCAGTACCCCCCAGTACAATATTGGATAGAAGTCGTGAGGATGGGCATCTTCATCTTGTTCCTGATCTTCACGGGGAATCGTCCTGTCTTTCACCATTACATACGATGTTAGCTGTGGTTTCTCACTGATGCTCTTTATCAGGCTGAAGAAGAAGTTCCCTGAAATTATTAGCTTGTTGAGCATTTTTATCATGAAAAGGTATCACATTTTATCAAAAGTTTTTTCTGCATCTATTGAGATGATCATGTGGTTTTTGTTTATTATTTTATTGGTATGGCATATTCTATTAATTAATTTCTGGATGGTAAGCCAACCTTGCATTATTGGGATAAACCCCACTTGGTCATGGTGGTTAATCCTTTTCATATGTTATTGGATTTTATTTGCTAATATTTTATTGAGGATTTTTGCTTGCATATTCTATAAGAGATATATCTTGTGATATCCTTGTCTTGTTTTGGTGTCAGGGTAATAATAGCCTCAGAATGAGCTGTGAAGTGTTCCCTCCTCTTTGATATTTTGAAGAGTTTACAAAGAATTGCCAGTAATTCTTTAAACGTTTGATAGAGTTCACCAGTAAAGCCATCTGGACCTCGTGGAAAGTTTTTTGGTTATGAGTTCACTATTTTTACATTTTTATTCAGATCTTCTATTTCTTCTTGAGTCAGTTTAGATAGTGTGTATCTTTCTACACATTTTCCATTTGTCCTGTTGTCTCATTTATTAGCATACAATTGTTGCCGGCGTTTAAGTGTCATCTTTTAAAATGTTCGCTTTCTGTTTGTTTCAGGTATATAGAAATCCAACTGATTTTTTTCTACTGACTTCCTAAACAGTCCTATTAGTTCTGATAATGTACCTACAGCATCTCTCTATGTTGCCACCTACAAAATCACATTCTCGGTGAGTGATGACAAATTTGTTTCTTCATTTCCAGTTCCTGTGAGTTCATTCTTTTTGCTGCCTTATTATACTACCTGGGACCCCCCAACCAGCGTCGGACAGAAGTGGGTCGAGTGGGCTTTTTGGCTTTGCTGTCAATCTTAAAAGGAAAGCTTTCAACATTTCCCCAATAAATACATGTTTCCTATAGATTTGAGGGTAGGGGTCTTTTACCAGGTTAAGGCAATTATTTATATTCCGAGTTGTCCAAAATGTCCTTTATTTCCTGAACGGATATTGAACTCCATCAGATGCTTTGTGCCCACCTATTAAAATAATAGCGTGATTGCTCTCCTTTAATCTGTTAATATGGCAAATGACATTGGAGTTCCTACTGTTAAATCTACTCTGCAGTTTGGTTGTGTTTTACTATTTTTAATATTTTGTTCGGAATTTTTGCATCACATCCATAAGTGAGATCTGCCTGTAATTTTTCCTTCTGTTGCCCTCTTTTCTTTCTGTATCAAGGTAAACTGGTCTAACGAAGTGAGCTGGGCAATCTCCTTTCCTCTTTCTCTGCAGGGCCTGGTGTAAAGGAAGCAGACTTGTTCCTTAAATGTGAGGTAGAATTCTCTGTTGAAGCTATCTGGACCTGGAGTTTTCTTTGTGGGAAGGTTCTTAGTTACAGATTCAATGGTTATAAGATTGCTTAGATTTTCCCTTTCTTCTTTGTGCCAATTTTGGAGCATTGTATTTTTCTAGAAATGTATTCATTTCATGTTAAATTACACAATTTTTTTCCACAGCAGCCCCTATTTGGCTTCCTAGAGCTGCCGTGACAAGTCATGACAAAGTTGGTGGCTTAACACAAACACAGATTTATTCTCTTACAGCCTAGAGGCCAGAAGACCAAAACGGGTCACACTGGGCTGTAACTGACGTGTCCCCAGGGCCATGCTCCCTCTAGAGGCTCCAGGGACGATCCTTTTCCAGCTTCTAGCGGCCCCCTGTATTCTTCACCTTCTGGACACTTCTCTCATCTTCAAAGAGCATCATCGGGGCTTTGCCTCTGTCGTCAGCCTCCCCCCGGCTGTCCAATCCCCTCTTATAAGGACGCTTTTAATCACAGTTCGGGCCCACCCCCTAATTCAGGAGACTCTCCCCATCTCAAGATCTTCAATCCCATCTGCAAAGTCCCTTTGCCATATAAGGTTAACAGGTTCCAGAGAGTAGGACCTGATGTCGCTGCAGGTCATTATCCAGCCTACCGCTCCCTCTTCCCGTCTCGCAAGATCTGCGGTGTCTTCTTTCGCGTTGCCTATTTCGTATCTGTGCTTTCTCTTTTTCTGGGCCCGTCTCTTCAGAGCTCTCTCCAACAGTCTTGACATGTGAACAAGGGGGAGTGGCCAGACCAGGCTGGCTGGAGCTGCTGGTACGAAGGGAAATTCAGAGACAGGAGCCATCACCAATGGCTAGGCCTCCTGCTGCTCAATCTGCGCACGTGCACAACCATCTAACCTGGGTGGATGTCGGGTTCTGGGATAGGGAACCTCAACCCCTGGGCTGTGAACTTTGACACTACAGAATTAGAAAAGCACCTTCCTTGGGCCAGTCACAGGGCAGGATCGACAGCAGTGTGCTGGGCAGACCCTGGGCTCCAGCCCTGTTCTGCCCTCTCAGCATTCATGTCCGAGATGCTCTACCCCTCCCAGGGGTGCTGGCATTGGGATCCTCGCCGGGAACACCTGTCTTAAGCATTTGGCTCTGTCTAGCTGTAATGGAGCTGTCGAGAGGCCTACATTTTTGTTGGAGGCCAGTCTCTGGTGAAGCAGGCTCAGACAAGTTAACCCTTTCGCTTCAAGTATTTTCAAAGAATTGAGATCTGTTTTTGTGAATTTTCTTGTACTTCTCTATTTCATTCATGTCAGAGCTCGTTTTTATTATTCCCTCCTATTTGTTTTGGTTTTATTCTTGCTTTTTTTCCTTCAGGTCCTTGAGATGAATGCTTAGCTCATTAATTTTCAGCCTGGTTACTTTCTAAAGTATATATGGACAACTATAACTCTCTCCTTGAGCCCTGTGCACCTGCTTCACTCATATTTCGATGCATTTGTTTTTCTTTCTGTTCAGCTCAAGTATTATCTAATTGGTATGATGATTTTTTCTTTGACCAGTGGGTTACTTGGATGAGCATTTCTTAATTCATAGCTATCTTTTTGTTACTGATTTATAACTTAATTACCTTGTGTCCGTAGGTCATGTGTGACTTCAATCTTATGAAATTTTATTAAGATTTGTTTTATGGCCCAAAATACGGTCAAGTATTTAAAAAATGTCTCATCTGTGTCTGAAAATAATGTGTATTCTGCAACTGGACACGGTCCTCCTTATGTGTCAATTAGATCAAGTCGATTGCATATTTCAAGCCCTCTGTATCCATAATGATGTCCTTTCTGCTTATTCTATCAGTTACTGAGATCTCACGCATGACTGAGTTTTTCTGCTGCTCCATGTACTTCTGTCTATATATTGAGGGTATGTTACGAGGTGCATACAAACCTTGAATTGTTATATTGTCCTGGTGAATATAAACTTTATCGTTATAAAGTATTTCTATCCTCCAATGATTTCTCCTTTCTTGCTATTTTGTCTACTATTAATCAAGTTCTACTCACTTTCTTTTGGTTAATGTTCACCTGATATATGTTTTTCTTTCCGTTTCCTTTCTACTTTTCTCCATCCTTAAGTTTTAGATAGATCTCTTGTAAACAGCATATTAGAGTTTTGAAAAATCATGCTGACAATCTTTGCCTTTCAACTGGAAAATTTGGCCCATTTAAGTTTAGTTTCATTTCTGATATGGCTGATTTAAATCTATTGTCTTACTATGTGTTTTTATTTGTCTAACTTCTTCTACACTCTTTTTGCTCTCAGTGCTTATCTTTTGGAGTTGATTGAGGTTTTTTAAAGTCTATTTTTGCCTTCTGTTAGTTTGAATATTCTATTGTGGTTTTTGTAGAAATGTCAATACCTCTCCTTTACTTATTAGAACAAAATATGAATTGCTACTTTTCCACCTTCTCAGACAATGTCTGAGATCTTTTTAACTTTTTTTTTACCACCTTCCCAATTTACATGCTCTGTGTTTGCATGCTATTTCCATACAGACATTAAGTTCTATAAGAATGTATATAGAGTCTATAGACATTTCAATTTTTAAACAGATTTATTTGAGACATAACAAAACAAATTTATTCAGATATAATCTGCATACCATAAAGCTCTCCTATTTAAAGTGTATAAGTCAATGTTTTTATTTATAGAATTGTGTAACCATCACAATAATCAATTTTAGAACATTTGTATTGTCCCCCAAAGACACCTGGTACCCATTAACAGCGACTTCCCATTATTCCCACCATAATTTGAGACACAGATAACTTTCTCTTCCTCCAGAGAGAATTTCCTTTACTTCTGCAGGTGCCTGGGGACACCAGTGTTCTAGATTTACTTTACTCCAAATTCAGAGATTGGGATTTTTGACACCATACTGATGACTTGAAGAAAGCTATAGGGCATGTAAATTTACTCTTTATGCTAAGACATACCCCAACCCCAAATGCAGGATGAGGAATGTTTGTCAGGACTCCTGGCCTTGGCCAGCCGCAGACCCAGATTCTTGTCCCCCTAGCCCTGTGAGGCTGACGCAGTGCAGCTGGGTCTCTTGCTGTCCTCTTCCAAACCACTGATGCTCTTGGTGGGAGAGAAGCCCTAAGTGCAGGCTTTGCTTTCTGGACTTCCTTCTTCTCTCAGATTTTACTCACCATCTTGTTGCTCTTTGGTGCTTCTAGGAAGATGTTTAAAACCTTCCCTCCAGCTGTTTCCCTATCTTTGGTGGGAAGGAAGGTTTCCATGACCTTGTCTACCATTATTTGCAGGGCCAGGAAGCCTTATCTTGTCAGATGCAAGCATCTGCTGTAGCTCTTCTGGATGACAAAGCATGGGCCCCCTCTGCTCTCGGGGATATCTCTTTTCAGGATACAGGGTTGCCTTCTCCCTTCTTGTGCTTCCAAATCACACTGGGATTACCTGGAGAACTCTCTTCTTTATCTGGACTAGGGTTGAGGAACAAAAGCCAGAAAGTGTTGCTGGCAAATTCCTGCTTCCTGCCAGGTATAAAGGCCTCTTCCACCCTACAGCCCGAACAGAAGCCTGGCTGCTTGGTGCTTACCTGAGGGACAGGGGAAAAAATACCAAAGAATGCCTTCAGTATTCTCCAGCCACATGTATTCAACTTGCATGGAATTTCACTGAAGGAAAGACAAAAGGTAAAATACTATGACTCTTCTAAAAATGATGAAGGCAAGATTCTGGAGCCAGGCTTGCCAGGGTTTGAGTCTGGGCCCCACCACTGGCCAGCGGTGGGCTGGGAACTTGACCCTGAACCAAACACTTTATGAGTCTCCTCCCCCTAAATCCTCCAGGTAAACATCTGGAATTAGGCGCTGTGATTATCCCCCAATTTACAGGTGTGAAGGGCCGGGTCCAGGTATTACCAATCCTTCAGGACACCATTCCTGCTGCAGAGAGAACAAAAGAGAAGTGGAAAGTGAGATGCTCTGTAACCCAGCGGGGCATATGGGCGCGACGTCAAGGGCATCCCTCTACCGGGGAGAAGGGGCGGTCCTCAAACACCTGCTGGCATGCGCAGATGGCAGATAGGGATCCCGGGCTGATCTGGGGCCTTGGTGGGCAGGGGAGCAGAGCGAGACTAAGCATTTTAAATGACAGACACGAGGGAGCGTATCCCAGAGCGGATGCTGGAACACCTCAAGCCTCAGAGAAGACCGAAGGGAGAGAAAAGATGCTTTATTCTAATAAGTCAGTGCGGGAGAGCTTAAACTAAATGTTCTTGGACATTCTGCATGAGTACTGGCCCTTCTAAGGTTCTGAGAAGAATTGTGGGGAAGAAAGGAGTGAACTTTATTTCATTCTCAATTTCCTGGATAAAAGTGCGTGGGAACCCTGTTTCCTCCCGATGTCTCTACAGCCTGCGCTATTCTTAATGTGCAGGCCGGACAGTGGGTTCTTTCTCCCTATTAGGAAATGCTGGTGTTGGAGGAAGGAAATGAGAAAAATATAAGCAGAAATCAACGACCGAGAAGCAGAAAAACAACAGGATGTGTTAAATCAGTAGCTAATTCTTTAAAGATAAGTGAGTAGGATAGTCAACCTCCGAGCTATCAGTTTAAAAAAAAGGAAAATAGATTAATTTAAGAAGAAGAAAAGGGACATAACAGATACGGAGAGAGGTTCTTAAAGCCTAAGAGAACACAATGCACAATTTTATGCTGGTAGATTTGAATATGTCTCTGAAATGGACAATTTTCTATCAAAGTCTCCAAAATGATGAAAGTAGAAGTAGCTGATCTGGGATCAAAATGCCATTTATCGTCCTGTTACCTCCTACCAGAAATCATAGCCAATTAAATTTAACAAGAAAATAATCAGTAGATGGGTATCCTCAGCGAGGAGACAGACATTGGTTCTCATCCACCCAGGAAATGTTGCTCTAACGGGAAACCCCAGGAGCGCCAACAAGAAGCTACTTGAAACCCTGGCTAATTGGGAGTTGTGGCCAGTAGAAAGAGAGAAGCACCTTGCAATCATCAGAGAATAGGAGGTAAACGGGACGCAGTTAAACCAAGGAAACACAAGAAAGGCACAGGTCCCGAGTGAAGGAAAATCCAGAACCGGACCGGGGAACAGGGCTGGGACTTGCACGTGGGGTACGTGGGAGCCATGGCGTCACAGAAGCGTCCACACAGCAGAAGCTCTGAAAGCTGGGCACAAAATTCCAGCAGTGACGCGCTTACCTTGTATTTTTCTGCCTTGCTTACATTCCTGTAAGCATTCATTACTTTCTGCTTAAGTAATTATGTGTAAAACAAAAATGAGAGGAACGTATATAAAATGTTAGAGCTCTTTCTCTAAGTAGGTGGAAAATGCCAGGTTCTTTTATTGTTTCCTTTATGCTCTATTTTACTATTAGAAAATAGAACAAATCAATAAACGATTTATGAAAAGTGAAATTCATGAGAAATAATAAGTGGATATAAGTAGCCCGCCATCTTTCGAAGGGGGACAGTGATGAGGAATATCTCGCTCTGTCAACTATTTAAAATCAAAAGCTGGGGGCGCCTGGGTGGCTCAGTTGATTAAGCATCTGACTCTTGATCTCGGCTCAGTTCATGATCGCAGGGTCAGGAGTTCAAGCCCCACATTGGGCTCCAGGCTGGGCTTGGAGCCTACTTAAAAAAATTAAAATCAAGGGGCGCCTGGGTGGCTCAGTTGGTTAAGCGACTGCCTTCGGCTCAGGTCATGATCCTGGAGTCCCGGGATCGAGTCCCGCATCGGGCTCCCTGCTCGGCAGGGAGTCTGCTTCTCCCTCTGACCCTCCTGCCTCTCATGCTCTCTGTCTCTCATTCTCTCTCAAATAAATAAATAAAATCTTAAAAAAAAAATTAAAATCAAATCAAAAGCCATATGAATCATGAACATAAAAAGGTATTTTTCTTTCTCTTCTTCGTTGTCTTTAAAAAGTCAATTCATGTTTTAGGTTGTAGAAAGCTGCAAGAGAACACCACTCCAAATCTAGCGATGAGAAAAAGCAGCATAATCTACAAACCAGTTTTTCTTGAGCCCGTGAGAGAGCTAAGGCCAGAAGGAAATGAAGGGAAGCGAATTTGAATTGAAGTCAGCCCTTCCGCGGAGAGACGGGACTCGGGGACTACTGACCCTTTAGCAGAGCACAGAGAAAACAGCCATAAAGACAGGTACGGAGGAAACAGCTAACATTTTAGTAAATTCTTAAAGGCCACCCATGGGGTAGCATGACTGTTTAGCATAACCGGGAGCCCCAGACTCAGAGAAGCCCCCTGCCCCCACAGTGCTCACCAGCGACAGTGGGGCAGTGACAGGACACAGGGGACAGCGACCCTTTCTCTCCTACTCGACCATGCAGAGCAGCTCCCTTCCCCAGACCCAGCCACAGAAGACCCACTGGTTCCAGGGAAGAGAACAAAAGATCTCTTCCATCCGATGACACTGGAAGAAGATCAAATTTAACCCAAAGTAAGCAGAAGGAAGGAAAGAATCAAGGCAAGAGCAGAAATCAATGATGTGGGGAACAGAAACATGGACTGAATCAATGAAATAAAAAAATGGGACTTTGCAAAGATAATACAATTGACAGACCTCTAATTAGGATGATCAAAAGAAGAAGAAGAAGACACAAACCAGGAATAGTGTGCACCAATAGTATACAGACTTCAAAAAGATAATAAAGGGATATCAGGAAGAACTCCGTGCAAACAAATTTGCTAATTTCCATGAAGTGGGTAAATTCCTTGAAAGACGCACACGACCAAAGCTCATTAAAGAAGAAATCGATGACCAAGTAGTCCAATCGACCCACTAAAGCAATGGAACTTACTATCAAACACGTTTTGACTATGAAGACAACTTCAGGCCCAGATGGTTTCCCCTCAACTTTCTATCAAACAGTTAAGGAGGAAGGAATCCAATCTCACACAAATGCCTTAAGAAAAGAGAGAGGGAAACAGCCCCCAGCCTGTTTGATGAGGTGAGCATAACCCCAATAAGAGACATTGCAGAAAAGACAATCACAGACCAATATCTTTGCTGTTAAAAAACACAAAAGATACTTAAAAAATATTAGCAAGTCACATGCAACATTTACAAAAAAGATAATTCTCAATTACCAGGTTGTATTTAACCCAAATTGTAGGGTCAGTTTATCATTGGAAATTCACTCAGTTTAATTCACCATGTTACCACAAGAAAAGAGAAAAAAATGATTGTCTAAATCACAGAGAAAGCATTTAACATTCCTTCAACATCCATTCCTGATTAAAAAACAAACAAACAAAAAAACCTCTTGCAAATTTAAAAAAGTTTCTCTTACAAAGGGAGCTATGGAAATTTCATGATTCTGACAAAGAGCACATATGAGAAACCTTCTACTTAACATCATCACACCTAGTGGTAAAATATCAACCACATGCTCCCAAAGATCAGCAATCAGGCAGGGCTACACTCTCATGACTCATGTATAACACTGTACTAGAATTCCCCACAGTGCAAAATGAAAAGAAAAAGAAATAAAAATCACACAGAATGAAAAGATGGACAGAAACTCTTTATTCACAGACGACGTGATCATGTATGTAGAAAATCCTAAGGAGTTTGGGGAAATACTTACCAGAACTACTAAATGAATTTAACAGAGTAACAGAATAAAAGCAAATACAAAACTCAGTTTTGGTCATATGCGTTAGCAACAAACAATTGCAAAATGAAATTTTTCAAAAGATTCCATTTGCAAGAGCATCAAGAATCATAAAATCCTTAGGAATACATGTGTAAGGGCCACTGAGTAAAAACCACAAAACTGCTGGGAAAAAAGAAAGAAGTCTTGAATTAAGTGGGAGAGAAACCACATTCCTGTATCAGACTCAATATTAGTAAAATGTCAGTCCTTGAGCGCTTTCCTCTGCAATTCAATTCCTCGCCAATCATTGTCCCAGAAGGCTTTGTTAATAGAAATTGACGAAATGATTCTAAAATGTATATGGAATTGAAAAGGACCTAACATAGATCTATGATGATAGAAACGTTCTACTGAGCATTGTCAATGTGATTATTGTATCTAAGGAACTGATCTTTCATTTTACTTAATTTCAATAATTTATTTTTTTTAAGATTTTATTCATTTGACAGAGAAAGAGAGAGAGAATGAGAGAGAGCACCAGCAGGGGGGAGCAGCAGACAGAGGGAGAGGGAGAAGCAGGGAGCTCAATGTGGGGCTCAATCCCAGGACCCTGGGATCATGACCTGAGCTGAAGGCAGATGCTTAACTGACTGAGCCACGCAGGCGCCCCTAATTTCAATAATTTCAATAGCCCTGCATGTCTGGTGACCTGTCACACGGCACAGCACAGACCTAGAATGTCCAAAGCAATCTGGAAACGTGAGAACAGAATCCACACTCCCTTGCTTCAAAGCTTACTACAAAGTCACAGTAATCGAGATAGCATGGAACAGACAAATAGATTTATGGAATAGAACAAAGAGTCCAGAAGCAGACCAACTATATTTGCTCACTGGATTTAGATAAAGTCACTAAACCAATCCAGTGGAGAAACAAAGTTTTCCAACAAGTGGCTCTAAAAACAACTGGATATCCATATGGAAAAAAAAAATTTTCAACCCTCATATCATCCACAAAATATTTACTTGAGATGAATCAGAAATCTGTGTGTAAAAGTCAAAACTGATTTTTTTTTTTAGATGAAATCACAGAATACCTTTGTGCCCTCGGATTGACAAAAGTTTTTAGAACTGGGGAGGGAGAAGACCTAGGGAAATTTCTGGACGGTGATGTTCTGCATCTTGCGAGGGGCTTGGCTGGCAGCTGTGTATTCATTTTCCAAAACTCACCAAATACTGTACTTAAGACTGATGGTTTCATTGTGAATTGTGAATTAATCCCCCTCCCCCAATAAAAAAAAAGAACTGTAAACAAACATCGGTATCTAGTCGGTGATATCTAGTCTGCTGAAGTCCTTCCAAGTGAAGTGTCCTCATATCTTGAACCTACTTTGCTACACATAACAAGTGAGATACGTTAAGAATGGGTAGAAGGATGGATGGATATGTGATAAAGGAAATGTAGCAAAGTGTTAATTATAGAATTTAGTTGGTGGATATATGGATGTTTACTATCCAATTTTCTTTCCAACTTTTATGTATGTCAGAAATTTTTAAATACTGGGAAAATATGGGGGAAAAAGAAGGTATACTGATGGTTGGGGAAAAAAAAAGCTCAGCATCATTAGAAATCAAGGAAATGTAAACTAAAGCCATTATGAGATGCTATTACAAGCCCACCAGAATTAGAAATTAGAATGACTGGCAGTACCAAACGAAGAACGAAAGGTACATCAACATGAACTCTCATACACAGTTAACACCAGCATTAAATGGTGCAGCCACTCTGGAAAACAGGTTGGCAGTTTCTTATAAGTGGTACACCTCACCTACGACCCAGCAATTTGGCTCCTAGGTATTTACCCAAAAGAAATGCAAGCATAGGTCCACAAAAAGACTTCTGTGGAACTGCTCATAGCAACTTGATTCATGTTTGCTCGAACTGGAAATGACCTAGATGTCCATCATCATGGTCTACCCGTAGAAACATTTATCAGCAGCAATAAAGCAAGAATGAACGACTAACGCATGTGCCAACGTGGAAGAATCTCAAATACATCATAATGAGCAGAAGACACCTGAGTACGAGAGTGCAGGCTCTAGGACTCCATGTATATCAAGTGGCAGAACAGCCAGAGCTAATCTATGGGTCTAGGAATTGAAATAGCAGTTGTAGGGACGAGGAGAGACTGCCTGGCAGGAGACACAGGGAACTCTCTGGAGTCATGGAAATGTTCTATTTCTTGATTCTGGTGGCGGTTACATGGGTGATATATTTGTCAAAACACATCAAAGAATGAATTTGGGTTCTGTTTGCTTCACTGTATGTAAATTATATCTTGATTTTAAAAAAATGAATACTATATATCTATTTATACACATGTGATTATTGTATCTGAAGAACTAAATCTTTCATTTTACTTAATTTCAATAATTTATTTTTTATTTTTTCAATAATAATTTATTCCATTCCATATATATATATATATATGGAATGAATATATATATATACATATATATATATCACAAGCCAGGGAAGAATAGCTATGAAAGTTACATACTTCCATATAATGATATATTATGAAATCACTAGCTTATTTTCCAATAACATTTTTAACAACATGGTAAAACGTGCATCATAGTAGGTCAGTTTTATGAAGGACATAAAATCGTATATTCAGTGTAATCCCAAACTGGAAAAAAATAGCTATATCCTTGAGTCTAAGATGCTATTGATTTTAAGACTAAACACAGATTTTAATAACTTTTCCTCTTTAGAGCCTCAACCAAGTTTGAGTCCAAACCCCCTTTCACCTCCTTGGGCCTTTGGCCGGGTATCAAGCCCTTAGAGGCCACATCTACCTTCCTTCCCTAATATGACATGCAGGTGGCTTCATTGTTCTTCCCTAACGAGAATGAGTATTCCATGAGGACAACGTCTCTGTGTTACCATTATCTCTTCAGTTCTAGACCAGTGTCTGGCATACAGCAGGTGCCCAGTCAATGTGTGTTATCCTGGTTGATTTTCTCATTCAGATTCTGAAGTTTCTTCGGAACCACTCAAGGGAGTTGGCATGCTCAGGGTAGCATTCCTTTGACATGCTGTTTTTCATGCCCTCAAAGCTCCTATAGGATTGAGAACACCAGTGTTTTCTCTGCTTTCCCTAGTTTGTTATTTTATAGCTTTGTGAGGTTTTTTCACGATTTAAGTAGATTATGTGTAACTGGTTTATTGAGGAGTCTCATCTTGTCAGGAATGTAAATAGAAACAATTTTATTTCTTCCAAACCCCAATCCAAGTGGGATTTGCTGAACCCCTTCCCCGCTAGGTAGGAGGTCCCTTAATGACATCTTGGCCAGACTCCAAGGTTTTCTTGTCATTTTTGTCTGTAGAACAGTCTCTTGGTGTTTAAGACTAAGCTCTGTTTATTTCTAAAGAATGTTCAGCTCAAACACCATGGGGCTTGTCCCCTTCCTTCTCCCCAGGGCTGGTTAGAGCTTTCTGGGGGGCCTGGTGGCTTGGAGGGGCTGTCGAGACCTTCTCTTGACTGGACCTCACTCAGCCTCGCCAGGCCACGTTCACCCAAGTGTCAGGGCAGCTCAGGGGAAGAGGGCACAGGGGAGTGACAGCTCCCTCCACCTGGGCTGGCCACCCCCTCCCTGCCCCCACCTACCCACCTCTGCTGGCTGATGCCCACAGGGGCATCAGTCACACTCACTCCTCCGATGCATGCTTTATTCTGTGCCTTGAGAACACTAGGTGGCTCGCCCCCAAAATAGTGACTCAGGGCCCAGGTCCCCTCCATTGTGTGCATCTGCCATCTGCACTACAGGATTTTCAAGGTCACCTTGACCATGACCATTGATCAAACTGGCAGAAGGGGAAAGAGCACGGAGGACCCCTCTCACCCAGCGGGAAAGGAAGCTTTTTTGTCCAGAAAGAAGAGAAAACAGGTTTGGTAAACACCCAGCCAGTCTATGCAAGCTTTTGGTCCTAGTAGAATGGCTTATCTAAGAAATCCCTTCAGGTGTGGGTGCTGACAGCTTGTCAGCTGCTGTCTGAGTTCAGAATATATAGTTTATTCATTGCCTTTTATTCTCATATTTGGGTCTTGGCTACAACAGGAAAAGCCCAGCTCAATATCCTGCTACAGTGTATACCTAGAAATTAAATGGCTTTCCTTGAGAGGTGGAGGCTTTAGCAGATGTCCTGAGCCTGAGATGGCCATTGGAGACTCATGGTCAAATCGCTCGAACCTTTCTTATCATTGAAAACGCTGAGATATGACGTGAGAGAGTGGGCAGTTTCTATGAGTTTTAACTGTGGTGCCTGGTGAGTGACGATCAGGTTTCTGGGGACACGTTACTACTTGGAATCCAGAAGACTCCATAGCTAAATCCAGAAGCCATGGGACTTAGAGAAGGACCATTGAAAGAGGGGCAAGAGTTGGCCAAGCCCACGGAGCCGTTTGTGATGAGGGCGTTAGTCAGTGGCCCTGGGGTCCAGGGAGGCTGTGGAGGATAGCCAGGCTCACAAGCTGCTTCCTAATCCCAGGAGGCCCCCCAGTGGGGTGGGGGGAGGTCTCAGGAGCGGAGGCTGGGGTAGAAGAATGACTGGGGAAGGGGAAGAGAGCCACACTGCCCTGGGGCCAGCCACAGGAGACGGTGATGGGTTTCCAACGGCATCTGATGCAGACCAGCAACCAGAGAGAGAAGCGCTGGGTGCTGAGCTGCAGGGTCCGACTGCCCGGGGGGCCCTAGCAAGCCACACCCTGTGGCTAGCCAGCCGGAGAAGCAGCACAGGGACCAGAGTTTAATCTCGGTTCCAGGCTCTGCCCTCCCAGAGCAGTGTGAAGTCAAGCATGCAAAGGGACTCCTCCCGGCCTCTGCTCATGGGCTAAGAGAAGAAGATAAAGTTACAAAATGTTAGAAAGTCATGGATAATGCTCTCATTTGGAAGAGATGAGATTATATGAAAACCCAAGAACAACTTTAAAACTAAAAACATGATTTCACTAAGATGGCAACATAAAGAATAGCACAATATCAGTATCTCTAATATATACCACACATAACCCATTTGAAAAAAAAAAAAAGGCTTCCGGCTGTAGCTGTGGTGGAGGTGGAGGCAGGCGAGCAGACGGGCGGACTCCGAGCCCGTGAGCCAGGAGCGCCCACCCCTCTGGGGCTCTGGGCCGCTGTGGGCTGGGCGGGGCACCTCCTGGACCCCGGGCACCGCGCCTCCGCCCCGGCCACAGTGGGCAGCGCGCCCCCGGCCACACGCGCAGACACGAGGCTGGAGGTCTTCCGTGGCCTGCTCCCCGGCCGGCGCACACGGTTCCCAGCGCTCACTGCCTACCGCGGTTGTGAGGTAGCTTCATTTCTGGTCCAAAGAAACGTCCTTTCATTATTTTCAGATGTTTCTATACACACATCCAGTGGTGTGTGGGTAGGTGTGTGGATGCGTGTGGTGTGTGGGCGATGTGTGGTGTGGGTGTGTGCAGTGTGGGTGTGTGGGGGTGTGGGTGTGTGGGTGCGCTGGCCGCAGGGGTCTCACCTCATGAGCTTGGAACTGAAGGGAGAGGGCCCAGTACAAACCAGGTTGTGACCCAGCACGGGGCCCACCTCGCAGCAGAGTGATGTCCGCAGGTACAGGGAGAGACTAGACGGACAGCAGTTAAGAAGCAGGTTAAGAGGAACCCAGGGACCCAGTTCAGGTCCCAGAAATGGCCCTGCAAGCTGTGTGACGGCGGCCCGGCCACTTACCCACTCCGGCTGTTTCCTGGCCCGTCGGGCGGCATGGTAACATGCCCAGTCCGAGCGGGCAGCGGGAAGATGAAATGAGATGGAGACATGCGCTGTCGTAGGGAAGGAGGCATGGCCCGGGGCGAGGCGGTGCCTTCATCTGAAGGCAAGTCTGGGGAAGAACTGTGGCTGAGGGGATCAGCCACCAACACTCCCAGTGCTGGGAGGATGAGTGCTCCAGTCGTGGCAGGGAAGCCTCTGTTCCTGGAGCAGAAAGTCACCATCTGCTGGAGACGCTTCTGGGGTCTGTGAAGACTGGAAGGAATCACTAGGAGAGCCCCGCAAGCTACTCCACACTAAGTGAACCGGCCAAATAGAGACACGGCCGATCTCTCCCGTGTGTCAGCAGTGACCCCGCAGTCAATATAACGCAAAGTCCCGACAGGAGCAGACTGGCCGAAGAATCACATTCCCAAGGAGATGTTTAGCTGCTAGGATGCTTACTGCAACACCATTTAATGATGACAAAAATTGTAAATGAGTTAGGGGGGGGGGGGGGGGGGGGGGGGGGGGTTGAGTCAAGGGTGGCAAATCCAGAGGTGGGATATTATTCATTTATCAGTCACATTTTCAAAAAATATCATGGCGTTGGCAAGTTCTCATCATGTATCATAGGGGTAAAAAACAAAACAAAACAAAACAAAAACAGGCTAATAAGGAGTACGTACAGTATGATCCCATTTTGTGAAAAAGAAAACAGGACAAAGGGGTGTGGGGCCTGCTGGAGGTTCCAGTTTTCCTTGGCAGGTGGCCTGGGTGTCGTGGACCCAAGACTCCCAGCTGTTGTTGGCTGTGCTGTCCTTCTGGTCAACCACTGAACATTTCCCCAGGCGGCTTCTCTGTTAGCGCCCCCGGGGTTGGGTGCTGGGGACACACATGCATCAGAGATCAGCTCTGCCCTCAAGGGGCACACGGTCTAGCGGGGGAGGAAAGCAGAAGCTCCCTAACACAGCGTGATGGTTTTCAATAACTGTACAACTGGGGTGGGTGTGAGGGTGTTGTTCAAGGAGGGTTTCTAAGAGGAGGAAATTTGACCCTGGCCTTTCCACAGGACTAAGAGCATGAGGGGAGGCAGGGGGACTAAAGGGGGCAGTGGTGGGGACACAGAGCCAGGCGGACTGAGAGTTGTTGAGGAGAAGCTTTGGAAGGCTTTGGTGAAGGCCTTCATCCTTGGTGGGGATGAAGGAGAGAAGGCAAGATGACGCCCGGGTTCCTGGCCGGGGGACCACACAGATGGAGCCAGCACTCACTGCGAGGGAGAGTCAGTGGGCCCAGGGATGGAATTCTACCAGGCTGGGTACATGGGAGCTCAAAGCAAAAGCAGGTGTCATGCAGTCGCTGAGGATGCAGGCCCTGTTCCAACCCGGGTTCCTGGTCTCAAGCCTCAAACTGGGCCACACAGTGGGGCTGGCTGGGGGACCACAGCTCCATGCCTCCCCTGGCAGGCAGAGTGGGTGGCTGGATCCTTGCGAACCTCTTAGGACCGGACATCTGGGGCCCACCAGTAGGGCACTGCGCGTACTCTCTAGACTTTTCCATAGCAGAAGACACTGACTTGGCAACAGTCTAGCCAGTTGGGGGGCAGATTTTAACCCCCGTTCCTAAACCACCACCTGTCTTAGAGAAGCCATTGGTGGGAACCCCCAGGTGGGGGAGGGCAAGGTCTTGGGCTGGTAGGAGGAAGACGCACCCGGCTCGCAGCGCTCCACCCTGCACACAGCTCACCAAAGCAGCGATGCCTGTCCAAGCTCTGCACTTGTTACCAAGATTTTGGGAAACCTTAGAATTAATTTGTAAGCTCATCTGGTGGGAAAGATTAAGAAAACCTGAAGGGGGGAACCCTCCTAGATAGGAATACGAATTGTAAAAGCGAAATCATTTTAAAAAGGGAGGCAGAGGGAAATCAGTGGATCAATAGATACTAGAAAAGTCGGCCCTATAACAAGTAAGACTTTCAAATGTGATGAAGGAAAACATGTCAATGAGATGGAAAGAATTAATTTATGATCTCAGGATGTTTAAATATTTGGGGGGTAAAGTCAGTTTAGAGCCTCACCTCACACTCCATGCCAGACTAATTCCAGACCCAACTTCCTTAATTCTAGAGGGAAAGAAAGACCTAACATTTAAAATACTGAAAGAGGGGCACCTGGGTGACTCAGTCGGTGAAGCGTCTGTCTTCGGCTCAGGTCATGATCCCAGGGTCCTGGGATCAAGTCCCCACATCGGGCTCCCTGCTCAGTGAGGAGTCTGCTTCTCCCTCCCTTCCCCCCCAACTCATGTTCTCCCCCTCTCTCAAATAAATAAAATCTTCCAAAAAATGAGTAAAAATAAAACACTGGAAGAAACCACAAAGGACCAGATGCAAGTGTCTGCAGGCCCATCTAGTCTCTTCTTAGACCAGCAGTTCTGAGTGGGCATGACCCTGGGAGGGGGTCTGTGAGGTAGAATCGGTTTTGTAATAATGCCCGAATATTCTCTGCTTCCCCCACTCTATCCCACGGGTCCCCAGTGGAATTGTTCAGAGGCTACATGAGAAGTGATCTTGCAAAAGATTGAGTGCAGAAGTGGGTGTGAGACTCCAGTTGTCTTATATTGAGCATTAAAGAAATTTGCAAAAATGGAGAACAATGCCACTCTTCTCACTCATTTTTTTGTGTTCGGAAATAGTTTTCACTAAAATATGCTATTTATGTTGTCATGTAATGAGTTTATTTTCAAAATAATATTTCCAGACATTCTCCATTTTAATACGGTAAATGTTGATAAGTAAAATCTACATAAGCAAAAGCTCTCGGGGGTCCCTAAGTTATTTTTAACGGCGCAAAGGTATTCTGAGACTCGAAGGCTGGAGAACTGCTCTCGGTCCCCAGGCATGTGGGCTGGGCCTCGTTTTACTCATCCACAAACCCCCAGCACCCAGCACATCCATCCATGCAACAAGCTGGCAAAGGCTTATAGAGTGCCCACCACATCACGTAGTTACAGGTACAGCCGTGAGCTAAAGGGACAAAACGTATGTGCCTGCGTCATGTTGTTCTGTTGAGAGTCCAGTGGGCATCGTGCCCAACGAGAGAGGGGATTGGCTGTGTAAGAAGTCAAAATGTCAATAAAACACAGACAAAAGTAAAAAGCTGGACACACGTGCAGCAAATATGACACACAACAGGTTAATATCTTTAATATATAACGAGCTCATACAAATTTATCAGACCCCAGTAGATAAGAGCAAAGGACACTGACAATCCACAAGAGGAAATAGAACTGCTTAACATGGAAAGATGTTCAACTTTGCTAAAAAGCAAAGAAATGCAAACTGAAACACAATGCTACGTTTCATTATCAGACCAGCAAGTATTTAGCCGGAAGATAATCCTCCGAGCTGGCGAGATGGTGCAAGGGGCACATACGTACTTGCTGGTGGCAGTGTTAATGGATACAAACATTGCTGGGAACCGTTCTGTCCATATGTAATAAGGGGCTCAAAGGTTTTCCTATTAATTCAGTAATTCCACCTCTGAGAACCTATCCTAAGGAAGTAACTTGACATTGGGGAAAAGTGTTATGCACGAAGAAATTCTTCCGTTTCTGGTGGTGAGAAATTAGTAACGAATGGCATGGATGATCAACCATGGGCACTACTGTCCGTCTCCGTGATGGAGGACACAGCCATTTCAAACTAAAATGAGTAGTAACGTGTAATGGGGAAGTCGCGTCACAGAAGTGAAAACACCCACACAATATGGTATCTCTTACGGAAGGTATTACCACCACTAAGTCCCCACAAAAAGAAGAAAAACCATGATGGATGGGGGGGGGCTGGCAGGAGAGCCACCAACATGTTAACACTTCACTCTTCTCGCTTGCTACCTTATTTTCCAAAATTTTTACAAGGTGTAGGTTTGCTCTGATTATGAAAAGACCTGGTGCGTTGTTACTTGCTCGTGGAGTTAGTGACATTGCAGAGAGGAGCGAGGGTCCCTCCCACCTCTCCCACTGCATCTGCACTGCACCAGCTGCCACCCCCCTCCCCCCGTTAGGACCCCGAGAGACGCCATGGCGTCGTCAGCTCTCCCCACACAGTAGACCTGTCCTACACCCAATCCTCTCCCGACGCCGGCAAGCTACCTCTGTTGGCCCAACAAGGCGCTCTGCACTTCCTTCTGCAGAGTCCAGTCTTGACCTCAGCTCTAAGCCCCCCGTCTAACATTTCCCAGGCACTGGGGAGCTTAGTTTTTCTGCAAGGATCTCGATCTCCTCCTCCTCCCACCCAAACTCCACTGCTGGCGGTGGCCCATGGGAATGTCCTTTTATACAACTGTAGGGCTTGCCCCCTTAAGGTAGCCTAAGTACGTGCCCAACTCTCCCTCACATTTCTCTCCTATGGGCCGAACTGCCAGGACCGCGGTGACCCAGCAAGTGGCTTGTCACACTTGACGGCAGGGACCCACACGCCAGGAAAAGTCCTACCAGCACCTTCTCGGGGGGCTGTGCACCCCTGTCATTACTTACTCATCATATACTTACCTGGGACCCACGAACCAGGTCTTTGCTTTTTCCTAGAAGTCACCGAAATGCTTTAGGACATTAAATTAATCCCAAGGTCACACGATACATTCGGCCAGGAAGTCACCCCTTATTCTAAATTCCATCTCAAATGATGCCGTTATGCCATGAGGCTTACTTACCAGATGGGGTATCAGGTAGACCAGAAACACCACAATACATTTCAAATAATGTCAACACCATGAAAAACATAGAACTTTCCCTCACGAGCACTGTTTAACACTACTAACTGCCTGTCCCTTTTACAAATCAATACCTGTTCTCTTAAACTGATAGAAACCACAACCCCTAAGTCTGTACAAAGCCGCTCCCCTCCCCCACTTCCTTCTTCAGCTTGACCCTCCCCGACCCGCGGTCTGGCTCTGGGCTGCATGGAGCGCGGGTCTCATCCTCTTCCACTGGGAACTCAGATGTCTTTCCCCCAGAGCCACAGGGGGGCTCCCAATGTGGGGCCTTGTCTGAGTCCGATGTGGGGCAACCCCCTGAGCCTCTCGTCTACTCACTTCCAAAGCCGCCGGAAGCGGTCAAGGTCACAGATGTGCAACAACACCAGTCCCAAGCCCATGAACAGGAGCACCAGCGGCTGAAACACAACTCACCGAACCAAAGGGAGCTGGAGGCTGGAGCGGCAGCCTGGACGGGCCAGGTCAGGGGGGACAGGCAGCACGGCCAGCCCGGCCCTCCGCGGCTCAGGCCCTGCTGCGCGCAACGCAAGCATACTAGGACTTCTACGTGCCACATGGGTAGGCCCAGGGGTCGGCGAGATGGCACGGTTCCTGCCCTGCTTCCATGCGGGGTCTCCCGCCCTCACCAGGCTGGGCCACATGGAAACGTTCAGGGTGCCTCCTGTCCCCCGGGTGCCTGCACCCCTGCATCCGTGGGCACCTCCACCTAGCAGGCAGACAGTAGAGCACTGAGCACAAAGAGAAAGTGATCTGTACATCCCCCACCAGAGGTCCCACCCCCCAGAATGGTGGCCCCACTGTGTGTCCTCCCCCCCCATTCATGCTTAATGAGCACCATGGTCCCACCTGAACAGCCTTGGCTGGAATCCAGGGGGGCCTGAAGCCTGTATTCAGGCAGTTCTTCAGCAGGGCGATTGGGCTAACAGAGTTTACAATGAGTGGGTGGCAGTGGTCCACGAACCCCAGCAGCCACTGAATATCCTTGACCTTGCAAGGCAGTGGCCACTTCAAGAACGCAGTCACCGTCCCCAGCATCATCAAAACTCTTAGGAAGAAAGGATAGACCCTAGGACCCAACCTCTGGGTATCCCAAGACACTGGTCTCCGGGTGGGTGCAGAGGCTATCCTTCTGCGGTCAGGGCAGGACCATTCGGACAGGGCAGGTGGACCCAGGGTAAGACACCTCATCTTCCCCATGGTCCAGGCGGTCATGTAAATGCGGTCCGTTTGGCATTAAATATGGTGAGATCATCATGGTCCAAAGGGCTTGACCAAGTCTCATTTAGAAAGTGATTTCTGGGTGTCCCCCGTGAGGAACCCAAAGGCCGTCCACCATCAGAGGTGTAGCTTTGTCCCTCGGAATTCACACCCAAGTGCCAGTTTTGTCCTGTCCCCACATTAAGACCAAGATAGACTGCAGCTCTTTCCCTTTACAAATGCCACAAAGGCCCTGGTGGGGCCTTCCTTAAGTGCTTAATGATGCATCCCAGAGGATTTGGGTCTCCAGCTAGGAGTCCCTGTTTCCTTAGACAAAGGCTGGACACCCAATGGGACAGCCCAGGCATGGGGAGGACATGCTACACGCTAGAGGTGGTGCGGGTGGCCGAGGGGGCCGAGGTGAAGGCCACATGTCACCTGAAGATGGGAACAGGTCTCAAGCTAGACAGGCCTACCGCCAAGTGATGGGGGGCAGAGAGGAGGGGGTGACTACACACTAGTTGGTGGTGGTGGTTCCCCCGGGCGCACCCCCCCGTCCTCAGCCCGCCGTGGGCCTCAGGCAGGGATGTACATGAACGTGCTGCCTGTGGTCGCTCCGTGGAACGGCTCAGTGATCCACAGTCATGATGACCTCCTGTAGCAGGCAAGTTCCAGATTCCCAGAAGGCCCAGTGCTGTCAGAACATTGGCAACTAAAGCCAAGCATTCCTGCAGGTGCATCCTCTGGGGGCTTCTCCCTTTAGCTGCATTAGCGGTCTTTCCCAGGGGCAACAATGGGACATACCGACTCCATGTTCATGCGCAGAGCAAAGCCTGCCCACCAGAAATGCTTGCGCCCACTCCCAGCGGTGAACACCTGGCCGCCGCAGCAGGGTCGAGGCCCCCGCCTGCTATCCCAGGGCCTGGCAGGGCTGGTGATCACCTGCAGGTGCGAAGCCAGACTCCCCTCCCGCAGGTACCCAAAACACACCACCAGCCTGGCCAAAGTGGCTCCCCTCTATCATCAGCAGGGAGCTGCCAGGGGGGCCTGCACAGGGTGGAGTAGGAGCGTCCATGAACCTAGTCAGGCTGGGAGGGATCAGCCCAGATGATCGGCAGCGGGCTGCGGGGTCACTGTGGCCAAGCAGCAGAGCTGTGGTTACCAGGAGAGCTGGGGGGGCAAGCAAGAGACGGGAAGCATGCACGGTGGGGACAAAGCTATAGCACAGATCACTAGGAAGCAAGGTGGGTGACAGGGCGCCCAAGAGTGATGAAGGAAGATCTCCTTATGGTACAGGTCTGGAGAGGCAGGGACGAATGTCTTCAAACAAGGGTGATGCTGTCCTATGGGCATTTCTTCTACGTAGCAAAGGGTGTGTGCTGTCTGCGTGGCTGTAGATGCGACCCGGGTGGTGGCTGATCCTTAAAGGTTCCGAGCTCGGGTGGGCAGAGCCGGAGCTGGACTAGTCCCACTGGAGGCTGGGTGCACCGGGCAAGGCCCCGTGCCCGTGGCGGCCAGCTGGCGGCACAGCATCTGCCGCTCCCGCACGGCCCGATTAGAGGCAGAAGTCTTCCTGATTTGGGCGCGCCGTGCATGCCGGAGTGGAGACTTGTAGGTTCTCCGCAACTCTGCCAGGAATCCCTGATAGTTGTTTCGCAAGGGGCTGTCAGGTTGCATGTGGGGGATCGCCCACTTCTCTGCCTCCCCGGTCAGCCGGGACACAAGGAACGCCACTCGTTCGGCCTCACCTGGGAAGCGGGAGGCCTGGAAGATCATGAACCTGTCCATTTGCATCAAGAACCCTGCCAGCTGGCCGGGGTCTCCAGAAAAGGGCTCAGGCAGAGAGGTTGGAGGCGTGGTCATTGGTCGGGTCCCGTTGGAGGTAATTGCGGAGATGGGCGGGGTGATCTGCAGCGCCCCCGGAATCCGGGCCCTGGTGCGTAACAAGGTCAGCTCTGCCATCACGCTCTCCAGCATGTTGGTGAGATTGGCCTTCTCTGCCCGCAGGGTAGAGGCCTCCCGCCTCAGCGCCGAGTTGGTGAGGCGCAGGGAGGTCAGGGTGTCGATGACGTCATCCACTTGGGCACTGGTAGATGCTGCCGAGGCCGGGCTTTCAGCTTTTGATGTCTGGGGTTGGACCATGTTGGCCAGAGGTCAGCCAAAGGCTGAGACGGGTGGGCTGGGAGAAGGGGTGTGGGTAACCCAGAACCTGAGCACCTGTGATGCTAAAATCGGGCAGACCCCGACAGGAATCAGGGAAAGGGCGGGGTTCAACACTCAGAGCGGCGGAGAAGGCCAAACCAGAAGGCAGGGCAGACGGAGCCGCGGGCCGAGCACAGCCGGGGCCAGGCCGGTGGGGCAGGCCCTGGGGGATGCCGATTCCGGAGGCGGCTCTTTTAACGCAGACCTCACCAGGCCAAGGCGGGCTGCACAGGGGGGTGGGCTGTTCTGGGCCCTGAAGGAGGAAAAGATGTTTTCAGAAGCGTCTGGACGGCGTAGAAAGGGGTGGAGGGGAAGGCCGCGGGGGGGGGGGGGGGGAAGGGCGGGGGGGGGGGGGCCCCGGGCCGAAGCCCCCCCCCCCGCCCGGGCCCGGGGCCCCCCCTGGCGCGGAAAAAAGGCGGATGCACCTGCGGCGGCGCGGGGGCCCGGGACGGGCGGCGGGCGCGTACCTGGGTCTCCGCGGCTCCTTCCGCGGCTCCGTCTGCCGCGCCGGCCGCGACCAAGATGGCCCGATCGGGGGACGCGGGCGGGCCGATGAGTCACGGCGGCAGCGGCCCGCGGAACTGCTTCCCGGTCAGGTCAGGCCGGGGCGGCGGCGGCGGCGGCAGGCGGGCGCGGGCGGCCTCGGGCGGGAGCGCGAGCGGGGGCCGGGGCCGGGGTCGCAGCGGAGGG
>NW_023270739.1:1676650-1767588 GCF_011800145.1 Mirounga leonina | reverse complement strand
GATCTGGATGCTTTTCCTGCGTGACCCTGTTGAGCTGCTTCTGGGTGGTCAATTCCAGGTTGGGGCACAGCGAGAGAGAGAAGACACCCACCATGCCAGTCTTTCTAGGACACATCTTCAAGGAGGCTGAACCACTTGCAGCCCCTGCATTCCTCAGTCAATCCTGGGACAAAATCAGCTTCTCTCACACCTTTCCAGTTTTCACTTGTATAAAATGGGAATTGGAGCATGAGGGTGTCAGTACTTGAAGAGGATAGTCTAGCAGTGCCCACAACTGCATGTACCCCAGTATGCCAAAGGGTGCACTTTTCGTGACCAGCTGAAAATTCTAGGACATAAGGCAAGAGAGGAAAGAAAGGAGATGGTGTTTCTTTAAAATGCCTCCGTGAGATCTCGCAAAGGAGATGGGGGCAGGAGCTGCATTCATCTCCACTGAGGTCAATGACTTTAAATGCAGAAATTGGCCTGGACCGCATTACCCCTCCCACTTCTTCCAAACACACACAGGAATCCCCGTCTACTCCTGTGAGTCACCCCATCAGTCTCTCTGCCTCAGCCTCAGGGTTGTACCTCACCATATCCCTGAACGCTGTACACAGGAGGGAAGTGTCTGCTATAATTTCAGGTGTGGTTGACACTGTAAATCCTAAATTCCCGGGTGCATTGAATAGAAGGTACACCCTCATTTCAGAAATGATGAAACATGAATTTGAAGAAATATGTAATTTATTTGGACTTCTCATTATTTCAAATAGGATATAAAGTGGCATCACATAAAAACAGTGAAATAAAAATTATAAGAACTTTAAAAATAAGAAAACCAGGGGCAGAGTATTTAGCTTCTGATCCAGATAATCGATGGTTCATGCTCTGAAATAGCTCTCTCTGCTACAAACATAGAACAATGATAAACTATACAAACAAAGTATTGAGAAGATCTGGCTGGGCTCAAAAACAAGATGAACTCCACTGTGGTCCAGAAACACAAACTACTTAGTATTGACAAGCCGTGGGCTTGCTGGGCCCTAGGTCCTGAGGCATAATGAGGACATAATGGTCCTGGCAACAGTATCAGGCTTTTTCTCTTTGAAACCAGGGGAGAGGGGGGTCACCTGTATGTCCGAGAGGAGTCTGAAAAATCTGCTTTGACCATTTCATGGGGGCAACAGCTTCTATGAAGGTGTAGCCCTGGGACAAGGAAGAACACACAGTATCATGAATCTCATGCCCCCGGCTTGACAAATAGACCCTGAGGGCCAGGAAGCATGAAGCACCACCACCCATATAAAACATGTTCTGTACTGCAGACCGGGCATCACGGGAACAGCCCCAAACTGCTAGACTAGGGAGGAAGGGGGCTCCAGAGGATTGAGTACACAGAGAATACAGAGAGAGAGAGAGAGAAAGTGAAAGATAGCCTTTTACCCCAAAATGAACCTAAAACTCAAACCTAAAGCCCATGAAGACATCTAATGCTAAGAATAATGACCACTAAAATTAGTAATCATGATATAAATTAACTCCAGATGAAATTAAAATAATAGAACAGTCTAGAGGGGGAAAAAGACTTTAAAGGAAGCATATTTAGGATCCTCAATGAGAATAATGAAGGAAAAACATTTGTAAAAAGAACAGACATGGTGGGTGGGATCAGAAGGCAAAAATGTAACAAGATGAGGTGGCTATGGAAAAGTACCTTCTAAGAGGCAATAAAGTCAACTTCCATTTCCAGGAAGATGGAGTTGGTGCATTCCACCCTATTCTTTCAGCAAAGCACAACAGAAAAGAACTGAAAAAGGCAAAAAGAGAGACTTTAAAAAGTGGAGAGAGAAAGGCAGATTGGCTAGGTTGTTCAGGACCCAAGGACTGACACAGCAGTGAGTTCCTTGAGTATTCTTTTGTGTCATACATCTCAGAACTGGAGAAGTTAGCAACCTGGATGTGCCAATGAGTACAGACAGAAATCTCCCCTCAGAAGCCTGCTCTCTCAAGCCAAAGAACCAGGAAAGGTACAGCCTAAGAAGACAGAAAACTTTTAGACAATACTCAAACTCTCAAAAGGCAAAGGCAAAGAGAGAATCTTGAAAGCAGCAAAAGAGAAGCAGGTGATTATGTATAAAGTGTCATCAATAAAATGAACATCTGGTTTCTCATTAGAAACCATGGAAGCCAGAAGGCAGTGGGAGGATAGATGCAAAACACTGAAAGAAAAGACTGTCAACCAAGAATTCTATATTCAGCAAAACCAGCTTTCAAAAATGAAGGAAAAATTAGGACACTCTCAAGTAAACAGAACTGGAGACCATTCATCACCAGCAGACCTGCTCTATGAAAAGTAATTAGAGAGGTCTCAAGAAATTTGTAAAAGAAATAAGGAAATTAAAAGCAGTACACTAGAAGATATCTACTTCACATGAAAGAAGGCAGTAGTGGAGGAATAGAGAAACAAACAAAAAAATAGAACATACAGAAAACAAAACAGCAGATGTAAATCCTACCTTATCAACAATATGTTAAACATAAATGAATTAAACACTCCAGCTGAAAGGTTAAGATTGACAAAATGGATTTTTAAAAATGATCCAATTCAATGTTATCTACAAAAGGCACAAATTAAGTTGAAAGTAAATGAATGGAAAATGATGTATCCTTCAAACTAGCCCAAAAGAGAAATGGATTGGCTATATACTAAATATCAAACAAAAAAGACTGTAAGTAAAAAAAAAAAAAAAATGTTACTAGAGAAAAAGGACACTTTGTAATTATAAGAAGATCAATCTACCAGTACAACAAATATGAACACATACACATCCAACAACAGAGTCTTCCACTTCAAACCTTATCTACAAATATATAGCAATCAAGAATGGGGGGCACCTTGGTGGCTGGCGGTGCCTGGGTGGCTCAGCCAGTTAAATGTCTGGCTTTGGCTCCAGTCATAATCTCAGGGTCATAGGATTGAGCCCCACATTTGGCTCCCTGCTTAGTGGGGAGTCTGCTTCTCCCTCTGCCCCTCCCCCTGCTCGTTCTCTCTCTCAAATAAAGAAATAAGATCTTAAAAAAAAAAAAAAAAAGAAGAGGAAGAAGAAGAATGTATAGTTTGGTCCAGTAGAATAGAATTTAAAGTCCAGAAATAAACCCTAACATTTAGAGTCAATTCACTTTCAAAAAGAGGGTCAAGACAATTTAGTGACCAAAGAATAATCTTTCCTAAAAAAACTAGCTATCCATAGCAAAGAATTAAGTCAGACTCCCTACCTCACACCCTATGCAAAAATTAACTCAAAATGGATCAAAGACCTAAATGTAAGAGTTAAAACTATAAAAGTCATAGAGGAAAACCTAGTAGTAAATCTTTGTAATCTTGGGTTGTGCAATGGTAGCTTAGATATGACACCAAAGTCCAAGTGACAACAGAAAAAATTGATAAACTGGATTTTACCAAAATTAAAAATTTTTGTGTTTCAAAAGATGCTATCAAGAAAGTGAAAAGATAACCCACAGAATGAGAGAAAATATTTGCGAATCATATATCTCATAAGGGTCTAATATCCGGAATATATAAAGAACTCATAACTCAATGATGAAAAGATACCCCAATTTCTCGAATGAGCAAAATATTTGAGTAGACATTTCTCCAAAGAAGATGTACAAATGGCTCACAAACACATGAAAAGATATCAAACATCATTAGTCTTTAGGGAAATGCAACTCAGAACCACAATGAGCTATCACTGTATAACCCCCTTGTATTGCTATAATTTAAAAGATAGACAATAAAAAATACTTGTGAAGATATGGAAGAATTAGAACCCTCATCCACTGCCGGTGGGAATGTAAAATGGTGCAGTTTGGCAGTTCCTCCAAAAGTTAAACGTAGAATTTCCACATCACCCAGAAATCCCATTCCTAGGCATATGCCCAAGATAATTGAAAACATGTGTCTACACTTGAAACACTTGAAAATGAATGTTTGTCATAGTATTTTTAAAAATGTAACCAACCCACATGTCCACCAATGGATGAATGGATAAACATGCAGTATCATCGTACGACAGAATATTGATTGGCCATAAAAAGGAAAGAAATATATATGATCTGTGCCACAACGTGGGTGAACCTTGAAAGAATTACCCTGAGTGAAAGAAGTTAGATACAAGGACCATATGTGTATGATTTTATTTATATGTAGAGTCCACAGCAGGCAAATCCATAGAGACAGAAAGTAGAGTCGTGGTTGTCAGGGTCTTACGAGAGGAAGGGAATGGGGAGTGACTGCTGATGGGAACACGGTTCCTATTTGGGGTGATGAAAATGTTCTGGAGTTAGTGTTGAAGGTTGTGCAATGTTGTAAATATACTAAAGCCCACTAAACTGGGTTCCTTTTTAAAGATAATTTTATAATATATGAATTATATCTCCAAAAAATCAATTGCTATTCATGATCAACCTCACAGAAAAAATGAGCACAGAGGGCACTTTCTCAACTTGGTAGGGAGCATCTACAAAAACCCTATCACTGACTTTATGCTTAATGGATGAAGACTGAATGCTTACCCCTCAAGATTGAGAGAACAAGGCAGAGATGTCCTCTCTCACCACTTTTATTCAACATTGTGCTGGAAGTTCTGGCCAGAGTAATGAGGCAAAAAAAGGAAGTAAAATACATGCAGATTGAAAAGGAAGAAATCAAACTGTCACTATTTGCAGTTGGCATTTACATAGAAAATCCTAAGGCATTTGTCAAAAACAACATCTACTTCCTGGAACTAACAAGTGGGCTCAGCAAGGTCACAAGATATACAAGATGAATGTACAAAAATCAATTTTATTTGTATACACTACCAATGAGCACATGGAACAGCAACATTAAAAATATAATACCACGTACAATCACTCAAAAAATACTCAGATGTAAATCTAACAAAATATGTACAGGATTTGTATGCAGAAACCAGCAAAACACCAATGAAAAAAATTCTTAAAAATTTAACTATAGAAAGAGGCACACTGTGACGTAGTTTGGAAGAATCCGCATAGTAAAGATGTTGATTCTCCCCAATTGATATACAGGTTTAATGCAGTGTCTATCAAAGCCCAAGCAAGATTTTCTTGTAGATCTGGAGAAGATTGTTCTAAAATGTATATGAAAAGGCAAAGGAATGAGAATAGCTAAAATCATTTTGAAAAAGAATAATAAAGTGGGAGGAATCATCTACCCAATTTCAAGAATCATTGCATAGCTACAGACTGTGTTTGGTGGAGGGATAGACACATAGATTGACAGAACGGAACAGAGAACCCAGAAGCAGACCCATACAAATATGCCCACCTGATTTTTGACAAGCACACAAAAGCAATCCAATGAAGGAAAGATAGCCTTTTCAGCAAATGGTGACGGAATGATTGAACATTCATAAGTATATTTTTTTTAAAAAGAACTTCAATCTAAGCCTCCCATCTGTTACAAAAATGATCAAAAGTGGATCGCAGATTTAAATCTAAAACATAAATGATAAAGCTTGAAACATATATATGATAAAATCTTTGCAATGTGGGGCCAAGCAAATAATTTTTAGATGTGACACCAGAAGCATGATCCACACAAGGAAAAGTTGATAAGTTGGACTCCATCACAATTTAAAACTTGTTCTCTGTGTAGGACCCTGTTAAGAAGAGGAAAATGCAAGGTGGAGATGGGACAAAATATTTGCGAACCACATATTCTACAAAGGACTAGTATATGTAACATGTAAAGAACTCTCAAAACCGAACAGTGTAACAGCAAACAATCCAATTATAAAATGAGCTGAAGACATGAAGAGACATTTTACCCAAGAGGATATGCAGCTGGCAAATAAACACATGAAAAAATGTCTACCATCATCAGCCATTAGGGAAATTAAAATTAAAACCATAATGAGATATCATTGCACACATGTTAGAATGGCTAATATAAAAAACAGTGACAACACCAAAAGCCAGTGAAGATGCAGAGAAACTGAAAGCATTGCTGATGGGAATATAAAGTGGTACAGCCATTCTGGAAAAGTTTGGCAATTAAAAAAAAAAAAAAACTAAGCGTGCAACTGCTATACAACCCAGCGATTGCCCTCTGGGCATTTATCCCAGAGAACTGAAAACGTCAGGAGGCATTAGGGTGGAAGGGAAGTGGGTGTGGTTATAAAGGACCACAGGAGCATCTTCTGTGTCTTGTTTCTATCAATGTCAGTATCCTGGTTGTAGGGCACCTGGGTGGCTCAGTCGTTAAGCGTCTGCCTTCGGCTCAGGTCATGATCCCAGGGTCTTGGGCTCGAGCCCCGCATTGGGCTCCCTGCTCGACAGGAAGCCTGCTTCTCCCTCTCCCACTCCCCCTGCTTGTGTTCCCTCTCTCACTGTGCCTCTCTCTGTGTCAAATAAATAAAATCTTTTAAAAAAATATCCTGGTTGTGATGTGGCCTTATGATTTTGCAAGATGCCACCATTGGGGGAAACTGAGTAAAGGCTACACTAGGTCTGTCTGTATCATTTCTTAAAACTGCATGTGAAGTGTGCTTTGCTGGGAAGGACATCACTGAGAGTTGCCTTAGAAAGACCTTTTTGATACCTTCAAGTGGGATGTCGGGCTGGCTCTGGATGTGATTCTGGAGTTCTGGGGAGAAGTCCATTGAAAAGTCAGTAGGAGATCAATGGTATCCAAAGCTAGGAAGAGAGCATAAACAGAAATGAGAAGAGGGTCAGGAATTGTGCAGTCTACAGTTTAGTGGTTTAGGAAAGGGGGAGGAGCCTGCTGAAGAGTGGCCCAAGGGTGGGAGGAAACTCAGAAGCCAAGAATTGGCTTCAGGGAGGAGGAGAGGTGGCCATCCATGTGGAAGTCTTTGAGTGGGTAGGGTCACCATACAGACTGGGATGCTTTTGAGAGCAAAATATGTTGCTCAGGATAATTAAATCAACGCATTTTCTGAAACATTATGTATAGTCCAATAAAGTAGTTTGTTGTCCTGGTGGACCTATAACTATGGCCATGTTGCTGATACTTCCTAAAGCACACTTTTTTTCTTCAATATGGTCTTATTATTCTTCATTTTGTCATGAAATCACTTGCAGTCTTACTCAAAGTTGCATTCTGTGGTTGTAAATTTAAATCTGCTGACATCTTCAATTAACTCTTCTTTGCAGACTATATAATTAAGAAACTCCTCTTCCTACAGGTACTAAAGTACCAGGTAAGCTCAGAAAAACTCTAATAAGTGGAGAACATTCTCAAGTCTATTCTTGATTGAAATATATAAATATTCCAGCTCAACTATCTCCATAGGTTCAGTCATTTTGACTCCATTCAGGGCACCGTCCTGCAACAAATATTTTTATAAGCCAAAACTTGTCCCCCTCAACATTTGTTTGCTATTTTTTAAATGTTTTTATCAAATTTAGATGCTGCAAAATTGTAGGCCTTCTTGATTTCCTTCCATTCCAGTACAGAATGTAAATTTATCCAATTAAAACTAGGAATCTCATCTAGATTCTTCCCACATGTTGAGATATTCCAAAAACAATTATGGAATTTGAAAATCAGACCTCGTACACCCCTGGAGCTCTCAGCACTTAATTTTTTCCAGCTCCACCCTTGCTTTTGTAGGGATGAATTTCAATGTTTCCCTATCGGCAAGGATTGTTTCTGATAATTAACAATTCGCTAAAGTTTCAAAGCTCAAAATTCTTGGCACCCATTTAATGGATACTTTGATTAAAGCTTTCCAACAGATTTTGAGCTGAATGCAACTAAACTTTAGAGGACTCGTTTACAAAAAGTTCAATCCCACTCTGGGGTATTGGGCTGCTGTGCAAAGTAGGTCTTAGAGGACTCCAACATTTCAAGGGTCTGATTAATGACAACAGCAAAGACAGGAAGGACACACTGGGAGCCTGAAGTCTGGTTTTATATTCAACTCTAACTTTGTCACAAAAATGTTTGCAGTCTAATTGCTCTGCATATATAAAAAAAAATATTTGTAAATGTTGACAACTATAGCTCCTACTTTGAGAACATACAACCAATTATTTGGACGCAACTATGAATAATGGGTTCACTCACTGCAACCAATCCTAAATACATCTGCGTTCCAAAGGTTTTGTAATTTAGTGAAAACATTGCTTTTCCTCAGGACACGGTGGTCAATTGTGTCTGTTATTAAACTCTTGCTGTTTACCTGGGACTGAGTGTGTCTTTTGTCTTCTGCTTGGACCCAGGCTGATATTAATCCCTTTGGAAAACAACTTGGCATGAACTAGGAAAAGTGAGACAGACAGAGCTGATGTCTGGCCCCTCAATCTCATGCACAAGTGCCCTGGGAAACCGGTGTGACGCTGGTCATAGAGGTCCAGGTCTAGGATTTATTTATCTTAGCAAAGACCTGGAAAAAACATAAATGCTCATCAACAGAAGACTGGAAAAACAAAGTGCAGTATGCATAGCAGTGATTCTCGTATTTTATTGTATATCAGAATCACACAGAAGGGTTGACCCCACACCCAGAATTTCTGATTCATTCCGTAGGTCTGGGGTGGGCCCAGGAATCTGCATTTCTAACAAGGTCTCCGGTGACACTGGTGCTGCTGGTCTGGGGACCCTGATTTGGGAGCCACTGCTGCAAAGCAATGACAGTCAATGAGCCACCCCCACAAGGATGGGACTGCCAAACATCATGAGTGAAAGACACAAGAGTATATACTGTAGAATCTCTTTACATAAAGTTCAAAACCAGGGAAAGCCACACTTTATTTCTTAGAGGGACATACATAGGCAGTGAATGTGCTAAGAAACGCAAGATAATTGTTGCTGCAAACATCAGGATAGTGACCCCCTGGGGGTAGGTCAGGGGTCATCATAAGGAAGAGACATATAGTCTTGTAGACCACAGACAACAGGCTGGTTCTTAGCCTGGGTGGATGTTTCCCTTAGCAGTTATTTAGGAAATTACACCCTTGTGTTTTGTGTACCTGTTTGTTTGTGCATTGTATTTCACAAATGCGAAGTTTAAATCAAGATATGAGAACCTGGGCAGAGAGAGAGAAAACTGGAGGGGAGAGATCAGATTGGAGGCAGAGGACACGGGCTCCTCTTGCAATGAGTTCTGTCGTAAAAGGGAAGGAGAGTGGGCAGTGGGTGGCGGTGGGGGGGGGCACAGTGGGGTCAAGAGATGCTTTGTACGATGGGAGAAGTAATATTATGCTCATCCAGGAGAGAAGCAGAGATGCAGGGTGTGGGCAGGAGGGCAGGCGAGGTGGCAGGAGCTGGTGGCAGACCTCCTCTGACTGCTTCTATTTTCCTGGTGGAATAAGGAGTGTATTTGTTTGCTCAGGCTGTCATAATACAGCACCACAGACTGGCAGCTTGAACAACAAAAAGTTATCATCTCGCAGTCCTGGAGGCTGGAAGCTCAAGATCAAGGTGTCGGCAGGGTTGGTTTCTCCTGAGGCTCACAGATGGCATCTTCTCCCTCTGTCCTCACATGGTCATCCCTCTGTGTGTGTCTGTGTCCTGATCTCCTCTTCTTATAAGGGTGCCACTCACTGAATTTGGGCCACCCATATGAACTCATTTAACCTGAGCCACCTCTTTAAAGACACTGTCTCCAAATACAGGCACATTCTGAGGTCCTGGAGATTGGAATTTCATCACATGAATCTGGGGTGGGGGGAGAGGGGGACACGCTTCAGCCCATGGTGGGAGGAATGGGATGAGTAGGTGAGGAAGACAAGCGGGAGTGGAACCGTGGTCCAGGACAGTCAGAGAATCACAGTCTGAGCAGGTGGGCGTGGCTGCAGGTGGCATTAAGGGCCTGTGTGAGGATGGTGATCCTGATCACCTTCTCTTTCCTCTACGTTCCTCCATTTATTTTGTCCTTCTACCAACACCTTTAGTTAGGTGCTTGGTTCGTCAGTTTCCACCTTTCTTCTTGTGGTGTTATGGCAAAGAGAGGGAAGGCAAATACCTCCATTTCATCCACGTGGGAAAAAGGATCACAAGACCAGGGGCAATAAGAAAAGGCTTGGTGCCTAGTACTGTCATGACTCCACAGGGGCCCCATCAGCCCTGAGCTGGCCTGCTGGATGTGCCCTGGAGGGATGCACTAACTTTAGGGAGGCATGCTCCCTATCTGCTTCTCTGTCTTCTTGCAGTCAGCCATGTGAAACCGGCATGGGCACAGGGAATACACTCTTGGGGCTTAGGCAACAAGAAGCCCAGGTGAACAGTCTATGCAGGGGTTGTCCTGGAACGCCAGCAGCTGGCCTTGGAGATCAAGTGAGGTGTCAGGTTTGTCCTCTGGCAGAAGGGGAGCCCCTGCTCCCAGGAGTATCTGTTGTAGGCAACACAAATGTCTAGAGCCATTTACCAGTCAGTCTTGTTTGTCCCTCCAGACAAGATAAGCATTTGAGTTTATAGATTTCCCTCTACATACTGCTTTAGCTGCATCCCTCAAGTTTTTATATTTAGTAGTTTGGGCTTCACTCAGTTATTTTCTAAGTTTCATCATGGTTTAATCTTTGACCCATGAATTATGTGGAAGTATGTTCTTTATTTCCAAATCTGGATTTTTCTAGTTATCTAGAGATTATGTATTCAAGCCTAAAAGCATTTTGATCAGACAATGATCCGGTTTGTGGTCCATTTTCACAAATGGCCATGTGTGTTTGAAAAGAATCTGTATTCTACAGTTGTCTGGTGTTGGATTCTATATATGTCCTTTAGGTTAAGTTTCATGATTTTGTTGTTCAACCTTCTCTATCTTTCCTAAGGTATTTTCATCTGCTTAATCTAACAATTGCTAAGAGAGGTGTCTTCAAAGTTCCCAATGTTGATGGATTTAATCTCCTTGTAATTGATGTGTTTTGTTGCTCTATTATTAGATACATACAAAATTTTAATTGTTGCGTATTCCTAGTTAATTGAGATGTTTATCATTATGAGTGGCACTTTTAAACATTGGTAAAATATTTTATATTAAAATCAATTGGTCTGGTGTTGATACGGCTATAGATTTCTTTTTTTTTTATTCTTATGTTAATCCCCATACATTACATCATTAGTTTTAGATGAAGTGTTCCATGATTCATTGTTTGTGCATAACACCCAGTGCTCCATGCAGAATGTGCCCTCCTCAATACCCACCACCAGGCTAACCCATCCTCCCACCCCCCTCCCCTCTAGAACCCTCAGTTTGTTTTTCAGAGTCCATCGTCTCTCATGGTTCGTCTACCCCTCTGATTTCCCCCACTTCATTCTTCCCCTCCCGCTACCTTCTTCTTCTTCTTTTTTTTTTCTTAACATATATTGCATTATTTGTTTCAGAGGTACAGATCTGAGATTCAACAGTCTTGCACAATTCACAGAGCTTACCAGAGCACATACCCTCCCCAGTGTCTATCACCCAGTCACCCCATCCCTCCCACCCCACCACCCACTCCAGCAACCCTCAGTTTGTTTCCTGCAATTAAGAATTCCTCATATCAGTGAGATCATATGATACATGTCTTTCTCTGTTTGACTTATTTCACTCAACATAACACCCTCCAGTTCCATCCACGTCGTTGCAAATGGCAAGATCTCATTCCTTTTGATGGCTGCATAATATTCCATTGTATATATATACCACATCTTCTTTATCCATTCATCTGTCGATGGACATCTTGGCTCTTTCCACAGTTTGGCTATTCTGGACATTGCTGCTATAAACATCGGGGTGCACGTACCCCTTCACATCCCTACTTTTGTATCTTTGGGGTAAATACCCAGTAGTGCAATTGCTGGATCATATGGTAGCTCTATTTTCAACTTTTTGAGGAACCTCCATACAGTTTTCCAGAGTGGCTGCACCAGCTTGCATTCCCACCAACAGTGTAGGAGGGTTCCCCTTTCTCTGCAACCCCGCCAACATCTGTCGTTTCCTGACTTGTTAATTTTAGCCATTCTGACTGGTGTGAGGTGGTATCTCATTGAGGTTTTGATTTGGATTTCCCTGATGATACGGCTATAGATTTCTTTTAGTGAGTGGCACTCAATTTTTCTATGCCCTATGGATGGATCTATTGTTAATAGCATGTAGCTAGAGTTTTTTTTTTTAATCCAATATGACGATCTTTATCTTTTACCTATAGAGTTTACAAGATTACTCCATTTATATTTATTTTATTACAGTTCTATTTGGATTAATTTCTGCCAATGTGTCATGTGTTTTCAAATTGTCCCACCAATCCTGCCTTTTTCTATGCTTCTTTGACTTATTTCAGATTAAGTTCTTTTTCCTATTCCCATTTCCTCCCTGTATTAATTTGGAAGTTACGCTGTTTTTTTTTCTTCCCTAGTCATTGTAATAAAGAATTCTGAAATTCATCATGATCTGTACTTTCTGAACAACACAAGAACCTTAACCCACCTCAACTCTGATCACTGATCTCTGATATTATTACTGATGAATAATGTAAACCCATACAAAATTTTTAAACCCCACAAAATGTTCTTTTCCTGTGTAATTAGTTTTGTTTATATTTACCCCCATATTCACCACTGTCTTTGCTCATCATTCTTTCCTATTCACCTGACCTTCCATTAAAAAGCCTTTCCTTCTGCTTGAATTCTCTCTAGTAAAGGTATATTGGGGCAAATTCTTGCAATTTTTTGAATGTTTGAAGATGTCTTTATTTTACCTTCATTCTTAAAAGGCATTTTTGCCAGATAGACAATTAATTTCTTTCTGTGTATTGAAGATACTTTCCACTATTTTCAGACTACCACTTTTGCTGGTGAAGGCCAGCCATCATTCTCATTTTCTCCCTCCCTCCCTCCCTCCCTCCCTCCCTCCCTCCCTCCCTTCCTCCCTCTCCTGCTCTCCCTTACTCTCCCCTGTCCCTCTCCTTCTCTCTCTTTCTCCATCTCCCTCCTTCTCTCTCTCCCTCCCTCCCTCATTCGTTCCCTCCTCTTCTTCCACTTTATCTATGTGTGACTTTCTTGTCTTTATTCTGTTTGGAATTGATTGGGTTTCCTGATTTCAAGGATTGGTGTCTCACATCAGTTTTGGAAATTTGTCAGCAAACACCTCAAATGTTGTTCAGCCACATACAGTCACCACCCCTCTTCCGGAACATAGAGGTTGCTAATCCTTCTCAATCTATGATCTCTATTATCTGTGTCTCTCAACATCTCTTTCCTATTTTTCATCACTTTGTACCACTTCGTGGGATTCCAGAGAATTTTTTCCAGGTATATTTTCCAGTTCATTAATTTTTTCACTTTTTCCTTGCTGTATTTATTTCCATACATTATTCAAAATTCAATTGCCCACAGATTAAAGACCTAAAAGTGAGTAACAAAATTTTAAAACTTTTAGAAGAAATTATAGAAGTATATCATTTTGGCCATAGAGTTAGGAAGAATCCCTTAAATAACATACTAAAACTCAAGCTACATGGAAGAGATTGATAAATCCAGTTCATTAAAATGTAAGACTTCTGTGCATGCACGCACACACACACACACACACACACAATGTAAAACGAAGACAAGTCAAAGTAAAGATGAGAGCAGATAACTGCGTAAGTTATGACTGGCAAAGATTAGTATCCAAAATGTATAGACAGTGCCTACCGATCATTAATAAAAAGAGAATTATTCAATAGAAACATGAAGAAAGACTGTGAAGAGGAGTTTTTAGAAGAAACCCAACAGACCAGCCAACAGAGAAAAAAAAAAAACACAAAAAAAAGATCCAGCTTCACTAGCCATCAAGAAAATACATGTCAAATCCACAATGGCCCGCCATATTCCTGTGCTGGGTCCATGTGTTCCTGAGTGGGTACTCTGTTCAAGGCTTTTGCTTTTGTCTAAGTTTTACATAGGTTAAAGAATCAAATCACTATACAATTATTCTTTACTAAAGACGGTAATCCTCACCCCCCACCCCCGTCCCCACTTACCAAAATATGTCCTCCTGCCTGATGGTTCCACATTTACCTTTATCTGTGAAGAGCATCCTATGTTGTTACTAATTACTTAAATTTAGGCTTTATTGGGGCACCTGGGTGGCACAGTCGATTAAGCATCTGACTCTTGATTTCGGCTCAGGTCATGATCTCAGGGTCCTAGGATCAAGCCCCATGTGGGGCTCTCTGCTCAGCAGGGAGTCTCCTTCTCTCTCCCTCTGCCTCTGCCCCTGACTTGTGCCCGCTCTCTCTCGCTCTCTCAAATAAATAAATAAAAATCTTTCAAATAATTAATTAATTAAAAAAAACCTCAGGCTTTCTCTATCAAATTCCCATTACAGAAGGTGATGATTTAGCTTCCTGTCATGGCTGCAAACACCACATCTCTCTCTGTCTCTCTCAGACACACACACACACACGCACAGGCTTTCTCTCCCTCCTTCCAAGATTTTTATATTGTAATTATGGTTAGATTAATATGCTTTTGCCCATCTTCCTTCCTGCTTTCAAAATCTTATTTCTGTTGCCTCCTCTCCTGTTCTCTTTGTCCTTGTGCATTAATGTCTGTAAAAAATCCATCCTTTTTAGTGGCACGCTAGCGAGTTTGAAGAGGAAGGGTAGGAAATAGTGTGGGTTTCACAGATCAGCCCCCGCATCCTAATCTCCTCACCATTTTTATCTTGTTTACTGAAGGCACAGTATTTCCATAATCCTGAAACACATCATTTGTCAACATGTAAATGTTTCTGAGATGAGTGAATTCATCTCATGATGGGTGTCATAGATCTAGCCAGTCCCCAGGCCTAAGGTGGGGCATGGGTGACCAACTGTCCCAAGAACTTTCCATTTTAGAGTGGGCTGAGTCGGCCATCGTGCACAGGGTAACCAAGTTGCAGAGACCAGAGCTGTGAGAGCAGCCTCCCTGGGTGTCTGCCCATCCTTGCCACCTTGTGAACCTATGAACATTGGTAGCACCACAAGCTTTTAGGTTTGAACCTAAACATGCACCCCTGATTCCATGTTAACTTTTCTGATAAGTGAAAGTCAAATTGTCTGTTTCTCCTCTCAGCACTCAACTCCAGAGGCCAAGTCTGTTTCCTTCTGCTCCTCTCCACACTCTGGCCACCAGAAGTGTGGGGGTGTCCCACACCAACCAGTTCTCCAGTTCTTGGAGGACACTTTCTGGATGTCCTGCAATTTAACTGGATTCTGACACCCCCTACCAGAGATAGCATCAGACCCCACAGGTTCAGGACTCAGTCCCCAAGACTACCCCCCTTTAAATGCCAATTACAAGTTCAAGTTGTCACTCATGCTTACGACTGACCTGCTATAAATCGGAGGCTCCCACAGCCCCCTCCTCAGGGTCAATAATTTGCGGGAGCAGCTCACAGAACTCAGGAAAACAGTTAACTCACTAGATTCCCAATGTGTTATGAGGGATAAAACTCGGGAATGTCCAGATGGAAGAGATGCAGAGGACAAGGTATGTGGGAAAGGGCGCAGAGCTTCCATGCCCCCTCCAAGGGTACCAGCCTCCCAGCATCTCCACGTGTTCAGTGACCTGGAAGCTTTTCGAACCCCATACTTTAGGGATTTTTCTGGCAGCTTCATTACACAAGCACAATTGATTAAATCATTGGCCGTTAGTGATTAGCTCAACCTCCAGCCCCTCTCCCCTCTCTGGAAGTCAGAGGCGGTAGAGGGGGCTTGAAGTTCCAACCCTCTAATCACACAGCTGGTTTCCTGGCAACCAGCCCCCATCCTTTGGGGCTTTCCAAAAGTCACCTCATTAACATGAACTCTGTGTGGCTGAAAGCAGCTTGTTATGAACAAGACACTCCTTCCACTTTTATCTCTCTCGTCGCTTAGAAAATTCCAAGGAGGATTTTAGGAGCTCTGAGCCAGGAACTGGGATTAAGACCAAATATATAGCTCTTATTATAAAACGCAATATCGTGATAGGACAAAATGATGCAGCATTAAAGCCAAACATTCTCTCCTAGTTGGTTCCCTCATGTGGCCTAGGAAAATCCTGAGTCGTCCATATAGAAATAAAGCCTGATGCAGAGTAGTCCATGTGACCAGCAGCTCAATCCCAAATCAGTCAGTGCTTGCACTTTGATGGGTTTCTTTTGGGTCTTTGGCTTTGAGGCTTATACTTGGAACTATCTCCCTATCAGTATCAGTCAGCTATAGGCATAAGAGTGTTGCGTAAGAAACTAACCCAAACCTCAGCGGCATAAAACTCCAATCATTTATTTTCTCCCATCTGCCTGTGGCTGGTTGGAGGTCGGCCAACAAGGACTGGGCTGGGCTTGACTCTAAGCTGTAGGTGTGTTGACTCCAGGTGTGTTCTGCCTGTGTTTATTTGGGAGGCACAGGCTAAAGAGGCAGCAGCTACCCAACGGGAAGTTCTTCTTATGGGATGGAAGATGCCCCAAATGGTAAGCCCACTTCACAGGCACACTCAAGTCTTGACTGCATGCAGCACACCGGCTAACATCCATCTGACCAAAACAAGTCGCATGGCTGAGCCTAAAGTCAGGGAGCAGAGAATTAGTATCAGCCACCACAGAGCCAAAGCAGGTCACATGATCAGGCCCAGCATCGACGAGGCAGAGAAGAAACCTCACTCGTGGAGGTGAGAGCAGGGAGTGAAGATTCCTGAACAATACTCTATCTCAGCGTCCTTAATCACAGCCTGTCTCTCTGCACCGGCTGTCCTGTGGACCCCCACAAGGGTTTGCCTCTCTCTTCGAGGCACTTCCCCCACATCCCACCAATGAATTCTATAATTATTTCTTAGAATACATTTTATGTCAAACCATCCCAAACATATTTTCCAACTTCTTTGAGTTTGCCCCTGAGCTACAGCAACAGACGAAAAGACTGAAAGCCAATTGTGTGTGATCCCCATTCTTGTCACACACCTGCCCAGTGTGTTAAAGACAGGTGATGTTTCCAAATCTTCCAGAAGAGATGCCAGGAGTCCCAAGATTCTGGTGACCAATCCATTTGTCAAAAGGAATATCATTCAGAGCCAAACATCCCTCTGCCTAACGCTGTGGCTGCCTTTCAGAAGGAGATGCTTAACTTCTAGTGATAAATAACTCAGTTAAGGGGGGGAATAAAACTCCTACTCCTATTCCAGGCCCCAGGGTTCCTCCATACAGCCAGATCTGAAAGTGCGGGAGAAGTCAGATTCCAAACACACAATCGGGAAAACACCAGGGTATGTGCCACTGAGACACCCGGGTGTGGCTCGGAAGAAATTTTAGGCTAAATGTTGACGGCATTAAGCAGAAAGAAATCGAGAAGTTGGGATGGAATTGTGGGGCAGGAGGGGGGGTATGCTCTTCTCAGTGAGTTGTTTCTAATCTTGTATTTAGAGTGTTTGCTAGTTTCCTGAAAAACACTTATCAAATCAGTGGTGTATCTTAGGCTTGGGGCCATCTCGAGGATGGGGAAATAGAGTTTGTACACCAACTTGAATCTTTCTGGGGAGAAGGCTGGGGAGCTCGAAGCGATGGAGAAACAGATAATGCAGTTGGTAAGCCACAAAGCGCTAGGGTAACTGCATGAGAGTGGAGGCAATCTGCAAATCCAGGAGCCGAGGCAACACGGGTAGGGATTTCACCAGAAAAGTTGGACGAGAATTCTCAAGGGAAGGTGCCTGGAAAGCAGGGTCTGGAGCTGGGTCATGGAAATAGCTAGAGCCACATAGGATGTACCCCAGGTACTCTGTCACTTCCCGTCCAGGGAGATGGGGACAGCCCCAGAGACTCTACCACTTCCTGTCCAGGGAGATGGGGAGAGTCCCAGATACTCTGGCCTTTCCTGTCCAGAGAGATTAGGACAGCTCCAGGTGCTCTGCCCCTTCCTGTCCAGAGAGATGGGGACAGTCCCAGGTACTCTGCCCTTTCCCATCCGGGAAGACTGGGACAGTCTCAGGTACTCTGCCCCTTCAAATCCAGAGAGATGGGGACAGTCCCAGGTAGGATAGTCCCAGGTACTCTGCCATTTCCCATCCAGGGAGACTGGGACAGTCTCAGGTACTCTGTCCCTTCAAATCCAGAAAGATGGGGACAGCCCCAGGTACTATGCCCCTTCCTGTCCAGGGAGACGGGAGAGCCTTATGCTACTGAAGCCTTTCTGATAGAGTGACTGTTGGGGGGCTGGGGGGGTGACTGCTGGCTGTCAGGAAACCTTCCCAGTTAGGACGCCTTCAACACACGTGGGCTAGTAAGCACTGCCACTGTTCCAGACCTGGAGATGTCTGTGAACAAGACAAACTAATGTTCTGCTCTCACAGAGTGTCAAGTCCAGTGGAGGTGGGGCAGACAACACACAAGGGAACAAATATACGGCCACGATAATTCTGGACCGTTCCATGTGCCGTGTGATGTCATCAGGAATGCCTGGGAGGCTTGTTTAGGTTGGGTCACCAAGGAAGGCCTCTTTCTTGCGCCCAGCTAGGAGGGTGATAAGGAGTCAGCAATGTGAAGAAGGGGCAAGAGCTTTCTGGGCAGAGGGAGCAGCGAGGGGCGGGGCCAGTGAGCGGGGTGGGGCAGGTAGGTGGGGCCAGTGAGCACGGGCCGTGGGGCGGAGCCAGTGGGTGGGGCCAGTGAGCAGGGTGGGGCCAGTGGGCAGGGCTTCTCCAGTCAGATAAGAAGAGTGGGTTTGACTCTAAGGGAAATAGGAAGCCTTCGGGATTTTCAACTGAGGGAACGACAGTGAAAATGGAAGTGGGCACTTAGCACGTTTCTCAGTCACAGGCATCAGTCCCTCACCCCTTGATTGGTGCCACATCCCTGGACCACCTCTCAGTTCACAACTTAAGGAACTACCTAACATTTACCTTTAAATCAAAATTATTAAAATTAAAACCTTAAGTGTGTGATTTAGGTTAGGGCCTGTGGTCCTCATGAGGCCTTTCTAGCGTAGTAGACATTAGGATAAGCGGGAAACAATCTAGTTTAGAGTGTCCTCAGAAGCATCCCACATGCTGGCCAAGGCTAAGGCCTGACTCACAGATCCGGCCAGTGTAGACACAACAAGCCATTTGTAGGGTCAGACAGTTGGTTACAGACATAGCGAATGGAAGAGGAGCCAAAGGTGCCCCTGGGTCCTCGTCCCATTCACCCAAAAGGACAGCACAGAGACAAAGGGACCCAGGACTGCAATTCAATTGTGGGGCTGCCTGGGGTTGAGGAGCTCCACCCTCACCAGCCCCAGAGAGGCTGGGGGCTGTGGGAGCTGCTTCAGAACGTGCGCCCCAGTGACCCTGAGGAGTGGTGAGGGAGGACCCCGTCGGTCACCGCCCCCAGCAGGTGTTAATTCTGACGGGGCAGGTCTTGCTGAGATGCTGCAGACCAGAGGAACAGTTTGGTCTTTACGCTAATTATGTGTAACCTTCAGCAAGCCACTGACCTCCCTGGACCTCTTGCACTGCATCTGCAAAGAGGGGGTAACGGTAGCACCTCCTGGTGCAAGAGACTGTTTTGCTCCAAGTCTCCCTTCACCCTGCCTTTGGTGGCCTCAGCCATGCCCAGCATCCAGCACCCCCTGAGTCTCCCCACTTCTGAGCTGGGGCAGCTCCCTCAGCCTGCCCCAAAGGCTCCCAAAACGGAGCCTGCAAATGGAGGGGACTCCCTGCCCCTCAGGGCAGTCCTCAGCCAGCGGGGGTGGGGGGCAGGGGTCAGTGGAGGGCACCCTCCTTCATGTCATCCGGGTGCATTGTTTCCAGGGCCTTCTACACAGTTAGGGGGACTAGGTGGGTGGGACTGTACCTTCCTGGCCAGCCTCACTCTCCTTGAGCTCTTTCTCTGGCTTCCTGGGACCTTTGCTTTCAAGGCAGCCCGGTCATAATCACCCTTCTTGTGGGCTTGCTGTGGGATCGGATGAGCTAATGCAGACAGGTGGCTCAAAGCAATAGCCTCCTCGGAGCAGGAGCTGTGATGGGAGGTCACAGTGCTGAGCGAGAGGAGAGGAGAGCCAGACTCTGATACAGCCGCTCGGGCCAGTGGAGCAAAATGGCCTGGGAGGACTCCGGAGCGCATTCCAAGAGGATGCTGTCCGCATGGGGCAGCCAAGAGATGGGGCTCAGTTGCGGGCCGCAGTGGGGATGCAGGGTGGTGGTCAGAGTCTGGATACTGTGAAGAGGTAAAGTCGCCACGACTTGGTGATGAGTCAGCAAAAGAAGGTGTGGGAGAAGGTGTCTGTCAGGTATGACTTCCAGATTGGACAGCTGAGTGGGTGTTGGCACCTGTTGGGGAGGTGACCTGACCCGGCCCCTGAGGCTGGGGTCTGACTGTGACCCCCACCCTGGGGGAGGGCCCCACGGAAGGGGAGTGGATCGTCCAACAGTGTAGGGAGCTGTTTTCTCAAGAGCATCATCCCACTTTCTGAAAGCAATGAAAGTAAAGGCAATGCTTTAAAAATTATAATAATAATGATCGTTTCCTGTGAATTTGAGAGATTAAATCATTCTGCATGTCTATGGAGGTGGCCGTAGCTTTCTCAAGAATGGAGAGTATTGCGCCGTGCATGAGTTTTCTTTCCTAACTCATTCTTGCTGCTGAATTAGAAAATCCCCACTCGCAGGGACCGAGCTTGACATGGGCAGGAAGCACATGGTGGCCCTTCCCAACAATGACAGAGGCTCGAGTCAAACCTGGGCCGGTCGTCACAGAGAGAGCCCACGTGCATACACACAGAGTAGGTTAATAACCTAATCTAGTCATTGTGATGTGGTACTAGTCACCTAATATTCACAGCAAATGAATGCCAGCACTTTGCCACTTAGCCAGACACAGGCTGGAGCGTCCTACTTGTGGGAGGTAGCCGTGCCCGGGCTCCTAACCCACTTTTCTCCTGTGCTCCGTTCTGGAAATGTCACGTGTTCTATTGCGGCGTGTGGATGCGATCTTCCAAATACGCTCAGTCCTCGATTCCTTTTCCAGAAGTGCTCACTACGGTTAGTCTTTTTAAGGCGTCTGTGACCTTCCTCTCCTAAAGTGACAGATCCGGGGTCTTTGTGACCCTACGTAGATACTAAACAGATCCTCATGATACTTGAATGAGCCACCTGAAATCTTAGGAACACATTTCCTCACTTTATCTGTGTCAAGAAGAGAAGTCTTCTATCGGCTGTCTGTTCAAAACTCCCATGGGAGAGTCTGGCACCAATTAATTCACACGGAGGACTGGAAGGGGCCAGCGTGCACCTCCCCATGGCTAACTAGCTGTGTCACCTGGGCAAGCCAGCTCACCTCCAGGGGCCTGGGGCTTGCCAGCTGTAAAAGGTGGATAATAAAAGTATCTTCCGTTAAATAAACACATTCGTGTCCTCAAAAAATAAATAAATAAAAGTAAGGCTTGCCTGATTCTTGTAAAGTGCATCTAGCACTTCCTGGCCCCGGCTCGTGCTCAGTGAATGCCAGCCCTGATTACTGGGACTTTCTTCAAAACCACCATCATCTGCACCAGCCCCACCACGAGCTGATTCATCCTCTTCGCAGCAAAAGATTTTCCTGGGTAAAGAGAAGCATCTGCTAGCAGGTGCATGCACAGGACCCGCTCCTTGCACATTGCATGTCCTTGCCACGAGGTACTACCCCAAAAAGTCATTTGATGGAGGATTCTGCCAGGAGCTCCCTCTGGTTTTCTCTCTGAGCATGATATTTGGCATTAAGTCTGTGGTTCTTAAGCAGAAATAACTTGGCTTCCTCCACTGTTGATGTGGAAAGGGCAGCTTTGAATGATGTCGTTTGGGTCTCGTTTCAGCCTTTATTAGTAAAATTATTCAATTGTGCACTGGCAGGTCTGGTTTTGTGCTTGTTCAAACTCCGCTGCTTTGCCAGAGGGATCCCTACCTTTTTTTTTTTTTTAAAGAAGAGAAATCTTCTTCAGCCCCCAGCCTGCTGTTTAGCAAACTTCATAACATACTGTCCCGAGCCCTGGGGGCCGAGAGCTCACTGGGTCGGTGAAATCAATTTTTCAGATATTTGAACTTATCCTACTTTGGTCTGCACTTCTGTGTTTTGGCGGCTCATGCAAAATCGGTGACGAGGCAGATTCACTCCCCAGGACCTGCACGGCCGCGTCTTCCTATGGGTCCACGGCTGTGAATTCAGCTCACGTCCTTGTCACATTCTGCTGTTTTCCCTACACTTTCCTGTCACAAAGAGCTACATGTGGGCCGCTGCTGCATCTCCGCGACTCGGGAATATGACACAGCAAACTGTAACTGTGATCGGCGTAAAGTAACTCAAGGAAATCATTAGAGAGAAATAACGTGAAAGTCTCCTCCACAGAGAGAAGCCACCCCACCCCCCCACCCCCACTCGCTGAGCATGCCCTGCCGAGCTCTGGGTGAGGGCAGCACCGTGGCCTGGTATCCTTTGTCTCTTCCCTGGCCGGATGGGCCCAGGCTCCGGACAGTGTTGGCACCCAGGTGAAAGAGTGAGGAAGGCCACACGGCACCTGGCAGTCATAGCCATCCCGGCATTGCAATCTGAATAAGGTGTCCCGGCAGTGTCAGCCCCTCTGAGGACCTTTCGGCTGGTCTCCCAGGGCCCAGAGACCCCACTGATGTACAGGGTGGGTACAGAAAGGCGGGATGTGAGGAGTGGCCCCAGGGACCAACACCTCATCGTCCAGCACAGATGTTTGGCAGCATGAGCACAAAGGTTACCCCTTCTGGAGGACACGCCTAGAATGCCGGCCATCAGGCACTTTGCATCGTTGCATTTGGTCCTCTACCCTTTGAAGTGGTGGCCATTGTCTCCCCCATTTTGCCAATGCAGGGACAGAGGTGCAGAGGGGGCAGCGGCTCACTGAACCACACATGCTCAGGGCCAAAGCCACAGCTGGGAGGCAGACCCTGCTGGTCACCACCCCATTCATCTCTCCTGGGACCCCAGCTTCCTGTCCAGGGACACGAACTCCTGGCTCTTGTGTCCAAAGAGCTGAGGGGAGCCAACCGCCTGGTGGAGATCCTCCTGCTTCTTGCTGATATTATCACTCTGTGTGCACATCAAAGACATCCCTGTTCTGAGTCCAAGAGCCGGCAGGGAAGGTGACAGCAAAGATGGAGGCAAAATATGTGCATGGGGCCTGGGACACGGCAGGTGCTCGAAAATGGGAGGCTCCTTAGGGATAAGAACCATCATAAACACTTTCATCTCGATAATTTCTTACAACTGCCCTCTCTCTCCACTGGGCACATGCAACCATAACTTGACAAAAATGCGCAAATGTGGCCCTATGATGGACTGCCACAGTGTATATAGCAGTGAAAACTAGACACTGCTTAAATGCCCAAGTAAAATTCGAATGCAGGAAATCATGGACTATTAGAAATCAGTGGTACTCACTCCTTCATTCACGTGTTTGTTCATTCCATAGGTATTGGTTGGTGCAAGAGTCTATCAAGTGAGGCCCCTTCTTTCCTGGAACTTATAATCTAATGGGGGAAGGCACCTATTATGCACAGAAACTAGACAGGATAACTTAATAAAACAAGCGTTGTGAGGACAAGAAATGGGGATGTGCCTGGAAGCGGGGGGAGACTGAGCTGGGCACTTCACGTGGAGAGGTCAAGTCTTCCTCGGACTCTCATTTGAGAACTGAGTAAGAAGAAGGCTCTACCACATGAATATCTGGGGGCACAGCATCCCAGCTAGCAGGAGCAGCAAGTGCAAAGACCCCGACAACCGGGGTTCAAATCCTAATGGCACCTGACGGCCACCTGCTGCCCATGGGCCCGCGGGCAGAGCTTCAGTCCCAAGCTGCAAGCTCGTCCAACTAGATCAACCCCCAATCAAATGTCTTAGTCATCTGGCCCAACAAGATAATTCAACGTCCACAGAGCACACCATTCCCCCGACGTGTCCCTGCCTTTGCCGTGATGCTCACCAGCCCGCAGCCCTCACTTCATGTGGCAAACGTTTCGAGTCCAATTCAGTTTACTATGGGGTATAATTTACATTTGGTAAAAGGCACAGATCTTAAATACAATTGACTTTAACAAGTACATACAGCTGAGGAAGCCAGAGCCCTGTTAAGATACAGAGAATCTCTATCGCGTTGCTCGCTTGTGGCCCTTGTGGGTCAATCCCTGGCGCCCCCCAGAGGTAACCACCATGCTGACCTCTATCCCCAAGAGCTTAGTTTTGCCTGCCCTAGACCTTCATGTAATGGCATCTTTAATGTACGTATTCTTCTGTGTCTGGACTCCTTCGCTCAGCATCAGATTTTGAGACTCGTGCTATGTGTATCCCCAGTTCCTTTCCGCTCGCTGTTGAGTGATACTGCATCACAAAAAGACCACAGTTTGGCCGTGCACCTGTCTAGGTGATTTTTTTCTTACGTGCTAGGCATCACGAGTGCTATGCTGTTGACAGTCTGTGTTATCTGATTCCCCATGAAAAGCGTGGGGTTTTGTTCTGGAAGACATGGCATTTACTTGTGTGTTTCTCCTTAATGCTCTCAAGTGTCTCTTTCAGGCTTTGTCAGGTAGGGCCTAGAGTCATCCTTAGCCAAGGGCTAAAGTGTTTCCTTTCTGGAGCCTCCATGGCATGCACAGGATATTTGGTGAGGTTGATCCACTCAGGCCGGCTGGAATGTTCTCTGCCAGGATTGTGCCCTCCACAACCCGCGTGTGGCTCACTGCACCCTGGCCCTGTGGAAACTTGCCCTGCACGGTCCCCCTGAGTGTTCACTTAAAGACCCACGGGAGCCCCACTCAGATTTCCAGGGTTCCTTTTGAAAATACTCAACCCCTCTTTAGTGACCTGCCCTGCAACCTCCCAAACCCCTTAGGCAAGAGCCCCCAGGTCCAACGTTTCCTTTGCAGAGCCAGGCCCCTGCTCTATGTTGGGGTTCAATTTTCTGTGCCAGTTTGGCTGGGAGAGCTGGACCTGCTCTTCTGGGCTGCCCCCAGGACGGCAGTCCCCTCCGCCCGCTACTTAACGGGGGAAAGCAGCTGCTCCGTGTATTTTGCCCACATGCAGGCTGCTTTCTGGTCTGTTCCACGTGCCCATTTATGGCCCAGTGCAAAAGTCCATGGCTAGATGTTCTCAAACAGCCTGAAGCAGTTTTTCACCCTCCCTTATGTTCCCGAGACCCCCTGAGGATGCCTGCGTCAGGGTACATACCATATGGAGATACACTGTTTCTCACAGATCTGGCCCTTGGCTGGGCTGGAAACTCCTCAAGGCCAGAACAACTTCCAGCACTGGGCATGGAACCTGGCTCATCACAGGTGCTCAGCGGACATTCTCCAGATGTTCCACGGCCCTCTCTTTGCCTCACTCTCTTCCACTAAGTGCACATTCGGCCCCAAACTCCAGACCCGTGTAACCTGTTAGAATCCAAATAATTATCGACACCTCGGGAACAAGGCACAAGTGTGGAGGATGGCCCGGCCCCTTTCCCAGAGCCTGGACAGGTGCCTGTGACCAGGTGCGCATCTCCAGCTTGCTCCGACTCTCTGGGTGAAGGAGGCGTCAGCCTCGGGGAGGGAGGGTGACATCTCCACCATCGTCCACAGAGAGTGTCTCCGGTCTGTTGGGCTCCAGCACCGGGTGTCGGCTCTGGTCTTAAAGGGCGAGTCTAGGGCTGAGCCTGGCATTTAACTCCGGGCCACTCTCAAGGGGAGGGCGAGCTGGTGAGTGGCATCTGCTATTTCCCGTTCTCAGACTGGAGAAGAATGTCATCCCACAGTGCCCAAGCAAACGCGTCTCCTCGGGCCAGCCATGGGAAGGCGAACGCTGTGCGGGCCACCATTTACACAGCACCCTGGGACTCACGTTCCAGAAACCAAGTCCCATGTTCAAGATGTTCCTGGCAGCGCCCAAACAGAGCAAAGCCCACAGAGCAGAATCACCCCCACCCCATGAGATGCTAAGATCAAGCCTTCCTTAGAAGAAGAGTAGAGGGGAGGGAGGGAAACCAGAATAAAGTCCAGGCCTGGCGGTGAGGGGAAGATGCTAACGGGGGCAGTCCCCACCCAGGACCTTCTGCTCAGAGCACTTGCCCCACACCTGACTCCCACCCCCAGACTCCTGGGTGCTCCCTATGGGGCAGCAGAGTGCCAAGGGAACCACTGGGGTCATAAGCCCGTCCCTGTCACTTCCTGGTGTGTGACTCAGCCTTTCCAGACCTCGGTTTTCACAATCTATAAAATGGGCATATAGGAGTGTGTCTTAAGGTTGTCATAAAGATTAAATAAGTTGCTCTTACAGAGTGCTTAGAGCAGCGCCTGCCCTTGGGCTGTGCTCCCAGCCCAGAGACTCTTCCTCCAAGGGTGTCCCTGGCCCCCATATTCTCTCACATGGCTCTCCAGTCTTCCCCTCTGTACCCCTCTCCTCTCCCTTTTTCCTGCTGTGACTGCAACACTGTGACTAGCATTGTCCACAATTTGCAATCACTTATGCATTCTGTTTCCCTGTCCTCATGCTTTATATCTGTTTTATCAGACCACGAGCTCAAACGGGCCAGAGGCAGCACCTGTTTGTGCAGATCTTCCCTAGTGCCTAGTGGATCTTCCATGAATGTTCGTTGAATGAATAAATGGCCTGCACGGCTATGCGGCCCAGCGGGGGCCAGCCCACTCTGCTCCCTACAGCTGCATCCCCATCACTGGGAGAGCGAAGGGCTCAGAGCTGCTGGCTGCATCTCTAAGGGGCTCTTGGGTCCAGCTGCTTGCTCCTCTCCTCCTCCACCAACTTGGTCTGAGCTTAGACCTCATCATATGCGAGGATCTGAGGAGGTGGGCTTCCCACCCTGTCTGTTCTCCACAGAGCAGCAAGGATCAGCCTTCGAAAACACCACTGTGACCCCATCCAAGTGCCTTGGCTCGTGGGTCTTTCATAACTCTGCACAGCGTCGAGCTCGACCTGGCTGAGGCCCCTCTGGATGGCCGGGCCACTATTGACCTCACCTCATCTCTGGCCACTACCCCCACACCCCTTGGACCTTGCCGTTTACATTAGGGAGCGTCTCATAAACACTGGCCCTCAGTTTCCCTCCCGCGCCCCACCTGAGGAGGTACTCGTCCTCTCTCTGCAGGATCTCACAAGGGCCCCAGGCCACTGAAATGCGGTGTCCCCGTGGGCCCACCGTTGGTGTGGGGGGGGCCTGGAGGGCATCAGTGCTTCCCCCCTCACCCTCCCAACACAAGGTGGGACCCCTCTGGCTCCGCTCCAAGTGGGGACAGGGACTCCCCGAGTCCCTCTCTTCTTAGCCCGTTGCCAGGAACCACGTGCCTGATGTGCCTTGGGGCCTTCTGTCTTAAGAACCCAGAGAAAATTGGGGGGGGTGAGAAATCCTGAACACAAAGCCAAATACATGTTTCAGGCTATCCTCTCTCTGTGTTTACCTGCTGCCCTGGACCCGCGCCCTCCAGCTCTGCACATGCTCTTCCCACACTCCCTCTTGGCCGACTGGTGGGCTCCTATTTGATGCTCAAAACCCGGCTCCCATGTCCCTCCCCAACGGCTGGCCCTCACCCTGTGTCTCCTTGCATGGTGGCATATTTGGCAGCCCCATGATGGCTGGTCGATTTGGCTAGCTCCCGCTGGGCTGTGGCCTTCGGGGGGCGGGGGGTCGAGGACCACACCCTGTCACCTCCATGTCCCCAGGCCCAGGGCTGAAGCCCATCCCTGACCCGCGAGAACTTCACAATCCACAAACCCATTGCCTCGCCTCATCCTCCCGACCTCTTCCCCGGGAGGAGGGCATCATCTTGCCCCACCCCTGGGGAATGGAGACGTGGCAGGACGCCCCCCCCGCCCCCAAACCCTCCCCCCGCCCCGCGCGGCCCCGGTGTCCCACAGCTGGGGGCGGGGCAGGGGCAGAGCTGGGACTCCAACCAGATTTGATCAATTCTAAAGACAAAGCACGTTCTACAAACCCAGCAGCCCAAGGAAACATCTGCCAAACTGTTTGCTGAATCATTTTCTAAATTGCTTCCCTCTCAGAAGACTAAAAGCTTCTGGCACAAAAAAAGACAGCAGCCTAAAACACAATAGTCAGATCCCGTCAGCCCCTGGTGTTGGGCCATTTCTCGGATACTGTGTGCAGTTATTACCTACCCACAGGACGATGCCATCCAGCGCCCCCCTCCTGAGACAGGTGTGACCTGAACTCCCCGCCCAGTGTGACCTTGGGCAGATACGGAACCTCCCTGAGGGATGTCCACGCTAACCCCTCAGGGCCCTTGTGGCCACGGTTGGTGATATATGTTCAGCACCAGTAGGCGCTTGATTATGGAAGTTTGATCAATGCGGGGAGCGAGTGGTTCAACAGCCAGGCCCTCCCATCAGCCGCGAGGCATCCCTTCCTCCAGCTGCCAAGAGCTCCCAGGGGCAGCTCTCTCCCCAGGACATCCCCCTGCAGAAGCCTGCATCCAATGACTGGGCGGGGCATGGGTAGAAAGGGTGGCCCCCGGCTTTGATCCCAGCAGCCTCTGCTGGGCCCTCCCAGCTCTGGGGCTCCCCGTGCCTGCCGAGGGGCCCCGCTGCAGCTCCCTCAGTCACCCAGCTCCCCCGCTGTCCAGCCCTGCGTCCCTCACCCCTGCAGGAGCGGTCCCTGAGGCCTGTCTCCAGTCCGCCTCCTGCACACAGGAGCCCAAGCTAAGAAAGTACCTTACTTACTATCATCCAGGCCCTTTTGCTTGTAAACCCCGACCCTTCAGGTCCCCACTGAGAGGTCAGTGTCCATCAGATCACATACTGTATTGGCAGGGTTTTCTGCAATAACCAACCATCCTAATCGCTTGCTTGTTTGCAGCAAGAGACATTCTTTCTTGCTTTCATTTGGGAAACACCGTGGTTCAGCTGAAACGGACTTCACGTGTCTTCTCGTTCCAGAATCCAGGAGGAAGGGTAGCGGCTCTCCAGGACGTACTGCTCCCAGGCGGAGGGGAGGAGCAAGATGGGGGAAGGGCAGAGCGAACCACTGGGGCACGCGTAAGGGGCCACGTGGGCACGGTGCGTTCCAGGGGCCAGCACAGGCCACACGGCCAAGCCCCTAGGTCAAGGGCAGGCTCATCTGCCCACAGCACAGAGCGGGCGCGGTGAGGAGGGACAACCTGTCCGAGGCCCCTCTGACTTCCCAGAGCTGATCCCCCCTCCCACAAAAATCCGAACCAGGGATCTCCTGTGATGCCAACACTACCATCATCGTTGGCATTATTTTTTATTTTATGTTATTTTATTATGTTATGTTACTCACCATACATTACATCATTAGTTTTTGATGTCGTGTTCCATGATTCATTGTTTGCGTATTACACCCAGTGCTCCATTCAGTACGCGCCCTCTTTAATACCCATCACCGGGCTAACCCAGCCCCCCACCCCCCTCCCCTCTAGAACCCTCAGTTTGTTTTTCAGAGTCCATCGTCTCTCATGGTTCGTCTCCCCTCCTATTTCCCCCCTTTATTTTTCCCTTCCTACTTTCCTTTTTTTTTTTCAACATATAATGTATTATTTGTTATTTGTTTCAGAGGTACAGGTCTGTGATTCATCAACAGCGCTCACCATAGCACATACCCTCCCCAGTATCCATCACTCAGCGCCCCCATCCCTCCCACCCCACGCCCCACTCCAGCAACCCTCAGTTTGTTCCCTGAGATTAAGAGTCTCTTGTGGTTTGTCTCCCTAACTGGTTTCATCTTATTTCATTTTTTCCTCCCTTCCCCTATGATCCTCTGTCTTGTTTCTCAAATTCCTCATATCAGTGAGATCATATACTTGTCTTTCTCCGATTGAATTATTTCACTCAGCATAATACCCTCTAGTTCCATCCACATCATTGCAAATGGCAAGATTTCAATTTTTTGATGGCTGCATAATATTCCATTGTATATATATATACCACATCTTTATCCATCCATCTGTCGATGGACATCTTGGCTCTTTCCACAATTTGACTGTTGTGGTGTTGCCATTATTTTTATCTATCAACTTAGCTAAGATGGAAAAAGATCATTTCCCATAGAGGGGCTGGAGCTGTAGGTCAGGCTCATACACTTCTAGGAGGAGTAAAGTTCATTCAATCTTTCTGGATTCGGCAGCATTTTACGAAGTGGGAGGAAAATGCTTATATCACTCACCCAGTATTACCCTCCCTGGAATTCAATCAGACGGCAGCACGAATGCTCCGTCCGAGGGACCGTATCACCGGGTTAGACAGAGTGGGCAGGAAACCGTGTGTTTTGTGGTCTCCCTTCCCTCACCCCCATGCTGGCCATGGTTCCAGGTGGGTAGAGTCCTCATCGCTGTTTCGTGGGCTCCCCGCTTGGTCATGACACTGGCTTTGTGCCCTGGGACGTGGGAGGAAGTGGCAGATGCTCGGGGTACCATCAGTGGCCCTACAAGGCGTCCCGTGGTTCCTAGCCACCCCCTCACTGTCCTGCCTGCCACCCTCTGAAGTAACACCTCAGATGGCCACTGCTCCTTCCTCCTGGTTTCGGGAATGAGAGAAGGAGACCCGTGGAGCAGACGTGAACCCACCCACAGCCCAGAATAGCAGATAATCCTCGCATTGAAAGCCACTGAGGAGTTGCCGGGGCGGGGGGGGGGGGGGGCGCCTCGTTACACAGCATTATCATGGCAAATGCTGACTAATAAAATGGGGAACATTTTTAAGCAACCCAGCAAGGATGGAAAAACATTTCTTGAATGTCGACTGTGTCCCGGACACTTACCAAGTGCTTTACAAGTAACGACTCCACTTAATTCTTGCAGTGGCCAGATGTGGTACGTGCAAGTTTTGAACTTATTTTACAGAGGGGGAGACTGAGGCCCCAATAGGTGAAATAGGTTATCCATGATCAATCACTAGTACCTGGTAGAGCCCAGATCTGAACCCATGCAGCCCGGCCCTCGCGACCCCGTGCTTAAACACATCAGTAGCCAAGATTTGGTGACATAAGCCCTAACCTACGCAGATAACTGAGAGTTTGCAGCCATTAACAGGACATAGACACATAGTATGAATGACAAAATCTTACCCTTTCCTTCTGCTTGGACTTGGATGGCATCCACATGCTTCCCCTCCCATGAGCGCACCCACCTGATGGGGTGTGACGGGTACCTCCTGTCCCATAATCACTGCCACCAGCCCTCCCAATCCCGCTCCAGCCCAACAAGCCCTCCGAGGACCTGTGTCTGACAGTGACCTCGAACCCACTCTAACTTAGGAAAAACATAATGGATCCTCTGAAGCATTAATACTTATAAACTATTACTAGGTACAAACCCCTTGTGAGCCTTCCCGTGACAATGGGACGCATCATGTTGAAGGCTATTATTTCCCAATGCAAAGAAAAGGCTGTGGGGCGGGGGGGGTGGGTGTGTGTGTGGAAAGAGAGAGATCCCAAATTTGGAAGGACAGAGGAAAGGAGGGAAGGAGGGAGAAAAAGAAGAATAAAAAACAAAACAAAACTCTGGTGCCATCGGGTTCTTTCGCCTGCTTTGCCCTTGTGTCTAAATGTCATCACAAAGCATGTTGTCTTTTCTGTCTGGCAGCTTCCACTTGACAGTTTGAGATCCCACGCTGAGTGACCTGTGTCTGGCCGACTTCATTCCCGTTGCTAGGAAAATGTCACCGTGCAAATATCACAAGTTTATGTATCCATCCCGTGTTGTGTGTGTGATGGACAGATGGGTGGTTTCCAGTTGGAGGCGATCACAAACCTCCCAGAACGAATCTTTGCGTCTGGGGGGGAGCGTCTGTGCACATTTCCACCACGTCTGTACCAGGCAGCGGGACGGCCGGGTCCTACGGGGGCTTAGGTTCAGCCTCATGGACGTTGCCAATCAGCGTCGGAAGTGGCTGAGCCGACGACAATCCTGCCAGCGCCGGATCTACAGCGAAGCGGCGGCGACCGTGGCAGCGAAGGGCAGAGGCTGGGAGGCGTGAGGGAGGCTTTGGAGGCGCCGATGTTTTATTTCTGGATCTGGATGCTGGGTACATGGGTGTGTAAGTGGTGAGGATTCATCCAGCAATACAATAGGGTTGTGTGCTTTCCCACATGTGTATTACATGTCAATAAAAGGTTTCGGGAAACGTATTTCTATAAACATTTGTATATATAGGCACATGTGACTCCAGGTCTCCATGTCCTTCAGCCATTGTGGTCACCCCTCCTTTGATACTCAGATATTTACAGGCCCCCCGCTTGCACCAGGCACTGTGAAGACCAGCGCAGACAAGCTAGTGGCAGAGAAAAATCCTAAGAGACCAGAGGAGCACATCTCTAAGGACTGATGCGACGTGTACTCTGATAGGACAGGCTGCTGCATGGAGGACGGCAGGAGGCAGCTCTCGTTTCGCCAGGGGCATCTAGAAACACCTGCCCTGGTGCGTGCAGCCAGGTAAGTCAGGACAATGAGGGAGCGGAGGGTGCAGGCGTCCTGGGCATTGCGAACAGCAGGGAAGACGTTGGGGCATTCAGGGAGCACCAAGGAGGCTGGAACCAAGGGCCGGGAGCCAAGGGGCAGGAGGAGCCAGCCAGAGCAGGGCGGGGCTGCATCCGGGGCTAAGAGCAGCGGTGAGCCACTGAGTGTTTGGGCAGGAGAGTAGCATGAGCAGGCTCAGGATGGCCCCGTTCAGGCTTCGGTCTCTCTTGCAGGATTCCTGCCCCTGACCCCGAATTCCTGGCAGCCTCACACTCACACGCCGTGGAGAAAGCCGGGAAGGACCTACATCAAAACGCTTAGCCATCATTATCTCTGGGGGAAATTCAACTGTGCTTCTTACTATAAGATTTGCCCCCAGATTTTCCTCAATGAAGATGCATTAAATCTGTATCACATTACTTATAAATCCATGTTAATTACATATGTTAATAATTAATATGTATTTTGAATGGTTTTAATTGATTATTATTCAGAGGAGGAGGTTCTTTTAAAAAGATGTAGCGGTAAGCGTTGATATCAGGCTCCAATCCCAACTTTTGGGGACCCAGGGAGGACCACCTGCAAGAGGAACCAGGCTGGGAGCCACAGGACCCCCGAGAGAGGAATCACATGTCCTCATGCAGGTCTCCCCCCGCCCCCTGTGCTCTTTATGTCTGCCCAGAGTCCTTCCTCTGGGGCACTCCATGCACAGTTTCCAGAAAGACTTTCTGCAAATCTGGTCATGCCCCCACCCTTGCCCCTGGGAGCCTCAGTTCCCCCTGTGCAGAATGGGTTAGATTGATGTGAAGGCTGAGTGAGAACACCTGTGGAGGTGGGTCCTAGGCGGACACAAGAGCCTTCCATTCTCACCAACAGGCTGCGCAGGTGTCTGAGGCCCACAGGCAGCTGCTCCTGCAGGGGAGGGAGGTCATGCATCTCCCCGCCCCCTCACAAGTGCAGGGACTGGTCCTCCTCTGCACCTGCCCCCCGGCCAGGTTTCCTGAGCAGGCGCTCCCTGATCCTCCGTTTGTCTGTGTCCCAGCCTTAGGATCCTGTGGGCCAGGAGCACAGCCCCAAACCTCTCAGGTCTGCCCAGGGCCGTAAGGGGCAGGAGGGATGGGTGCAGTTCCCAGGCTGGGCAACAACAGGCACCCCGGCCCTGCTTCTTTCCTTTGACTTAACTTTTCTGTTCTCTGCGAACCGGTTTAAACAAGCCTATGTTGGAAACATCAGTGGAGCAGCAAAGGTATTTTATCTCATGACCTAATTTCACCTTCACTAGCCCCTTACTGTGAAGGCTCCGCATGAACCCATTGCGCAGATGAAGACACCAAGGCTCGGGGAGAGGAATGACTTGCCCGAGGACACACAGCTGGAAAGCAACAAAGCAGGATTCATACACGGTCCTTTCTGACTCCAGAAATCATGCATGTGCCGGATTTTGTTTATTGTGGGGTTTTTTTTCTATATCAAGGCAAACTTGCACTTTGTCCACTTCAAATCCTCCCTGGAACGTGGGGAAGAGTGCCGATGCATTCAGGAAATAAACAAAAGCGTTCGGATGTCGGGAGTCATAATGCCCAGCTGTCTGGGGCCCTGGGTTTAAGGCAGAATCCGACGCCTCAGTTCCCCGCTGGCGGCCGATCATGATCTCCTGTCTTCAGCAAAAACCCCCCAAATGTCAAAACCTGATTTTAATTAGTAGAAATCTTTGGGCGCATGCAACGCTGGGTTCCATCTGGAACATAGGGAGGCAACAGCTGTTTCTTAGCTCAACAGAGGCAAGCGTGGCCAGGGTTCCTCCTACGGCTGCCAGAACCCACGCAGCCCTCTCCTCAAGGGGGAGATGCTTCCTGGGAGAGGTGGTAGCTCAGCGCCCTGCATCACCTGCCCCGGGGGCGCATCTGGTACTCACATCACCTGCAGTGGGGCGTGCTGGGGCCCAGATGCTGGAGCTTTGGGGTGCTGACAAAGGGACTCTGCTGCTGGGGAATGGCAGCCGATATCTGTGCTCACCATCCTTAGGCTCAAAGTGGGGGAAGGTACATCAGTGTCCTGCTTGGGCGCTTTTGCAAAGGACCCATAATCCCAGACCCAGTCCAGGTGGGACTTTGGCCTGCTAACCCCCCAGGCTTGTTAGAAGCATCTGCCAACAGCTTGTCACCCGTCGAAAACACTCTTTTTCAATGCCAGTTAGAAGTTCATCAGCAGCGGGATTTGAGACCCGGGTTTGCCTGTCGTGAATTTGCATTCATGTTGCTATTTCCTCCGCTGGGGTTGGGAAGGAGCCTAAATGTCTGAGAGGGCTCTCCAGATGATTCCCAGGACTGCAGGCCCTGCTCAAAGCCCTGTACGCACATCTCTCTCCCAGCGACACTCACAGCTATGTACTATTGCTCTCTCCTCCCTTCCCACTTACAAATGGGGAAGCTGAGGCACAGAGAGAAGTCTTGTGCCTAAGGTTGCTCATCTTGCAAGTGGCAGAGCAAGGATTTGAATGCTGGTGACTCGACCCTGGGATCCAAAGCCAACCAGGACATGCTCCAGAGCCTTTGCACGTGCTGTTGCTCTCTCTACTCATCCTCCAGCCCGACCTTCTCAGCCTTATGACTCAGGTCCAACCTGCTGTCTTCTGGGGAGGCATCCATGAATTCCCAGGAGACGGGTGCTCCCACCTCTCAGCCTTCTATGTCCACCTTGCTGTCCCTCCTGCCCAGCCACATCCAGCCTGGCTCATCTCTGCAGGTCCAGGGCAGAATGTCAGAACACCTGTGGAGGGAAGGAAGCCATGGGGAAGGAAGGGAAGAGGCATCACATCCCCAGGCGAGGTGCTCTCATAACTGAGCAGCCATGGGCCGTCCCAGCTCCTAAGCACGGCCATCCAAGCTGCTGCACGCAGGCAGGACTGTCCCCTGGAGAGTAATGACAATGACAACAGAGTTACAACACTTCCAGTGTGCAGACACCATCCCCACATTAGAGGTAGCAATGGAAGCACAGAGAGGTGACGTCATTCGCCTGGGGTCACACGGCCAGTAGTCAAGTCTCAGGACGCCTGGTTTGTGAGGCAGGACGCTTGAGATGACCACAGCAAGACTGGAGCCCTCTGCCCTCTGACAGCTATGTCCCTTCTTCCCGCTCCGCCCCGGCCCATTTCAGACAATCCTCCTGGAGGCCTGTGTGTTGCAACCTACCTCATGCTCCCTCCTGCATCTCTGCAAAGGGATGCCCTTGAACCTGGGGCCTTTGCTGGGTTCAGCCAACTGTGATGTGAGAAAGGAACTCCCTGGGAATAAGGGGAATTTGAGTGGGGGTCCTCGCGGCAGGGAACCCAGGGCAGGGCAGTAGGGACCAGGGCAGAGAACCCTCCGTGAGGGGGAGGGTGCAGCCGCAGAACCACCTTCTTGGCCTCGGCCCACGTTGCACTCTCGGGGGGACAAGGAGATGGATGTGTTTAGCTCCCTTTCTGGACGTGCTCATTTCTTCACTGACCTCAGGGCACACAGAGAGCCTGAGTGAAGGGCCACAGTGTTAAATGCAGTCAGATCCTGGCCCTGCCAGGATGCACTGCCCCCGGAGCTGCCCCCACTCATGTATCCTGGCTGGCCTAGATCTGGTGCCTGTGACCCCTCCAGCCTCCACACGACACACTTGGCCCCGGCCCAGCTTGATTTAACTCCCTATAATCCTCCCGACCCCTTGCTCGGCTGTACCTCCTTCAGACACTTCTAGATTCATCTCATTTGTCCCCTCCTGATCCTACATGACCTCCAGGCCTGGCCCCTGGGTTCCCACAGCCCTGTCCTTCTTCTCTCTGTTCAACCCAGTGTCCACACTGCATGGTCACTGTCTATCATCACCTCTGCCTCCGCCACCAGCAAGGCAACAAAGATTGAGGAAAGTCAGCACACAGTTCTAGGGCTAGAGATCTGCAAAAGGGTCAAGGCCAGGGACTGGGTTTGCCTTTGCCTAGCAACCTCATTATGGCAGAGTGAACATAAGCATTAGAGGGAGGGAGGGTGGGAGGAAGGATGGGTGGATGGATGAGTGGGTAGATGGATGGGTGGGTGAAGGATGGGTGGATGGATGAGTGGGTAGATGGATGGGTGAGTGGATGGAAGATTGATAGGTGGATGGATGGATGGATGAGTATGGATGGATGGAGGATGGATAGGTGGTTAGAAGGGTAGGTGGTTAGGTGGATGGATGGGTGGGTGAATGGTGGGTGGAAAGTGTATGGATGGATGCACAGATGGATGGGTGGTAGATGGATGGATGTGTGGAGGATGGATGGATGGAGGATGGATAGGTGGATGATAGATGGGTGGGCTGGTGGATGGGTGGAGGATGCATGGATAGCATGATGGTTGGGTAGGTGGATGGATGGATGGACGGGCAGGCAGGTAGATGGGTGGATGGATGGGTGGATGGATAATGGATAGATGGGTGGGTGGGTAGATGGATGGGTGGGTAGATAGAGGATGGGTAGGTAGGTGGGTGTACAGATGGATGGATGGGTGGGTGTGTGGATGGGTAGGTGGGTGGGTGTGTGGATGGATAGGTAGGTGGATGGATGGGTATGTGGGTAAATGAACACAGAAATGGATGGAAGGAAGGAATAGAACTGACATCCTGTGCTTTAATATGAAATTAGTTTTATTTCTTTGCAGCAGGATGACCCCTAAGTGCCAAACCGCCCTACCCACCCCCCCAACAGCGTTAGGAATCTTTTCAGGGCTCCCTCTCCCTTTCCTGAGTTCCCCTCTGCCACAACCCTAAGTACAATGTATGGTTACCCTCTTGAGTTTGCATTTGTGCCGCCCAAGGATCCTGTGTCCCTGTAGATGAACATGGCCAGTGGTCTTACCTTCTGGGTCTTTGCTTGGTGTTACCTGTTCATGCCCCAGCCCATTGGCGGTGCTTGGAACTGTGTCTGAAAGACAGTGGAAACTCAGCTGGTGGTAGCCAATGTCATGGCAGCTGATTCACTACCATGGACTGTTTGGGCAGCCACAGGAGTGAGGGAGTGCCTGCTTGGGGGAATGGGAAAGGTTTCACAAAGGAGGGAGCATGTGTGGGCTTTGAAGGATGAGTAGGAGTTGGCCTGATCAGGAAGGAAAACCTCACAATTCCGGCATCAGGACAGTATTTGTTAACAGAAGGCACAGTGGAAGAGTCGGCTGAGAAGCAGGGACAGGTTTGAAGGTAAACAAGAAGAAACGAGCATGGTGTTGATACAAGGGACCCATGGACCAGGAGAGTGTCTCTCTGGCATGTTTTAGGCTGAAGGTGTGGTTTCCCAGGAAGCCAGGGGTGGGGGGGCCACCCAGAGCTAGGGTAGGCATGGGCTATTTATGTGGCCCCCAAGTTCCACCCAGGGTTTGGCACACAGTAGGTGCTCATAGACGGCATGGCAGGTTTGCTTGGAGGAGGGGGCATTCTGCATGGTCCTGGGCACTGGCTTCACCAGCCAGAGCAGAGAAAGTCCCATCTACTGGGTCTTGTCCTGCAGTCTGCCCAGAAACGCCAGCCTTCAGAGCAGCCTCAGAAGGATTTTTCACAAAAACTAGGTCAGTCTGGAAACAAAAAGACTCCATTAACCTCAGCTCCTTTGTGGCCCAAGAACACAGACTGAGGTTCAAACATTTCACTTTGGAGAGAGCTTGAGCATCACCATGAGGGTGGGGAGATGCCAAGGCCATCCACCTCATTGCAGACCCCCGAGAATGGCTGCTGAGCAAGGGGCCAGCTGCTCTGGGTGCAGACAGGGAGGTGGGGAGGGGGGCCCGGTAGGGCCGTGCCCTGGCTCTCCCCGGCATAGGCCTCTGGGCAGAAGCAACAGCACCAGCCCTTCACCGACCTTGGCACGGGAGGCAGCCTCAGCCTCTTCTCCGTGCCTGGCTCCCGTGAGGGGGCACCTCATGCCCCTCGTGTCAGCTTTGCCCACAGTGGTTATGCCCTCAGCTACAGAACCCTCACAGGCTCAGCCTTCCCCAGCCAGATGCAGCAAGTCTCGGAGCCATCACTCCCGCTCCGAGCCTGAACAGACTGGGGCAGATCCCACATGCTCACGAATGGGGCGGGTGAGCTTGGCTGGTCAGAGCAGCCCCCCGGCCCTGCCTAGACCTCCTGGAATCCCAAGTCCAGGGCAGCTCCCCAGCCAGCAGCACAAGCTGTGGAGGGTGACCGATGAGGGCTTGAATCACCACCCTGCCCCTTATCGGCCATGTGAACTTGGGCGAGTGGTTTCACCTTTCTGAGTCTCAGTTTGCTCATCTGTAAAATGGGCCTGCGTGGGGCCCCCCCGCTCATGGCACTGTGGGGCAGATTAAATGGGAGGCTGCCTGGCACCTCCTAGATGAAGCAGTTGCCACCCATTACCACCCAGAAGTGTCACAGGCTCAGTCCCGCACTGCATAGCCCCCACACCTGACCTCCACACTCCATCCAGCCTGCCTGCTCCCAGGTCTCCTGGCCTGACTTCTCGACATGTCCTTGGTTTGCACAGAAAGGTTGAGTAACTTGCCCGAGGTCACACAGTTAGGGAAGAACAGAACCTGAATGAAAATGGTGGCACCCTGACTCCAGGGTCCCTGTTCTTACTCAGGACCCTCTCCTGCCCCTCCCATCATGAGCTCTGCTCTGGAGCTGTTGAGTCTGAGAGGCCTGGGGGTCATCTGATTGGAGATGTGGGCAGGTGGACAGGGAAGGGTACGGGATGCAGGTGGTGATGGGCAATGGCTGTCTTCAGCATGCTGAAAGAGCTTAAGGCCATAGAGAGAGGGACCCCTCACCAGGAAGAAGCAGAGAGAATATTTGAGGAGAGGAGAGGATGTGGGGAAGGCCAGGCCTGCCCAGATGGCTTCGACTGAGCTTTGTTGACTCTGCCAGTGCGCCTAACACATGCTCCCCTCTGCTCTCTCCCTGGTGACATTCCACTTGTCCTCACACCCAGCAGAAATGTCCCCTCCTGCAACCTCCAGGTGCTGGGCCAGCACCATCTCTGGGCTCTGCCAGCCCCAGGCATCCTGCTCCTTGATCCCGAGCACATGACCTCTGTCTCCTCCATACTCCCCAAGCTCCTCAAGGACCAGCCTGGCCCAAGCCATCCCTCTGTCCCCAGCACGTCCAGCCCAGGCTGGACCCAAGCAGGTGGCATAGAAGGACATTCACTCAACTAGGTTCCCCCACTGGGACTGGAGGCTGGTGGGGACAGAGCTAGGAGGCTTTGAGGACATGAGGACATGTCTCCGGCACAGAGGCCCCTGGAATCTGGACACCATGGGTGGTAGGCAGGTGCCTCGGACCCATACAGCTACTCAGCCTGGCTCGTACCAACTCAAGCCCACACTGTCTGGGTCAAGATGTCCCTGCCTCCTTTGCCTTCCTCTTGAAGTCAGCAGACCAGAGAGCAGGTCTGAGCTGCGGTCACCGAAGTGTGGGCTGGGGCCCTAGGAGAGCCGTCAGCGCTGAGAGCCAGGCACATGCGCTGGGAGCCTACCAAGGATGCACTCACGCTGGGGAGCCAGAAGCCCACACGGATGTGCCTTCCAACCAACAGTCGGCAGAGCACCCACTCTGTGCCGGGCACTGTTCCTGGCACTGGGGGTCCAGCTGCTGCACGAGGCAGGCAGGGCCCCTTCCCTCCTGGAGTCACAGTCTGGGATGCGAAAGGGGGTGCTGGCTGAAGATGATGCACCCTTCAGTGTCCTGCCAGAGGTCAGGCTGGGATCCAGGCAAGGGTAAGGGGGTCTCAGTTACAGACAGTGCCTGGGCCAGGTAGCAAGATGGAGGGTCCATCCCTCAGGCAACTCATGTGTGTTATGGGCAGGCCCATAACTGGTGAATATGTCCACCCCCCAGCCCCAGGCTCCTGTCACTAGCAGGAAAATGGGAATCCATGTGGCAGACTTAGGGAGGAGGGACCAAGGCAAGGGCACAAAACCGTGGAGGGCCGAGCAGGGGACAAATGCCGGAGTTAAGACCCTGCAGCTCGGATTGACCGCTAAAGAGCCCTGTGCATCAGCTAGCTATTGCTGCGTAACAAATTACTCCAACATTCAGCAGCTACAAACAGCAAACGTGTATTCTCTCATGGTGAGTATGAGGGTCCGGAATCTGGCAGTGGCTTAGCTGGGTGGCCCTGATGCAGGATCTCTGTGAGGCTGTGGTCAAGCTGTGGGCTGGAGCTGCCATCGCCTGAAGGCCTGACCGGGCCTGGATTCTTCTTTCAAGCTCACTCACGTGGCTGTTCGCAAGAGCCCCAGGCCTCATCACGTGGCCTTCCTACAGAGCTGCGTGCACAGTGGCAGTGGGTTTCCCCAGAACAAGTTATCTGAGAGAGAATGGCCAAGACCGAAATGCAGTGTCTTTTATACCCTAATTTCAGAAGGCACATACCAGCTCCTCTGAACGCTGCTAGCCACACAGACCGACCCTGGTGTGGGAGGGGATGATACAGGGTGTGAACCCAGTTGTGGGGGATCATCAGAACCTCGGGGATGGCCTTGGGCAAACCCTTCACCTCTCTGTGCCTGGAGTTCCTCATCTGTACATGGGGTGATGTTCCCTCCTTCCCAGGGTACACAGGCCACTCGGGCATCTTCCACTAGTCTGGGAGCTCCCTGGGGGCAGGCCTGTGTCTTTTCTAACCCTGAGTCCAGCCTCTGGTCACTCGGATGCACTTTGAGTGATCGATTCTGTAAATTACAGATCTGTGTCACTCCCCTGCTTAAATCCTTGCAACAAGACTCCAGAGCAGAGCCCAAACGCATTCGCCCGACATGCAAAGCCCAGGACCTCGCCCTGCTTATACCTCCAGCCTTGTATCCCATACCGCCCACACCCATGCCCTGTGCTCTCAGAACCTTCCAGAAGCAAGGATGTTTTTCCACCGCCTCATCCACCTGGTGAACTCCTACACATCCTTTAAAACCCAGCTCAGACATCACCTCTCCTGTCACTCCAGGCTGCTATTCCAGACCTAGGCTCCCACATTCCCCTTGTCCCTGAGAATCGTCCCACCTTCTACTGTCTGGGTGTCCGTTTCGTCCACCCCACGGGATAGCTCAAGATAGTGTCTGGCTCATCTCTGTGGCCCCAGTGGCCAGCACAGGGCCTGGGCCGCCACGGTCAGCACACGTCAAGGTCAGTGGACATGAAGGAGGGGTTTGGTTTCAGACGCAGTGGGACTCAAAGCCTTGGCTGAGCTACTGAGAAGATCCAGAGGCTCCACTAACCACCGGCCTCCCCAGCCCACGGCTCATTAGGGACCAGCTGGGGGCCCCCTCTGCAAAGACAGCTGTGAGGCTGAATATTTATAAGCCTCTTACCATGGAGCACTGGTAAAATATTTCAATGGAGTCGAGATTATTCATCAAAGTCGGCATCACGCAGGGTTGCCCTTTCCTCGGGGAGCCACCAAGGGAGTCGGCCTGTCTTAAAAATAGAAGCGTCATTATCAGCGCTCCATCCACCAGGCAGCCAAAGAGGTCATTTTCAGATGCAAATCCCACTCTCTGGCTGCCTCGCCTAAAACCGTCCCATGGCTTCACACTGGTCACCGGTGGTGGGACGGGCGGCTGGGCTTGCAGGATCGAGCCCCCGCTGGACCCCAGCCCAGGCCCTGCGGTGGCTTCTCTCTGCCCTCCCCAAGGAAGGGACACGCGGACTGAGGTCACCAGAACTTAATTGGAAGGAAAGGGGGAGAAAAAGCATTTCAAGCAGAGGAGACAGCTGGGCACGGGTCCTGAAGCAGGAGGGAGTCTGCTCATTGGAAAGCACCCTTTCCTCCTCCTGGGCTCCCAGGAAGATCACGTCCCTGCCCCACCTGCCCTGAGCTGGGGTCGCATTTCCACACGTCTGGGGTGCAGGGCGGGGAGCTCCAGCTCTCTCTCCCTCCCCTGCAGAGAATGTGTGTGGAGGATGGCAGGGCCCTGGGTCCCAGGTCACTGTATGGAGGACTTCGCTCAGGAGAGCTAGCAGCTCGCACTAAGCTTCTCCTGAGGAAGAAATCCCGTGAATTGTTAGAGCCACTGAGACTTAAGAACTTGTTTGCTCCTGCAGCTTAGCTGATTCCAGACGGACTGACTCGGTGCACGAGTAACTGGATTTCCAGGGTCCTCGGTCAGCAGCGAGGTGCTTGGGGGGGAGAAGTCACCGCCCTTCTCTGCACTTTGCGGCCAGCTAAGACCACGGTAATTAGGGCCCTCGGAGGTCAACAGCAATTTTCTAGGAGACCCTGTGTGGGACCAGGAGCCTCAGGGTGGCTGGGGGCAGGGGGGTTCCTGGGGGGAGGGAAAAGGTAGAACAAGACCCCGAAATGCCCAGAGAAACCTCCCTTCGTCCACTTGTGATGGGACCCTGAACAAAGACTCACTTGAAAAACGGTTCCTGTTGATTAAAGCATAGATTTAAAAATTTAAAAGCTAGTCTAGTTCAGCGTTGTCCCCTACTAGACGCGTGTGGCTCTTGGCCACTCCAAATGGAGATGTCCCTCAAGTATAAAATACGCAATCAGATTCTGAAGCCTCTGTACCAAAAAAAAAAAAAAAAAAAAAAACCTGTAAAATATCTCATTAATTACTCATATCGATTACAGGTTGTAAAAACGTGTCAGATATATTGAGTTAAACAAAATTTACTCTTAAAATACTTCACCTACTTCTTTTTACATTTTAATTGTGGTTACCAGGAAATTTTAAACTTCAGACGTGACTCACCTTTCATTTCTATTGGACGGAGCCGGTCTCGTCCAACCATTACATTTCTGGGAAATGGTGCACAGAGAGGTTAATGAACTTACTCAAGGTCATACAGAGGCATGTGAGTCTAGAGTCGTGAAGCTGAGCTGCCTCATGAGTTTATAGAGGAAATCCAACGTCCCACTCGGAAAGCGAACAAAACATCAGAGTGGGAGGTGTCTTGTTCCAGCATTAACAGCCCCCCCCACCCCCGCACCGAGGACGAGAGAGCTGTGCAAACATCCCAGCCCCCAGTGGGGCCCTGCAGGCTATCTCACCAAAGAGCCTGTGTACACGAAGGAGAGCAGCAGAGATGGTCAAAGGGGACGGTCGCAATGAGAGCCTGGCTCACTCCACCCCTACCTGCCTCCTATCTGAGGATCACAGAGATGCCCAGGAACAGGAGGAGGCAGAGGGGACCGGCTGCTGGACCTCTCATCTCTGATCCCCCCTGTCCAGGTCAGTGAACAAGGGATCAGGGACTACTTGCCGAGTCAAGGATTCAGTGGGCTTGTCTATTATAGGACAGGTCAGAAAGCCCAACTCAGGTGCTAAGTAAAGCAGAGACCCTGCTGGCTCCTAAAATGTCTGGCGGAAGGCATAGGTCGATCCAGATGCTCTCGTGATGCTGACAGTGTCTGCCTCTCCCCACTCCCAACTCTGTGCCCCTGTGTCTGGGGGCTTCATGCTTCAGAAGACGCACCACATGAGGGGCTGGCGGCAGCTGGAACCCCAAACCCTCCCTCCGCAGCACCCAACCCTCCCACCGACTCCATCGGAATAAGACGCTTGTCACTCAAGAAGGGATTGTCAAGCTGAGAGTCATTTTTAAATGATAGGTGTAGTCTCCTGGGGTGCGGGAATGTTTTAAAATATAATGGTATGTTGTACGAATCATACCTCAGTTTTTTAAAGAAAATAACACACACGTGCCTTAGACATCTTCTTTCAAATTGACAGTAGCTGATTGTATGTTCTTTGGTTGGGGGGGGGGACTTTTCTTCGGTGATGATTGGCATGTCTTAGAGCATCTGCTGCAGGAGCCTAGCTCCTGGTGCCTCATCAACCCTTTCCAGCTTCGGTTTCTCCCCAAAGGAAAAACAAAGATAGACCCAAAGCAGTCAGCATGCAGAATCTTCTGGGTTTTAGATGCCCTCCCTACTCTTCAGCGGCACAATTTTAGTGTCATTTCCTTTACCGAGTCTTCGAATACTGTGATTTCTTTTTTCAGAGAAACAAACTCGCTCTCCCCACTCACGCTGGGTCATTCGGCAGTGGTGAGGACAACTGGCATCAGCAGGTTTGGAAGCAAGCACGGGATGAGTGGGCGATTGAAGCAGCCAGTGGGCTGAGGGGAGTGAGCGTAGGGCTGCCGTGCCAGCCACGTGCCTCTCACAGAGAAGAGCGTGTGTGCGTGGGGGCCGGGAGGGTCAGCTCCGTGGAGGTCAGTCACGAAAACTTCTGCTGTAGCTACTCAGAGGCATCTGCCAGAGCTCTGGCAGGTGGTGCTCAAGCAAGGAAGAGGTGTATTCTTCTTCTTTTTTTAAATTTTATTTATTTAAGTCATCTCGACACCCAACGTGGGACTCGAACTCATGACCTCCAGATCAAGAGTCACACGCTCCTCTGACTGAGCCAGCTGGGTGCCCCAGAGGTATATTTTTCTGATGTAACAAGGATTCAGAGTCAATCTATGGGTGATGCTGTTGCTGGAACATGTCAGACTCTTTGTTTGTCATCTGTCACATTTGCATGAAATTTAAAGAGTCAAATGGTTCTATCATCTGCTTCCCCAAAACAACAGACTGCCCCCATTTCCCACCCCTTCCTGTCCCCCTTCCCAAGGGCAAGCAATTTCAACTGTTTTAGATTATTGTTTTGGTCTTTATCATATCTCTAAATAACCTGCTTGTTTTGATGATTTGGGGGTGGGTGGGTTGGGGCTTCCTTTTGGTTTTTAGGTTGATGAATTATCTCTGGGCTGTCTGCTATGGCAGATGGGGATACAGCTTTCTTTCACCCGCTACAAACCACACACAAACCTCATACTCTTATTATGGCTATTTCATGGTTTGATGGAATCAACAATGAGTGTTTCCATAACGATGCCCATGAAATGCTATGGACGGTCAGTTGCAGAGTAAACGGTACTTATGTAGCCTTCCCTACCCAACATTTGTTTTCCTAAAGTTAATATGGGTTTTTTTGTTTTGTTTTGTTTTTAAAGATTTTATTTATTTATTTGACAGAAACACAGCGAGAGAGGGAACACAAGCAGAGAGAGTAGGAGAGGGAGAAGCAGGCTCTCTGCTGAGCAGGGAGCCCCATGCGGGGCTCGATCCCAGGACCCTGAGATCATGACCTGAGCCGAAGGCAGACACTTAACGACTGAGCCACCCAGGTGCCCCTAAAGTTAATATGTTTTTAAAGCAAGCTCCACACTGAGCATGGAGCCCAATGCAGGGCTTGAACTCATAACCCTGAGATCAAGACCTGAACTGAGATCAAGAGTCAGATGCTCAACCAAATGAGCCACTCAGGTGCCCCTTCCTAAAGTTAATATTGATTGATATACTTGTTTTGTTCTTGGTCAGTTTCTAAGTTCTTATTACCAGTTTAGCCATAAACTCCCTACTGATAATGTCTACACCCCACATGCTCTATCCTGGAGCCTTCCAACATGCTCATGTCTGGTCCATTGGTCTACAATGCCTTGGTGCAAAGCTGGTGTCCGGGACTCTCCTTCCCCTCTTTCCTGTGTTGGATCCTCTATATCCTGTATCCCATACCCTCCTTCTGTTTGGATGTTTCTGTCTTATTTTGGAGTGATGGAACATAGCCTTCAGTTGATTCATGAGAAAGAGCCCATAGGAGATAGATGTTTGCCATGGTGCACAACTGGGAAGGTCTCTACAATCATATGGATAGTATGGATAGTTTGGCTGGGTATATTAGATAGAATTGATGGAGGAAGAGAAGCCATGGTGAGAGCTGTAGGAAAAGGAGCTCCTTCCCCCAAGAATTGGGTCTTGCACGTTGGAGGAAGGACTGGGACAGTGGCATTGGGGAAGAGGGAGGTTGGGACTAATGAAGAATCAGTAGGCCAGAGCTTGTGGGGATTCGCTGAAGCCACACACAGCTAGCCGCCATGGTGGGAGCACCCAAAGAGAGCCGCTGGAGAGGTCTGTGGTCAGCCGCTGCCTGCAAGGAACCACCACTTCTGCAGGGGGACCTGGGCCAGTGCCAGTCAGCAGGATCAGTGACAGAGGACTGTCACCTTTGACCAGCAGAGCCCAATGGTGCAGAAACAGCAAATAAAATTATCTTTCTTTCCAGCTTTATTGAGGTATAACTGACAAGCAAAATTGTGTCTATTTAAGGTGTACATTGTGATAATTTGACATATATCAATCATGAAATGATGGCCACAACCAAGTTCATTAACACGTTGATCACTCACATAGTTGCCCTTTTGTGTGTGTGGTGAGATTGGTTGGTCACTCATAGCCTTGCCGTCCACAGGTGCTTGATCCAGGAGACTCCAGGTAATTATTCGAGTAACTTTCTTGCCAACATATGCAATAGAGGAGGGGTTTCCTCTTTATCATTAATAAGTGATGGGGTCATTAATGCCTTTAAATCTGGCCAGATCAGAAAACCAATTCCAGATCTCTATGCATACATTTCTGGAACCGCTTTGGATGCCAAAACTGTATCCAACAGCGAGCATTCAGGGAGGCAGAGCTACCATGAGTGCTATGGGGATTTATTATAGAAATTAAACCTTGCAATCTGGGGAGAAGCTGGGAAGTGAAGGTCCAGAAGAAGAGGGGAGGGTCAGAGAGGAAGCACTGACCGATGTCCTGGGGCAGGACATACATGGTCAGGCCCTGAGTCACAGGAGCCAAGAGCACTCAGCCTTCCACGCGGCAGTAAATCAGAGAGGCTGGAGGAGAGGTCTGGGAAAAGTTTGTGACCTTCGGGGCTGGGCCTTGGGCTGCAAGTGGTCCAGAAGAGAAAAGAGAAACATGTGTGAAGAAGACCAAAAACAAGCTGGCGTCCACTGGGCGTGTCTGCAATGCAATCCACAGTTCCGTCCACAGAGACTTTCAGAGAGCAATGGCTGCTACCTCCCTCTGCTTGCAAGTCCCACGGACTACCCTTCCCTGGCCAGCTCCGAGGAAACCACACGGAAGGGCATTCTGTTACTGAGCTCACGACAGGACCGTTCTCAGCACACTGGGCATTGGGATCCACAGGAATCGCTCCGTGGTCATTTTGCTCCCAAAGTTGGTCTTGACAAGATAAAGACATTCTCAATCCTGATCCTTTGCCTGTAGCTTTGTCTCTGTTCCAGACTGATTTCTTTGTCTCTAGCATTCTGAAAGGTTAAGGTATTATGTTTTGGTGTTGGTCTATTCTCATTAATTTTCCTGGACACTTGGTAGACTTGGCAAGTAGAACATTTTTGATAATTTCATGAGTGATGTCTTCCCTCTGTCTTCCCTGGTCTCTCCTCATTCAATTTCAATCTCTGGACATTTACTTCCTCGACTCTTCTCCAGTTTCCTTATCTTTCTTACTTTCCATCTCTGGGTCTTTTCCACTCTGCTTCCTATAGGATTGGGTCCTAGTCCCCAGCTCTTGTACTGGGGTTTAAATTCCTGCTGCAATATTTTTATTTCCGCAGAATAGCCCTATGTCTCTACACATCCCTATTTGACGGCACCTTGTTCTCATATAAGGACCTCTTGTTCCTCCGAGCGCATCATTGAGAATCAGCGTGGCCTTTTCTCATAAACATGCCCCGCCTGTGACCACACAGTTCTGCTTCTATCATATGTCCAACTACAAGATGAAAGCATGTGTCTGCATAAAGACTTGTACGAAAGTGTTCCTCGCAGTTTTGTCTGTAATTGCCACAAATTGTCAACAACCCAAATGTCCACCAACTGGAGAATGGATAAATTCAAGTTTGTTATATCTAAACAGTAGAATACTATTCAACCATAAAAGAAGCAAACTACAGACCCACGCAACCTGGAGCCCCACAAGCATCATGCTCAGGGGAAGAAGCCTGACACAGATGAGTATATGCTGTGGGATTCCATGTACATGAACTTCTGGAGCAGACAGAACTTCCCGATGGCGGTAGAAATCAGAACAGGGTCCGCCTGGGCGGTGCTGGGAACGGGACTAGGCTTGACGGGGCTGGTGAGAGGCTCTCCTGGCTGATGGAAATGTTTGACACCTCCAGACAGGTATGTGGTACACACGTGTATACAGTTGTCAAAACTCATCACAATGCACTCTTGAGATCTGTGCACTACACTTATTTCAAAAAAAGGAAAAGCTAATTGGAAGCGCTGGTGCTTGCCGAGCGGGTTCTTTACTGGGTGGGCCATTTCCTTGGGGACCATGCAGGTTCAGAGTGTTGGCTCTTTTCACTTGGAAAGGTCAGGTCCCCTGAAATGATCTCTGACCTCTTGCCTGTGGAAGATAAGGCCTAGCTGCCAGTTTTCCAGCAGGTGCAAGGAGGAATAAGGCAAGGGATCTTAATATTGAGTGTGATCCCCCGCTGTCAGGGTGGTCCCCCATCCTCAAGTGTTCCTCATCCCTCCAGTGCCTTACCCTTGCTATGGTCAGAATATTTGTATCTCCCCCAAATTCGTATGTTGGCATCCTAATCCCCCATGTGGTGGTCATAGGAGGTGGGAGATGCTTAGGTCACGAGGGTGAAGCCCTATGAATGGCATCCGTGCCTTGTAAAGGAGACCCCAGAGGGCTCCCTTGTCCCCTCCACCATGTAAGGACACAGTGAACAAGTGCTGGCCGTGGACCAGGAAGAGGGCTCTCACCAGAGTGCGACCCTGCGCGAGCTTTGATCCAGGATTTCCCAGCTTCCAGAACTGTGAGAAATAAATTTCTGCTGTTTATAAGCCACTCAGGCTGGGTATTTTGCAGTAGCAGCCTGGATGAACAAAGACAATCCTCTCTTGAAAATAAGCCTCTGGTTTTCTCCTGGGCTCAGGAAGAGGCAATCGCCCAGCCAAGCGAGCAGAGGGAGACTAACCACCACTCTTGTTTCAAATAATCCTCCTGCCCTCCCACTTCCTGTCTGGTGGGCCACAGTTCGTCCACAAGTTTTCCAGCTTCCAAAACACTGCTTTGGTCTCCTCTCCTTTTCTCTTGGTACTTGAGAGTGATGGTACCAAGAGGTGATCTCTTTCAGGTGATGTTTCAGGTGATCTTTACCATCATTTACTGAGCTTTCAAGAAGAGACAAGTGTGCACGTCTGTGTCTATGCCACGGCCTCTTTCCCAGATGGCCCGGCCTTTGCTCTCTTCTGCCATCAGCAGTACAGCTTTTATCCTCATGGTTGCAATGTGGCTGCTCCTGCTCTGGGCATCAAATCCACATCCCAGGCAGACTCTCTTCCTCTTACATCACATGGCCACTCCTAGCTGCAAGGGAGCCTGATAACATCTACTGTTGGGTGGGTGCATTGGCACCCCAGCAAAACAGGTTCTGTTTACGGTGCAAAAGGGGTTATTGCCACATCCTTCTTAGGCCATGTGCCCATTCCTGAGTCAATCACGGGACCTGGAGGGAATGGGGCATGTGGTTGGCTGGCCCAGGTAGTATGCCCACTCCCGTGACAGCAGAGTGGTGCGGGGATCAGCCAGCACCATGGGGTGGGGGTGGGGGGCTGATCCCCCAAAGGAAATGTAGTGCCAGCCCCAAAGCCAGGGGACGGTTCCTGGGCAGGCAGTCATGGTGCACCTGTGTCCAGCACGGTGTCCAGTCAGCTTCCCACTCCCATCCCGTCTCAGACTCGGGCGGCCCCTGCCCAGGCCCGGGGTGGGTGCTGCGAGGCGAGGGCCCGCACTTTGCTGAGCCTCACGGAACAGTGACCTCAGACCTCTGAGCCGATGATCTCACCCGTTTCTGAAGGAGGCAACGTTCCTGGGTGTTGGCCGAGATGTTAACAATAACCAGGCTTGGTGCGGCCTGATTGCAGCCGCCAAAAATAGCAGCTCATTTTGGAATGAGCTTTGGAGCCTCATCAGGGGAGAAAGGGCGATGAAAGCAGGTTTGCAGGGGTGGGGGGAGATGGGGAGGCGCAGAGAGGGTCTGGACCCTGATGCCGGAGCCTCAGGAGCTGTGGCTATCCAGGAGCAGCAGATCCGCCAAGCGCCATCCCCTGCCAAAGATGCCCCCAGCCACGGCCACAGGCAGCTGGCCACGGGCATGCTGGACATCCCTACGGCTCCCTCCCTCCCACGTCGGCAGACGTCTGCTGCTTGGAGCTTGGCCTGCCCCAGGAAGCAGGAGAAAGTGCCACCCATTCTGCATGGTGGAAGAACACATTTCTGGGTGACAGGGATGCTCAGAGAAGCCAAGCAGCCCTCCCAGGGTCACACAGCAGAGAGTGCCAGGCCAGGCTGGCCCCCAGGGGCAGCCGCCTCCCAGGCTTCTACCCCAGACGCTGCCCAAAGAGCAGGTGTGTGAGCTCTCTGGTCCCGTTCACCAGGGACTAACCCTAGAACGACTGCAGAGGTCCCTCACCAGATGCAAACGCCTCGTCACTGTCCAGAGCTGTGTCACAGAGCGGGTGGGACAAGCCTGTGCCCCAGAGAGGGGAGCCGGCAGGGCTCAGCCTACGGAGGCTCCCTCAGGGAGCAGAGAGCTTTCCCATACCAAAGGCACATTCCAGCTCGGCCTGGAAGGAGCTTCTTCGAGAGGTGGGTAGTCTGAAATGGGGGGGAGAACCTTGGGGGGAGCTGGCATTCCAGCTGGAAGGGACAATGTGCTGAGCAAAGCAATATTGGGGCTGCCTGGGGCAGGACACACTTGGGCTGAGCCTCAGACCTGGGCAGAGCCCGAAGGCAGAGTGGGGGCCCCCGGGGCTGGGAGCAGGCCTCGGGAATGCCATCAGCTGAATAATGGCCCCCAAAGGTATTCACGTCCTAATCCCCAGAACCTGTGGCTCTGTCACTTTGCCCAGTCGGTGGGACTTTGGAGACACTGCAGATAGCGGGCCCCAGGTTAGCTAACCGAAGACAGTTTATGCATTTCAGGGAACCCACCTAGGGCACCACCCCTGGCCAGAAACCCCCACACTCACCGCCCAGGTGCCCGGGCATGAGTCCCTTGTGCCACGGCCACCCCCCGGGCCCACAGCGCCAGGGCCTGGTCACAAAGTGACTTATTTTGGGGCGCCTGGGTGGCTCAGATGGTTAAGCGTCTGCCTTCAGCTCAGGTCATGATCCCGGGGTCCTGGGATCGAGTCCCACATCGGGCTCCCGGCTCAGCGGGGAGCCTGCTTCTCCCTCTGACCCTCTCCCCTCTCATGCTGTTTCTCTCTCGCTCGCTCTCTAAAAAATAAATAAAATGTTTAAAAAAAAAAAACAAAAACAAAGTGACTTATTTTTATCAACGGAATCATGGGGCCCTTGAGGGCATCTCTGTAAGACGTTCTGCCCACCACACGTCCTGGCAGGGCCAGCAGGGACCCTGGGGACAGCGCTCAGCCAGGGGGGTCGTGCTTCCTGACCCAGCCTACTTGACCCTGAAATGGATGTCATTTATGTATGACATATGTCACATTTTATATATACTCCAAATCCATGTATTTAATCCTGTGTGGGGTGGGAGGGTTGATTGCTGGAAATTTTTCAGTAAGATTTCTGACCCACCAGTCTGCCCAGTGTGAATGGGGACACATCCTACTTGGTTCGGGGTCATTGCCCTGAGGACGTTCCTGTTATGGGGCTCATGGGGGAGCTAGGGATGCACATGGGGGAGCCTGAGGAGGGGGCCTGCTCACCTGCCAACCATGACAGGGAATGGACTAGTCCCAACACCCAGAAAATAGAGGGAAAGAATCCAGCATTTACCCCGCCTTTCCCATAGGGAGACACTGCCTGTTCACCAGATAGTAGGTGAGGGGCCGCCTCTCTCTATAAAATGATTCCAGACGACAAATGAAGATGGCATGATAGGGCCAGACTATTGCCACTCCGCAGCCCCCAGTAAATCGATGCATGCACGGCCTCCCGGAGCAAGAACGCCATTACCAGCCTGAGCAAGGAAACTGAGGACAGAGGAGCATTCTCAATGACACCAGGAACGTGCAGTCGGCCCACTGCCGCGGGTAGGCAAGTCCTCGGTCAAGCAGCCCCCGCCCCTTGACGGACACGGGTCCTGTGTTGTGGCAGATGTCACGTGGAGGGGTTTCTGGGGTGACTGGCCAAGTTCTAACTCTTGACCTGGGAGATTGTTCCGGCCGTAAGTCATTAAGTTACATGGTTTTTGTATGTGTTTTTTCTATATCTGTGTCTTATTTCACAATTAAAAAGAGCCCTGGCCCAGAGGTGGGGCTGGGGAGGGCCTCGAGGAGCCCAGGGACCTAGTGGACCCCAGGTTCAGACCGAGCTAGCTGGGCTGGGGGGACTGTGCCACCTGGAGCCCAACCCCCACAACTGTCCCCAGGAGGTTCCCAAGACCAAATCAAGCCACTCCATTCCCCATGACCCAGCCCGGCCCGCAGCTTGATCACGGGATCGGGATGTGCCATCCTCCTCCTCCCGGTGCTCTCCAAGCCCCAGGCGTCAGAGGCTTGGAGAGCACCGAATCCCCTGTGTTAATTCTCCTCCCGAAGTAAGTGCTTTCTGTTTTCCTAAGTGAACCCTGGAAGACACACCTCATGAAGGCACTTGTTATAATTAACATAATGTTACAATAAGCCTGATTATAGCTATTCAATTAGCACCAAATGTGTGCCATTGGACCCTCGCAGGACCCTAAGGGGCTACCTCATTAGGCCACTGTTCCCAGGAGGAGCCTGGGATTCAGAGTAAGGGTGGCAAGTGCGAGGTCCGAAATCGGCACCTGGCCGTGTCTGGCCCTCCGCCCCACCTGACGCCCAGCGTTCCAGCGACCTTGTACCAGGCAGCCTCTCCCTCCTGTCTGTGGCCACACCATCCCCACACTTACTCCTCTGGCCCCAAACACACCCTGCATTTCCCTCCTCTAGGCCTTCCCCAGAAGAGCCCTTGGACGTCCCTCTCTGCCTGCCTGTTGCCTCCCCTGGGCAGCCCTGCCTGACGATCGCCACCCCCGTGGAGTAAGCCCGCCCCAGGCTCTGGGTCCCACTCTGTGTGACCACCACCCACATGGGCGGCCATCTCCCCTACCAGCCTGTGATGTCCTCGAGGCCAGGCCTGACTCCAGTCCGAGTCCCCAGTACCCAGCCCAGGGTCTACACTGTCCGACTGCCAGCCTCAGATATCAACCACGAAACCCCTCGATGGCAAATGACAAAGTCAAGGCCAGAGAGGGGAAGCACCGTGCCGGGGGCCGCACAGTGAGTAAAGGGCAGAACCGGGACTCGAACCCAGGTTGCTTGCCTTCTGACTCTTGCTTTACACCGTACAGCTCCTGGAGGCAGCAGAGGAGGTGAGAGCAGGCCGGCCAGCCCGAGGAGGCACTCAGCTCCTGCGGAGGCCACCCCCACCGCTCCCCAGGAGGAAAAATGAGGCCTGAACTGATCGTCTCTGAAAAGGCGAAGTCACAAATAAAGAACAGCTTTAAGCCTGACGATTGGACGCGTCAGCTTCGTTGCCATCTGTTGCAAATGCCACCACAAAGACAATCCAAGCGCCGTGCGCATCCCTAGTGAGAGCTCATTCTAAGCTAAAATTTGAGACCTGGAATCCAGGGAAGACCAGGCTGCTGGGCCTCGAAGTCCATGGGGCCCCTCGTCTCAGCCAGCCCCAAGCTGGGAACCCTGGGCCATGGCTTCTGAGCAGACCTCGGGGCCAAGCGGCCACGGCTCATGCTCCCGGGCCGACCCCTGGGCCGGGCCAGACACACAGTGCAGGGCAAAGCACACAGGCCTCAGAGCAGGAACCCTGCCCCGACTTTAAAACAGGGATATAGAACTGTATTTATGGCCACGATAATGCCACATAACAAACCACCCAAGACTCGGGGCTCACAGGTCAGCTCTCCAGGCCAGGCTCTGTTTGTGGTTCCTGCTCTTTGCATGGGGTCCAGGCTGCTTCTCCTGGGGCCAGAGAATCTCCCCTCCACGTGGGGCCTGGGTAGAGGGTCAGAGGTCATGCCCCCTGCATGCCCCACTTGCTCTTCACTAACCAAGGGAGGCAGGGCCGGCTGAGAACCAAGACTCAGAGAGGCCAAGTGATCTGCCTCCCGCCACACAGCTATGAGTAAACTATAGGACTAGAACCTGGCCCGCCTGCCTCCTCCTGCTACCCCGGGGAGTATGCACCCATGGGGGCTCTGAACCAGGCCAGGGTTAAAGCCACAGCCACCTGCCGGGGAGTCCTAGAAGGGGGTTGCTCCAGAGGGAGTGGGCTGAGAAAGGCGGGAGCCCTGTTCCAAGGAAGACAAGGGCCTTGGTGACTGGTGACAACCACCTGTGTCTTTCTCCACCTGTTCCTCTGAACATCACCCCGTCTCCCTCTAGGGGTCTTTGGGTGGCACAGTCACTCCCCGGGACACCCCGTGGCCCCTCATGTCTCTGCACCGGGCACAGTTAGATGGAATTGGGATGCTACTAAAAGCCACACGACGGGGGTGCCCCGATGCAGGGCTCTGGGAAGGCCAGGTTTGTCGCAGAGATCCTGGGAGGAGCTTCTAATGTCATGGGCTTTTCTAACACTGGAGAGTGGGGAGGGCAGAGGGGAAGAGAATGTCACAGAAAATGATGTTATTCCAGGATGGGTCCCCAAGACAGCAAACAACCTGGAAGCGCGGGACTAAAGTCCTATCTGTAGGCTCTCCCATCTCCCCCGATGGTACCCATCACGGAATAGGTTGCTATGGTGACGGGATGGGGTGCCGAGGAGGAAGGGGCTTGTGAAGGCATCACAAGTAGAAGGGGGTAGAGTTCCTGCTTGGGACTGGGGACAGACACCCCTCTGCTCTCCCTGGTCCCCAGGAGGCCTGTGCCGGGCCCTGTAGCAGGACAGCAGAGCCCCTTCTCCCCAGCACCCCTTCCCAGCCGCGGGCCCAGGGATCCGAACGCCGCCTTGGCAATTTGTAGGAGCTTGTATGCAACTACTAAGTGGGTGACTAGAGCCATTGTTCAAAAGTTATCTTTAGACAAGAGCATTTATCAAGTTTAATTAATGTGTCAGGGACTCTGGTGCAAGAGATTGCTCCGAAGGCAGTCCTGATAATACTAATTTTTCTACATTAATGCCAACTTGGCACTGAGCGCTGAGCAGGAAATAGATTGTTAGTGCCACCACCACCCAAAACATAGAGATGATTTCCCTCCCAAATCAAATTAAACGTGCGTGGATGCCCGAGTGGTGGGCGGGAGGCTGAAAGCCCAGCCGACAGCCGGGCTCTGCCGCTTCCGGGCTGAGAAGTCAGGATGCCCTCTGAGCGGCCCTCGGCTCTGGACTGGGCCCGGCATCTGCCCGCTTTCAGTGGAATCCTCCCATCAGGTTGGGATTTGCTGCCCTGATTTTGCAAAGGTAGAAGCTGAGGTCCAGGGAAGCACATGATTTGTCCGGGCCACATGGCTGAGTTGAGTGTGGTGCCAAGACCGTCGGGCTCACCCAACCTCTAGGCGTGCCGAGCCCAGCAGCCGGCAAACTCCAGCGCCCACTGCACGCAGACTCTGTTCTAGAAGGTGAGCCTCCGGCCACACACAAGCCTACAAGACCACTTGCTCATGGAGTGGACACTCTGCTGGGGGTACGGACAATGGGGGCAGGGGAGGAAGGAGGAAGGAGAAGGAGGGGAGGGGGGAGGAAGAAGAAGGAAGAAGAGGAGGAAGAGGCAGCTGACCAGGGCATCCTGGAGCGGGGAGCCTGCCCCTTGCAGAGACTGGGGAAAGGGGACACTCACCCAGGCACTAAGTCACCATCGCAGAGTTAAGGGTATAGTTGGTGGAGCCGTCAGCCCCAGGACTGAGATCCTGCTCCCCGTGGACCAGCTGTGTGACCTTGGGCACCTCCCTGCACCTCTCTGTGCTTCCGTGTTCTCATCTATGACATGGAGAGGAAATCTCTGACTCTCTGATTTGAGGAGACAGACTTCAGCTCAGCAGAGACAGACGGACCCTAACAGGGGCTGCACTGCCTATGTGGGAGTGAGCTCCCCATCACGGGAGGATGGAAGCCAGGTCCCACAGGTTAGCTGAGTTCAGACACCATGGCCTCTGCGCTCCCCAGTTCACGCTCTGCACCTAGGAACATGCTTCAGCCCTCCTGCCCTCGGGGAGGACAGGCCTCCCCAGAAGCTGCCTCCATGGAGTCAGGGGAGAGGTAAAGCAAAGGCAGTCTGCACGACAAAATGGCCAACGCTGCTCCTCAAGGTCCGGAGGTCCAGGAAGCACAGAGCCTTCAAAAGTTGCCTGCTGCAGCTGGGAGGGCCCAGGTGCCACCAGCCCGACAGTGCAGGGTCCCACGGTCCAGGCCTGTGACGCTAAATGCTAAACACCGACCTCTCCATAACTGGGATGTTGGCTTGGTGCCCCCTGGCGATCACCTCCCTGGCCCTCTCTGTCTTCTGGGAGTCCCTGGCCCGCCCCCTCACTGCACTCAGTTGGGTCCCACTCTGCAAGACAAAGGCCACCAGCTCCTGGCTCCCCCTGCAGCAGCTCCAACAGAAGCTGTAATCTGCTCCCTCCCTCTGGCATCCTCAGGTCGTGGGCATGGCTCCCTTACCTACCAGGGCCTGGAAGTGATGCCAAAGGCCCATGGGTCTTTATCTTCCAGCTGTAAGTGGAGGATTCTAGGGGTGACATAAAATCATATTCAGAGTCCCTATATGGGTTGGGATCCTAGCGCATACAATACCCCGCAGCTCAGGACCTCCCACTCCCCTACCCCCAGCCTCCAGCAGAGGCCTCTCTGGGCGCCAGGCGGTCATCCACCTCTGCATGCACAGACAGGTTCTGTAGGGCCCAGTCACCCAGCTGATAGAAGATTCTAGAACTCAGCCTGCAGTATGCCAAGAGCACTGGGCAGGGGGCTGGGAGGAGAGTGCTGTACAGCACCCCCACAACCTTGCAGGCACTTTGGGCAGGGCGCTGTCCCTCTCTGGGCCTCAGTTTCACCCCTGTAGGAGGAGGGGTGGAAGGCATGAACCAGGCCCTCACATCTCCAGGTCTCGGCATTGCTAAGTAATTGGGCAGCGTTAGGGAGCAGATGAGGCATTCGCTGAGGTTCCCCCTACCCCGACAACTGGCCTGCAAGGGGGTAGGGGCAGTTCTTCAGGATTGGGGCCTGAATCAATGAAGAAATGAAGGAGGTAACGCTTCTTCAAGGGCTTCATCCCCCGTCCCTCACTGACAGTTGGGGTGGTCCCTAAAACCCCCTGCAGTGTCCAGCCTGAGGACTCCTGAGAGGTCCCTATGTCCTCCTCGGCTCTCTCTGCCTCTTCCTAATCTCACTGAGCCTTGCTCTGGCTCTCTATCCTTCTAGGAGTTGATCACACAAGATGACTCCCCATTTCTGTCACCGGGAGGCACCACCGGGAGGCTGTCAGGGCCACTGGGTCCTGATAAACTCCTGCCACGTCTCATTTACATAATCTCTGCAACACTGCATGATGAACAATTTGGACTCAGAGGCAGAGGAAGATGCTAGAACAGTCATGTCCTAGAATGGGCTAATTCCTAATCATCAAGTACCTGGATATCTCAAATCCCCTTACTGAGCCCCCCAAATTCCTCCTCCACGCTACAGCCCCAGTGTCAGGCTAAAGCACAACCTGACCACATCCCCGCAGCCACCTGGCACCCTGCAAGGGCTCCCATTGCCCATGGGAAGCTCTCTCTCTCTCTTTCACCAGCCAGATTAGGTCTAGTCACGAAACAGGAAAACCTGAAAGAAGAGAAGCTTAAACAAAATGGAAACTCACTCATCCTCCAAAGCTCAGAGGGGGGACATCCAGAGCCAGCATGACAGCTGGCCACTCCTTGGAGACACTAGCATTTATATTTCTGCTCTACCATCCTCAACACATGGCTTACGTCCTCAAAGTCACCTCTTTAATCCAGGATGGCTGCTGGAGCTCCAGCCATCACACTCTTATCAGACTGGAAGGAAGAGGAAAAGCAGACAGATTACAAGGGCCACTCCTCCAGCTAAGCCCTTAAGGACCAGAAGTCTCAACATTTCCTCTTATATCTTAGCCAAAACTTCATCATGTGGCCTAACCTATCCACCAAAGGGCCTGGTAAAGGTAGTGCTTTATTCCCAGAGGTAATGTGCCCATCCAAAGCTCGTCTTGTTTGGTACTTAAAGAGAGGAAGAGTGGCTGTTGCGGAGCATCTGGCAGCCTCAGTTCCTGTCCCATCTTCTCCAGGAACCCCTCACAACCGCTGCCCCTGGCACCATGAGTCTTGGTCAGGCCCCCTCAGGGCCCTCAGAGCCCCCCATGAGTCCCTAACCTACTCCCCGGTGCAGTGGGTCCACCACAATTTTACTCATCCACCGCTCACCACCCTCAGGCACTTGGCCAGGGGCAGCGACAGGTGCATCAGGTGTGTTTCTGCCCTTGAATCTTTAACTTGGGGTCTGCTCTGGGAAAACCAAACTGGTCCCTGGTGCTTCCTGGCCAGGCAGTGGGCTAGCCACCTAGCCATGCCAGGAAAGCTGGGACAGGTCCTCCCAGAGTCTGTGGCTCACCTACCCTTCAGCAACCCAGCACCCCTTAACTGCATATAACCACAACGCCCCTTTTTTCTGTGTGTAAATCCAACGAACGAATCACAGAACCCATTCAAGAAGAGCTGCTACAGCCTGAAACCTAGTAGAGATTTCTAAAGAGAAGAAAGGAAGGGACACCGCATACAGCCCTACCTGCTGTGCACTGCACAACACTGGGGGATACCATTTACGTAGACCCATTTCTCCCCACGAGCAAGTAAGGCTCAGACAAATACAGTGACTTTCTCAAAGTCGCACAGTTAGGAAGCAGTGGACCAGAGTTTGAAACCTGATCCATCACCGGTCCCAAGTTCCATTCTCCAAACCCATACCCACCCTAGCACGCTGCTTGCACGAGCACCCTGGCAGACTAGGTGTCGATGCCTAAATGGGCTTCTAAACTGCAGAGCGCCAGCCAGGTGTGGAGAGGGAGTGTCAATATTATACTTAATGCCTCTGCTGAGAGCTAGAATTCCTGCAGGGCCCTTTGGGGCAGGGACCACGTGTGCCCACCAGGGGCCTCCTCTCTGTGCACACCCCGCCTCCGACACACTTGAACCATCTGCTCCTTGCACATCCGGGAGGATGCACTTTCAAGAAATACTGATGAAGAAGCTGTTTAGGAACCGGCTTCAGGCTCCAAAAGGCAGGTGCCGGGGAGAATCTAGGGCAAAAAGAGGGAGGCGTCTCATTAGAGAGGATGGAGCACAGGATTAGGGTTAGGGTTAGCGGTTAGGGTTAGGGGTTAGGGTTAGGGTTAGGGGTTAGGGTTAGGGGTTAGGGCTAGGGGTTAGGGTTAGGGGTTAGGGTTAGGGGTTAGGGGTTAGGGCTAGGGGTTAGGGTTAGGGGTTAGGGTTAGCGGTTAGGGTTAGGGTTAGGGGTTAGGGTTAGGGGTTAGGGCTCGGGGTTAGGGTTAGGGGTTAGGGTTAGGGGTTAGGGCTAGGGGTTAGGGTTAGCGGTTAGGGTTAGGGTTAGGGTTAGGGTTAGGGTTAGGGGTTAGGGTTAGGGGTTAGGGCTAGGGGTTAGGGTTAGGGGTTAGGGTTAGTGTTAGGGTTTGGACGCTTGTCTTGCAGCTGGACTCCTCTGGACCTTGGCATCCCTATCAGATCTCCAGCCAGAGCAAGAGCGAAGGAGACCCTCACACAGAGGTCCCTGAGTTCTGATATGGAAGGGCCCCTCCCTGGTTTCACAAGCAGATCTGGTGGAGATGGTTACAAGCCTGTCCTGGGAAGGCAAAGACGTCTCAGCAGTGACAGACGTCCACCAGGACTTATGTCCCCATGACACAGTTGGGGAAACCGGGTGCCCAGAGTCACCAGGGGTGGGGCGACAGAGAGGAAATCGGATTCTTTGATTCTGATTCCAAAGAGCCCCTCGAGGAGACGGTCCCCGCCTCAAAACTTGCACCCACACAGTGAGCACGTTGCTTTGTGCAGCCCCCGAGGACTGGGATTCCATGGGTGGGTCTCTGTCTCAAACACACAAGGGTGCTGATATTAGTGGTTCCTCAGCAAGGTGAGAACCAGCCTGGCCTCCCTTTGGGGGAGGCCTGCTCTATGAAGGGACTGGGACTATTTTCTGCAGTGACAGCCCGGGGGACGTGGGGTGTAAGGCACACACAACAACTCATTCTTGTTTGGGGGACTCTCAGCAGGCCGGGGGAGCCCACCTGAAACACAGCATGCATCAGAATCCCCTAGAAGACTTGCTGACCCCACCCCAGAGTGTCCCATTCAGTAGGTCTTCAGTTGGGCCCTAAGATTTGCACTTCTAGCAAGTTCCCATCTGATGCTTGCTGGCCCAGGAACCCCACTTTGAGAACCACTAGGGTAACCAGAAAAGGCCGTGCTGGTCTAGAAGGCAGGGTGTGGCGAGTGGGGTTTTCCTACTGTTATTTCTAAAACACAGACAGACCCCACTTTACAGTTTACAAGGTGTTCTCACACCACCCCCCCACAGCCCTGGCTATTCTGACCGCATTTCCCATTTGCCAGGGATGTGGGGTGACCAGTCGGGGGCCCCCACGCCTGGCTCAGGAGGTAGCTAGAACAGAGTCAAACCCGGATCCGGCACCTCTTCCCATCCATCTTAACTGCTGGCTTTGTTCAGTTCACGGCAGCTGTCCCAGGAGGATTTGCCACCTTTCCTGAGCACCTATGTGCCGGGCACCTCCTATGTGCCGGGCACCTCCTCACGCATCACGCACATCGTCCCAGGTGACGCGTGTACCTGATGCGCACGGCAGCCACACAGGAAGAGGAAGCTGAGCTCGGTCGGGGCTGGCCACGTCTCCTGCTCCCTAGGTGCTGGGCTCAGGGTTTGAATCCACATCGTCTGGCTCCACGCCCTGGGCTGTCCCCGCCACCAAGCGCCTTCCACACGGATGGCACCAGAGCCAAGCTGCAGTGCCACCAGGCAAGCAGCAGGAGGGACCCCGAGGGTAATTGGGTTCCTGTGGCCTCGCACACTGGCGGCCGGGGCTTGGGCCCCAGCACGCCTTCTGTGACCACAGGCCTTTGTTCTTAGCCCTTTTCCAAACAGACTCTTCAACCACCGAGTCCCTTCTTTTTAGCTCCCTTTTCTCAGGTCCTCAAGGTAATTACTCCCAGGCAGAAAATGACTTCGAACTCCAGAAACAAGTCATTTCGGGTGGCAGAGCTCATTATCTGCCTTGTACCCATGTCCCTGGGAGAACAAGGGAGATGGGCTCCGGACTGGGAGCGTGATTACGGGAAACGTTCGAACAGAGCTGCAGTCGGCTCTGGCGTCCATGCATGGCTGGCTCCTGGCAGCGGCGGAGCCCGGCTCCCATGCCCTTCACCGGGCCAGCAGCCTCTGGCACCCATACCTGACAAAGTGCCCTGCAGGCTTGAATAGTGTCCCCCGATATTCCATGCCCACCCAGAGCCTCAGAAGGTGACATCGTTTGGAAATAAGGTCCTTGCAGATGTAACTGGTTAAGGATCTTGAGATGAAATCATCCCAGATTTAAGGTGGACAATTAAATCCAATGATGGTGTCATTATCAGATGAGAAAAAACATGGACACTCACGGGGAGAGGCCATGGGACGCTGGGGGCAGAGACTGGAGCAACATGGCCACTGGGAGCCCAGGAGCACTGGGGCCACCATAAGCTAGAGAGGCAGGAAGGCCCCTCCCCTGGAGTCTCAGAGGGAGCATGGCCCTGCCCACACCTTGATCTCAGACTTCTGGCCTCCAGACTAGGAGACAGTGAATTTCCGTTGTTGTGAGCCCCCCAGTTTGTAGTCATCTATAATAGCAGCCCTGGGAGACTAACCTGGCTGCACACAGCAGGAGTCCTTCCCAACACTCTTGGTTCTCTTCCCACCTGCTAACCTGCATCCATCTCTGCCCCCTGAGCCACCACCCGAGCCCCACGTGTGGGCGGCCCTCAGCAGGCTTCTCTTCTCCCCTCCGTCCTCTGCCACCCACTCTGCTCACAAATCCCCACGTCCAACTCCAGCCCAGACTCCAATGTCCAACCACCTGGTCAAGCAGAACCAGAAGTCTCCTTGCTCCTCAACCACAGCCTCAGCAAACCACACTCCTCCCCTTCCTGCTTCAGCAACCACACTCCTCAACCTACTGATGCCAGGCCCTAAGGATGCCCAGGGAGCCAGACCCAGGTCCTAGGAGAAGGAGGTGGCAGATATAATCGGGAGGAAGTTTGGAGTCTGGCTGAGCCATAAATAGCCTTCACGGACCACCTGCTCCCAAAAGCCTTCCTGCTCCCAGGATGGAGGGGACCTTCCCTGAGCTCCCCCAGCCCCTGTTCACAATCAGTCCTGCAGCACTGATGCTCAGGAGTAGACAGAACAGGGCTGGTGTCATACTCAGGAAAGTCATCAAGACCAAGTTCTGGCTTCCTACTATGCCTATCTCAGCATGTGCCTCCTCATGGTCACAATATGGCTGCTGTGCATCCAGACATCACCTCCACATTCCAGGCAGAAAGACCCAAAGGCTGAAAGTCACAAGCCATCTCCTTGGAAAGCTTTGCCTTTTTATTAGAAGAAAAAAGCTCTCCCCAGGGAGTTCTGCCCACTTCTCATCGACCAGCACTGGGTCACATGACCATGTCTAGCTGTAAGGGAGGCTGAGAACGTGAAGGTTTTGCTCTCCATTTTCTACATTAGAGGAAGGTAAGAGAGAGGTGGGTGAGAGTAGGTCGTTCAAGGCCATCAGCTCTGGTTCAAGCATCCCAGTGTCCCAAGCAGCTCCAGGTGTGGCCACTTCTTTATTCCCGTGTACCCTTGGCCCTACTCAAATCCAACCTATCACCTCCTGCCCCTTGATGCCTGCCTGCTCCTGTGGCTTCTTCAGCCTGGCACACCTGGCTTTCCAAACCTAAAGCAACAGTCACAACCCCTCCAAAAGGCCACTTCCTCCATGAAGCAGTCCCTGATCTCTGCATCCAGCCCCCGGTGGACCCCACCCCTTGCCACCTGCAGAGTGTCAGAGTTGCCCGTGCCCTTCTTATGTGTTTGCTGCTAGCAGAGCCCCCAGCCAACGTCAGGGACGGTGGCCAGCTCAGCTCTGTCCACAGCCCCCGGCCCAGCTCAGCGAACCCTGAGCCGTGATCGGAGCTGAGTCCGAATCAGAGGGCCGTTTCATTCCCTCTCCATCCCGACGCTCAATGAAGCAGGAGACAGAGAACAGCCACAGGGGGGAGGTGTGCTTGTGGTTTGACCTCAGAAATGAACCAGGATGGTGCTCTCATGTGTCAACAGACAGGGACAGGGGCCACTGGGTTTTCCAGGAAAAACAGACACCCAGCAAAAATAGGAAATTGGTGCTGATGACCTCTCTCCTCCCTCCCGGGGTCCCAAGCCAGTTGAAAGGATGTCGGTCATCCCCAACTGAGCAGACGGGACAACTGAGGCTTTGAGAAGGAAGGAGCCCAAGGGAGCCCCTCAGGGAGCCAGAGCACAGCCAGGGATGGGCACTTCTGGGTCTGGAAGCACGTGAGACAGCAGGGAGGACAAGGCCAGAGCCTATGGAACCTCATGCCTCCCCAGGCTGTCCTGAAAGCTTAGCCCCCAAGCAGCTCAGAGGGCAAAACAAGGATGCAGGTGGTTTCGCAGGCTCCAAACATCACTAGTCATGCCTCCTACATCTTCTAGCCCAAGCCACCAGCAGCCCTCCGCTGGACACTGCTCCAGCCCTGACTCCCCGGTCTCCACCTCCCTGCCTCCCCCCACCCCGCCAACCCAGCCAGAGCGCAGGCTCTCTTCCTGACTTGGCAACTGGAGTGATCCTAAATCAGGCCCATCATGGTCCCATGCTCTGCTCCTGACCCCCAAGCAGCCCCCCGGCCCCTGAAGTTCTTATGTGATCCCCCCACCAACGTCAGCTCCTAGCACCCCCTGACTCCCCTCTGGGAGGCCCCTGCCCCTGGGCCTCTGCTCCAACAGCTCTAGCTGCCTGGACACTTGTCCCCTGAGCCTCTCCCCTTGCTCTAATGTCACCTTTCGACCATCCTATTTAAAATCGCCAGCGCTGCCAGCACATGGGCACCCAGGACGTCATGTTTCTCCACGGACCTTATTCCCGGCCGCCCCGATATATGCACTACAGAAATGTGTAATTTGTGCATGGTCTCTCCCGACATCCCTGCTAGAATGTCAGCTCCATGGGGTGGGGTCTCCCGCTGTCCTCCTCTCACACTGCCCCAAGCCCCAGAACAGCACCTGGCACCCGGTGAGCACCCACTCAGTCCTCGCCGGCTCGAAGAAGAGGAGATGGGGCCAGGGTGAATTTGGGGGCAAAGCGTGGTCGCCAGAGTGTGGCAGGGACTGTGGCCACTGGGGCATCTCCGAGCCTGGCAGGGAAGCCGGGAGGCTGCCTGAGAAGAGGTTCTCTGCACTCAGACCCACTGGGGGAGTGGAGATACCACAGTGTCTCTGGAGAGACCCAGGCGACGGGGGTCCCCGAGAGCCAGTCCCAAGGGCAGCTCTGCTCTCCCAGATGGGGACATCGGGCAGGCCCCAGCCTCTCTGAAACCCACTTCCTCTTCTACCAGCCGGGGTCATGGGACCTACCCCAGGACCGCTGTAAGGCCCGTGGGGTCAGTGAGGATGAAACATGGTTCCTGGTCATGGAGCACTTGGCCTTTGCTGAGCATGAGCTTCAGAGTGAACCCCTGTAACCGCTGGATGAAGTATGCATGTTACAGCAAGGTGGGTGATGGTCTGAACGCCATCCTGTCCTGACCACAAAGGAGTGGACGCCAGTGAGTAGGCCACTGGGAATGGGGAAAGAACACAGTGGGGCTGTCTCAGCCATCATGAAGTCTCTGGAGCTGCAAACTGCACTGTGAGGACGTCCCCGATGGGACAGTCCTACGTAGGTGGGCGAGCCCCAGGGTAGACATTCAACCCTGTCTCAGGAAGGAAAAGAGCCGGGTTTTCCAACCAGGACAACATCACCTCTGCTCTGCCCCAGGGCAGGCTGCAGGCAGACATCCACCGGGGACGAAAGCCAGAGGAGAAAGAGACCTACATCCAGAGAGAGGGGAGCCAGTCACAGGGGCACCCCAAAGTCACCCATGGTATGTGTGTGTCATTTCACAAATGCTGCGACATGATTTTCAAAGAAAAACCGAAAGGGAAAATAATAAGAGACTCTGGAAGCAAATACGCACCAATACACCGGAACAAACAGACTATAAGGACCGAGTCACCCAAGCATGAGCGAGATGAAAAGATGCCATGGCAACCGTGCAAACACACAGCATCCAAAAGAGAGCCGGGGGGGGGGCCCTCGCAGATGCAGAAGAGAGACAAACAGCCCAACCCAAACAAGATCCGCCAAGAAACAGAAGGAAAGTCTCCCCGACTTCACGCTGTAGGATAACCGAGTGCAACCGTGAATCCCACCAACGAAAACTCGCGGAGGAGACTTGAAGACAACAGAATGAGCTGCAAAGGGAGATTTCAGACCCAAGGAGAGAAATTGAGGACAAAATATGCTTGGCGACCAATAAACGGGAAGTGATAGAGAAGCTCACCTCCTTCCCAACTTGGCTCGGATGTCCCTTCTCCCTGAGGTCCTCCCGACAACCCTCTCCCATCTGCTGCTGCCTCACAGCCCTTACTGACTTCTCTCGTGCTCTAGGATGTGTTCATCCAGCTAATCATCTCTCTGGCCCCACAATTTCCAAGACGGAGACTTTACCTGTCTTGCTCTTTCCCCCAATACCAAGAAAGATGCCCGCCAAATAGGACGCCACCAACTAGCATGCTGTGAATTAATGAATGAACAGAACAGATGCTGACCACAATGGAATTAACGATGTAGAGGAAAACTCTGGGAGAGTCCCAGTGATTGCAGCTGAGAAAGACAGAGAGAGAACAGAGAATTCGAGAAGGGTTCACAGATGTGGAAAACAATACAACACGAGGATAGTTGGCATCCCTGAATCAAAGCCCCAAGCGTGTGTGACAAATCATGTCGTAAACACACGATATGGGAGACCATCCTTGGGATGAAGACTCCGTGGAACCTAAAACTCAAAAGAGCACTCCATGTTTCAGAAAGCTCTGCTGCAGAAGGCTCCACGTATTTCTCAGTGGAGTTATGGATTTCAAGGAAACAGAACCCATCAAGCATTTGGCACAGAAAAAAAATTTTTCCCGAGGAGGAAAAGAACTGTCAACTTAAGGCAGCAATCTTTTAAAAAATGGTTCACTTGAATTTTAATAATTCCTCCCGTTGTTTTTTAATTTTACCTGGAAGTAAAAATTAAATATAATATTATCATTAAAAGTTTTATGTAGTGAGATAATATTTATTTATTTATTTTGGGCGGGGAGTGGCAGAGGGAGAGAGAGGATCTGAAGCAGGCTCCACACCCAGCATGGAGCCCAACACAGGGCTCGATCCCACAACCCTGAGATCACAACCCGAGCCGAAATCAAGAGTCAGATGCTTAAACAACTGAGCCACCCAGGTGCCCCAAGATAACATTTTCATAAAAGTCTCTCTTTCTCTCTCTCCCTCATTCCCTCTCCCTCTCCCTCTCTCTCTTCCTTCATTTGTCTGGAGTGATGATCACTTCATATCAAGGGTGATCACTTCTGGATCATAGGGTGTGGGTGCCTTCATACCTTCAACATTGTACTTTTTCTGTTTTATCTGCATCCTCTTTGATGGGTGTGTTGGTCATGCGGGCATTCCCGATCTCTCCCCCAGGCACCTGATGGGGTCACAGTCCCCTGGCCCCGGGACAACAGGTGTGGTCAGGTAGCGGGCTCTGGCTTAGGGAATGTGAGAAAAACGGTGCTGCCGCCTCAGAGGAGAGGGTTTAATGTCACTGATACTTAGGGACTGTTTGTTACTGCAGCACAACCTAAGTTGTTCTGACTGATACAATAAGTATGTATCATTTTATAAAAACAACAGAGCATTTTTTTCAACAAGAAGAAAGAAAGAAAATTAGAGGCAAATATGCCAAAATGTTAACATGATTAATTCAGTGAGGTGGAAACCTTTGATGTTTTCACCAGTGAGGGTGAAAGAGGAAGAGAGCAACCGGGAGGGACTGTGGATTTGGGGGAAGGGTAGAGGCATCGAGACCACATGGAGTCCCAGGCTGAGACTCTAGGAATTGAGAAGTTCCCAGGGGGTGGAGTTCCTGGACCAGCATTAAGATCAGGGACGCCCCACTAGGCTGGTGGAGGCCACTGTTTGCTCCTCGCTACCACTTCCCATTATCTAGAACCTTCTCTGTGTGAGGCATACAGTGGCCAATGAGTCATGTGCTTTGGGGAAATCAAGGATAGAGCAGGTGGGAACCACACGTGGGTCAGTACAGGCGATAAGACACAAAAGGACCTCAGGGATGGGTCTAGGAGGTGGAGAAGTTCCACGCAGCTGGAAGCTGAGCGAGAAGAGACCAGATAAAGCGCCAAGACATCATCAGGAAGTGGGGGGTGGGGGGCGGTCCACAGATGCAACCAAGAGAAGCAATGGGGCCAGCCGAGCTCCAGGTCCCACCCAGCCTAGCTCATCCTGTTCCATTTTCAACACAGTGAGGAACAGAATATCCATATGCCCGTAGTACAGACAAGGAAACAGGCTCAGAGACAAACGTGATTTCCCCCAAGGTCACACCGCTATAAGGGCAAGTGGGGACCCAACCCCAGGCAGCGTCCCCCTTGGCTCTGATGACAGCTGAGCAGGGGCCCCGTTCTGCGAGTGCGAGTTCCCTCACTGGCCACGGTCTTCTTCACCACCACTTGGTGTCTCCCTGAGGGGCCTCCTGGCCTTGCAGCTGGAGGAGGACCCCAGCAGGTGGCAGGACTCGGTCCTAAGCCAACGGGCCAGCCACTGGGCCTGCAGCGAGTCACCAACCCTGATCCACCATGTCCTAGTCCCGGAAGGACTTGAAGAATCACAGCTCCCCCCCGATCCTGCCAGAAGACAGATGAGCCGACCACACACAGGTTGGACTTACTCATCCCCAAAACAGGGGTCCTCATCTGCACGCCAGCTACCCTCCTGCCTCGAGGACCAGAGACAGAATTTGTCTCCTTTCACACCCTGCGGGGGACCCTCCTGCTTTTGGTCGCCCTGGTGCCCAACAAACCCTCAGCCCCATTCTGCACCTTGCAGGCCCCACCCATCCCACCCAGAGACCCTGAGACCCCAGGCTCCCCTGGGCGACAGCCCCCCAAACTGTTACTACAGACCTTTGGAGCTATTTTGTTCTTTGCCAGTGACTGCAGAGCTAAAAATAGAGAGGCAGGTAGGGGGAGCCAGGTATGAGGAGGAGGGGCGCTCCTGTTCCATCAAGCCTTACAAGCCCCACTTGGCAGCAGACAGCCCTTCCTGCTGCATCTGGGTGTGCAGATGGGAGGAAACCCTGATAGGGACAGAAACAAAGCAGCAGGGAGCAGCCTGGCAGGGACCCTGGGACCCCTGAAAAATGTGCCCCATTTTTCAGAGAGAAAGCAAGGCTCTGAAAATAGAGGAGGCCTGCTCCAGACTGTGCAGCTGGTAAGGGACAGGCCAGGTTTGGGGCTGGGGAGGGTTTGGGGAGAGCCACCCCTCCCCTTCCCTGGGGGGTTCCTCCTGGATGAGCGTCCTGTGGCCGTTATAACAAGTGACCGCAAGCAACGCAAATTTATTCTCTTGGGTTGGAAGTCCAAAACCAGTTTCCAGAAGCTAAAGTCAAGGCGCAGGCAGGGTGGGCTGTTCTGGGGCCCGGGGGGGACAACAGGCTCTAAGGGCCCCAGCTCCAGGCGGGGTTGTACATCCTTATCCACCAGATCGGTTCCAAGGAAGGGTAGACCAATAATTTCCATGTTTTCATTAAGGTGGGAAATGTCAGCATTCATAGGAGGTTCTTGGGTGTTTCCTATAAATTGTCTGTGCAGAAGGTGCTTGTGGGGGTCTTTACATAAGTTTCTGGGAGTCGCAAGGGGGACTGAGAAAGCACGCTGGACGAGATCACCATGGCCACTTGGCCACCCCACTGTCCTGCGGCTTGACCCCTCAGCGCCCCCTGCCTGGCACACACCCGGTCGCTGGGAGCCCACTCCCCCAGAGCCAGCCTGGGTCCCTGTTGGGGAGGGTCCCTTGTGCTCCTGTGGTTTCCCCACCAGAACCACCTGCGCCCCGGGAGCCTCAGACCCCAGGTCCCCTGCCCCGGAGAGCCGGCAGCCTACTCTGCATCCACTGACCCTCAGGGGGACGCCTGGCTGACCCCCAAGCCCCCTCCTGCAGCAGGGATTTCAACCTCCAGGGTTTAATGGAGAAAAATGACTTCCCGATAAAATATTCATGCCAGGCCAAGCCTAAAATAGGCTGGAACAAAAGGTGGGTGAGTTTTGTCCAGTGCAAATGAGGTGACGTGAAACCACGAGGCTGTCCCTCTGTCCCCTCCCAAACCCCCCACCCAAGGCCCTGGGACCCCCGCAGGGCCAGCTTCAGGGCATGAACCCCATGCAGTCAGGCGGGGCTGCCCAACGCGTTCCCCTCGGTTTAATGCTCCGTGGTCACCCCTGTGATAACCTTGATCTTGGAGCAAGGGCCCCACGGTTTCACTTGGCCCCACAGTCCACCAACTCAGCAGTCATCCTGGTGGTCTGGGAAGACACCAGTGCCTGACCCTGGGGACACCAACGCCGTCGTCTCGGCCAGCGTTGGGGGGAGGGAGGTGACAGTCACAGTCCCCAGGGTCTGTCACCATCACACACATCACTTCCTTTCACGCGTGCCCCAGCCTCGTGAGGCAGCCCGTCAGCAACAAGCAGGGCTGTCGTTCACACGTGGTGGGAACCGACTCTGCACCCGGCAGGCGCCAACCACCTCACGTGACCCTTCAACGGCCTCGGAGGTGACACCCCCTGCCCCCTTCACCACGAGGAGCCTTGTTGGCCCAGAGGCCAAATCCCTTGTCGGGTGCTCCGAAGACCATGAGGGGCGGACTTGGAATGTTCTGGAACTGAGAGAAGGCCAGGGTGTCTGGGACAGGAGAGGAGAGGTGTGAGCCAAAGCCGGCAAGGAGGGAGGGCAGGCCACAAAGGACTCGGAGCCCAGTCCAAGGGTCCAGGTCTGGAAGCAGCCAGCGGAGTGCCGTACAAGGAGCCTGATTCGCAGAGCTGACTCGGGGTGTGGGGGGCCAAGTCCTGCTGCCGGCCCGCCGTCCACACAGCCGCTGGGAGGCACTTGCCCTCCCCCACAACGGACCCCCTCCAGGTCCTCAGCAGCCCCCCAGAACCTCCCCCTCACCGCCAGTGCAGCCTCTCGGGTCCCGGGCCTTGGCAAAAGCTGTGTCCTTCTCATCCTTCCTCCCCGTGCTCCCAGCCACCAGTGCTCCCCTCACTGTGCCCAACCCTCAAGGGCTCCCCGCAGATGCCGGGGGGCCCAGAACTCTGCCACCTGGATAACAAGGGGCCAGAATAATGACAGCGGCCACCTGGCGCCCACTCTATGCCAGTGTCCATGCTAGGGGGTCACGTGGAAATGGGCATTCTGGTTCCCAGGGCCTTGCGGTCACGAGTTCGCCGCCTCCCCCTCTGCACCAGAGCTGCGGGGGCTGGGCATGCGGGGCTGGCAGGGGGAACGTGGGAGGGGGCTCCTGGGGCAGACAGAGGGCCGGGGGTGAAGAGCGCCAGCACCTGACCCTGGGCCATTGCACGGGGGAGCACCCGACCCAGCGAGGGGCTGTCCCACTCTGTCGCGCACCGGCCACCCTGGCAAAGGAGACACATCCCTGGGAGGGGGCGGGCAGTAGTTAGCCAGCTCGGGGTGGCCCTGGACCAGCTCCCCTCGGAGGCACAGCAGGTGGGGGCTGAGAAAGATGTGTCGGGGTCCCTTTCTGCTCTTCTGGAGATGTTCCAAAATGCGCAGGATGGTGAACTTTGGGGAGAGACGAGCATGACAGAAGAGGGTAGGTCTGTGATCTCGTTATTTCTTCCAGGGCCGGGAGGCCTGGCTCACTCATGTGTGGGTCACACTCTGTCAGCTTTCACTGTCATAAGCCCGGCCCTGGATTCACTCATTCAGAGTAAAAGCCAGAGTCTGTATGAGGCCCCCAGGCCCTGTGCTGCCTGCCCCCTCATGCCCAGGGGAAGTTTCACGGCTTGTCCCCTGACCCCTCCACCTTGGCCCCAACGTCACCTGATCCTAAGGCCATCTCTTATTTCCAAATTCACATGTGATGGGAAGATGGAGAGGCCGGACCATCGCACAGCGTTGCACCGTCCGGCACGCCGTGATCCGACTCAGGTGTCGCGGGAGCTGCTGAGGCCGTGGTGTGGGGGCCGCAGTGTGGGGGCTGCAATGTGGGGGCAGGGAGGGAGCGGGAAGGCCCTTCTGGGGTGATCGCAGCAGTGCGAGAAGTGATGAGTTCAGCCTGGACCAGGTGATGACCGTGGAGGCAGGGACTGAGGCCATTTGCAGCTGAATTTTGAAGACAGAGACGATGGGATCTGCAGATGGACCAGCTATGGGTGCTAGAGAAAGAGGAGTCAGGGGGACCCCCAGACTTTGAGTCTTACCACTGGGAGGATGGAGCAGGTTTGAGGAAACACAGGGTGGCTGGGAGTCTACTTCTGGACATCAAGTGGGGACATTGGGTTGGCAGGTGGGTGTTTGAGTTTAGGATTCGGGGAACCTGGGAGGCTGGGTGGGATTTCCCGGGCTGGGGTGGGGAGAGGAGAGAGCAGGAGACATCGGGAGCAGGGAGATGAGGGGAAACAGCAGCGGAGGCAGTGAGCAGGGGTCCTGCGAGGGGGGACAATGAGCAGCTGGGGCTGGCGTTTTGAGACTCACAGGCGAGGGCCCAAGGAGAAGGGAAGGGCAATGATCGGACATGTTAGCTGAATTAGTGAATGAATAAATGCATGAGTGAGTGAGTGACCAAGAAAGTACAAAGATCGGTGAATGACCGAGGAGCCACCCAGCGACACCCTCCGCCGGTCACGGGGGTCCCTCTGATGGGGCGCAGGCAACGTGGCTTAGCTGTGCGGTTACTCAGACCTTTGTCCCCAACAGGCGGATGTCCCACGCTCTTGCTGGCAGCTTCTCCTAGGAGACCACCCAGTTATGATGCAAATGTCACACCATTTGGTGGCAGGAAGCAATCACGGCGGCTGTTTGCGTTTATCTGCCGCCGCCGTAACTCTGCCCTGTGCCTAATGGGGCGGCTCCTTCCCGGAGCTGTTAACAGCTGCCTGACATTTATAAGGCAAGCAGGGAGCAGCCCAGAAACGAGGCCAGAGCTCATTCCTGACAGCCGGCTGGCCCGACAGGCAGGGTCGGCCGGTGTTGTCACGTTTCTGCGCGCCCGAGAAGCTGGAGGTGTAGGGGGCAGTGGAGGGGAGCTTGCAGGGAGTCCGGGGTGCAAGGAGTCTGGGAGAGTGGCAGAAGCTTCTGGCTGATGACTGCCATTCCCAGCCAACATCCTGAATTTCGTCCACTAGTCCCATGGAAGTAACACTTTGTGGTTTTAAAGATTTTATTTTATTTATTTGAGAGAGAGTGAAAGAGAGAGCACAAGAGGGGGTAGGGTCAGAGGGAGAAGCAGACTCCCCACAGGCAGGGAGCCTGATGTGGGACTCGATCCCGGGACTCTGGGATCATGACCCGAGCCGAAGGCAGCCACCCAACGAACTGAGCCACCCAGGCACCCCACACTTTGTGGTTTTAAAATATACTCTTGCAGGGAGCCTGGCTGGCTCAGCCGCTAGAGCGTGCAACTCCTGATCTCAGGGTCGTGAGTTCGAGCCCCATGTTGGGGTAGAGTTTACTTAATTCAAAAAAATAAAAATAAAATACACTCTTGCATTTCCTTTCTCATGTGATCCCAGAGAGGACAATGTATGGCAGGGGCCCTGCTCTACCTGGGGCCATGCAGGGGGCCAATAAGGAGCCTCCCAGGGGCTTCACTGGATGACAAACCCAGAGGGCCCCCCCCGGAAAGGATTCACTTAAAGGAATCACAGGGTAATCATGGTTACTCCGGCCTGACCTGCACGGCCCTGGCTTACTCGCAGCCCCCGAGCAAACTGCCCCCCAGAGCAAACCATCCCCTTCACCTCCAAACCTGGCCACAGCTGCTGGACAAAGGTGGTAAAAGATTCACACGGACAGCCTGGGCCAACCAGCACCGACTGAGATATGGACTCAGTGCCCACATCATGAGCCCCACATCACCCGGGAGGACACTGAGTCTGGGCAGCCCACAGGTGGTCAGATTTGGCCCCAGGAGGCAGTGGGCTCCCCCTCTCGCCCCTTGGGTCTGCTGCCAACGCTCACAGTGGGGACTTACCGAGGCTAACCAGGCTGATTCCTGACCCCATTTGGCCTGCGACCTTGGTGCCTTCTCCATGGTCAAGCCCCAAGAGAGGGGCACCCAACCCTAACCCCACGCCCGGAGGAAGGCACGTCTGTGATCAGTCCAATAGAGACCTTGGGCTGACGTTGGCTAGCAAGGACTGTGGCCAGCCTCAGTGGAGCAGGGATGGCGTCCCCTTCAGGCCCACAGCGGTGACACCTGTGGCTTTAGGGGTGGCACAGGGGGGGCTCTCAGTAATGGCTGCCCCCCCAATCTCCCTTGCCCACCCCCTCTCCCTGGGGCCTCACCCTGGCTGGTAGATGAGCCAGTGGAAGTCACGGATGGGAAGGCCCCAGGCACAGAGGTTGGGACTGGCGGGTGTGGACCGTCTTCCTCCTCTGCTGGGCTCTGCCCAGTAAAAAGATGACAGTTGATGAGGCTGGGGTGACCAGGGCACCCCTGAGCCAGGACACCAAACCCAGAAGTGTCAGCTTAGGTCACAGGGAGCTCATTGGCCTCGGCCAGGCTGCCCCTCTGAGGAGACCCGGGGACCTCAGGAGCAGCCCAGGCCTGGGAGGGAGAGGGCCTGGCCCTGGGCGTGCATAGCCGGGCCGCTCTAGGGCAAGGAGGACCACAGGGGACCAGCTTGGGGGAGGTGGGTGCTGGGGAGCAGGGAGCACATGAATAAGCAGGAAGCTGGGGCATCTGTCTGGCTCAGTCAGTAGAACACGGGACTCCTGATCTCAGGGTTAGGAGCTCCAGTCCCATGCGGGGCATAGGGATTACTTTAAAAAAATTAAAATCTTAAAAAAAAAAAAAAAAGCAGGAGGCTGAAGTGGTTGGAATGAGGGAAGTACCTACTACGTGTTTCTTAATCTTCACATTAGCCCTAAAGGCTGAGATGATTATACCCATTTCACAGATGAGGGGGCAGAGATGGGAATGTCAAATGATTTGCCCGTGGCCACCCAGTCCAGGACCCAGGTCTGAAGGACGACGCTCTGATCCTGTACGTACCCAGGCCCAGGTGTTTGCCAGCCTCAGTTTCCCTGCACCCACATGACATTTCCAGTGCTTGTGTTTCTTCTGAGGTCAACGGGAGTGTATGCCCCCAGCAGGTCCCACACCACCCTCTCTGGGGCCATCGGAACAGGCAGAGGCTTCTTCCCAAAGCGGGATTGGAGCTTCCAGGTAGACTCCCAGAAGCCAGGCTGAGGGGCTGGCCGACCTGTATCAGGAAGGATGGGTGGTCCTGGGCCGGGAGTCAGGAGACCCTGGCTGAGTCCCCTCCCCACTCCCAGCCTCAGTTTCCCCACCTGAGGGGTAGGGTGATTACAGAATCAGCTCCCAGGATGTGGAGAGGACGAGATGAGTCAACGCCCAAGATAGCTCATCGAGAAATGCCAGGTGTGGCCGAGGCGCGGGATGGCTCCGGTGGCTGGGCGGTTGCCATGGTGACGGGGATTCTGTGTTTAGTGGGTAAATATCCACGGCCCACTGGAGCAGCTGGTCCTGTCTCATCCAAGGTCTCGGAGACCGGTGCAGCCCGGAGGTATGCACGCCCCTAGGCCCTCGGCGCCTGATCCAGGGAGACGGCTCTTGACCCCTCCTTCCCTTCAGAGCGAGCCTGGGGGGCAGAGGGGGGGGAGCTATGCTGCTTCACTGTTGTCCAAAACCTTCCCCCAGGGCCAGAACCAGCCCTGTTTCCCAAGCACAGCTTAAACTCAGACACAAACCGCCCCCCACACCTCTGTTTCCGCAGAAAATGTTTCCGAAGAGTGTCCTGGGGCCAAGGGGTGACCCAGACCCCGCTGAGTTCTCAAGGAGCTCATAGCCATGCAGGGGTGGGTAGGAAGAGATCATGGCCCCAGAGTAGGGTCAGGGCTGCAGGGGACGGGGTGAGGGGCCAGACACCAGGCTCTCTGGGGCCCCTTCCAACGAAACCTTCCAGATACTGAGTCTATGGGTAATCACCAACTGCCGAGAGGGAGAAACTTCTATCCTGCCAAGGACACAGGAAGCTCTCCAGCTTCCCCAGCTGTGAAATGGGGATAAACCTTCACAGCCCACAGAGCCATGTGGGGCGCAATGAAGGCCGGGGTGCTAAGCCCCAACCACGCTCAACCAGTGGTAGCAAGGAAACGTGGTTTGGGAAATCTTACCAGCCTGGAGGCATCACTAAGCCCATGTTGTGGACTCAGTCATGCGCATATTGCAGAAATGCCCCCTGCACCCTTCTCTGTGCTTGCCAGAGCCTGCTGTGGGCACCCGGTGGTGAGTGGCCAGCCCGACCCCGCCCGAGGGAGATGGGGGACGCCCAGACACAGCTCTGGTGGCCTGATACGTGGGCCCCAAAGGGACCATCCCAACACCACGTACTGCAAATGCTTATTATAAGACTAAGACTGGAGGAACCCTGGTGGCTCAGAAGCCCCAAAGACCTAGTATTAAAAGCAAAGAAAGACACGAAAAGGGAAGAAGAAGAGGAGGAGGAGGAGGAATAAGGAGGGGAGGTGGTTCCAAGTCCCCCCATATTTCCAGCGTGAGAGTCTTTAGGTCCTCAGCCCAGCCACCCTCCCCAGGGGTGAACAGCGGGTAATGGTGTAAAGCCTGAAAGGGAATCTCCCTGGGTGTGTGGTGGTCCAAGGACTCAGGCCATCCCCACGCCCTGGCCATGGAGCCAGTCTGGTGAGACAGGGTGATGTAAGTCCCTGACACAGCCCATGCAAAGGCCCTGGGGTAGCGCTCTGCCTGCCTCCTGGAGAACGGCAGTAGCTAGGATACAGCCAGCAAGGGGAGAGGGGAAGGAGGGGACCAGGCCAAGAAGACCCCTGTAGGCCGCAGTGGGAGCACCTGGAGGTGTTCTTGGCGACCGGACAGGCCTGTCTTCTATTTCAGCAGATTCGCTCTGACCATGGAGAGGCTGCAGTAGCCAGCTGCATTGGGGGCGCATTTGGAAGACCTGTGGGATAGCCATGGGCCAATGACACTGAGGCGCCCCCCACCCAGAGGTTGGGGTGGGGGTGTGGGCTCCTGGGCAGCAGGGCAGTGGATCCTCTGGCCCCGGACACTCATGCCAGACGAATGGGACCCAGGCTGCAAACCCTGGGAGACTTCATTTCCTGCCTTTGGTGGAAAACCACTAAGTGGCTGTGAGAGAGGGCAGGAAGGGAAAGGGACTTAGAGCTCGGGGCTCAGGGCGTGCTCCAGGCCATGGCATGGCCCTGGCCCCAGGGCCTCCCCCGCTCCCAGTTCCTGCTTCCCAGCTGGTCAGAATTCGGGCCAGAACTCTTGCCCTTTTAAACACGAGGCGGGCTGAAATACGTGGCCCCCTATCCACCCAGGCGGTGCCTTCGTGCCCGCAGACGTTGACTGAATGTCTGTCTACTTTGTGCTGAAGACAGTCCCAGGCCCTTTGGCGAGCGAAGCCACGCCGGCCCTTGGCCTCCCAGAGGCCGTAACCTAGCAGAGCACACAGCTCCACACACCCCATCACCTACGCAACGAACGGGAGTGAGTGCAGCAGACAGAAGGGGCCTGGGGAGCACAATCATGCGGCGGTCAAGGAGGGCTCCGTGACGAGGCGGCAGGACTGGGGCACAGAGACCCGGGGCGGACATGGGGGAGTGAGGTCAGAGTGGCCAGAAGAGCCAGATCACAGGGGGTCAACGCTTGCCAGTTTGCAAAGCGCTTTCCCTCACCGTGATTTATCTCCATTTTACAGATAGGGAAAATGGAGGCTCTGGGGGATAAGGCGAGCCCGAACAAATCTCAGAGCTGGGACGCACTCCCAGGACCCAGGTCAGTCCGTATCCAGTCAGCCCAGTGTCTCTGGGGACTGAGAAGGCTGTTTCCCTTCCTCGCCTGGGACCACTTGGAGAAGGACCGGCTCTGCCAAGCCAGGGCCAGGAGAAGGTGGGCCTGGTCAGCCACCGTCCTCCCTCTCCTGCACAACCACCTGCTCCCTGTGTCCAGGTGAGCCCCTTCCGTTGGCCCATTCCTGGCTTATCATCCTCAGATGGCTACAGGGGTCTTTCTCTTGCACAGACAGTCCCTTCTCCAAACCTCCCATGGCTCCCCATTGCCTTCAGGATAGTCTGACTGGCAGGCCCTGCGAGCCCTGACCTCTCCCTACATGTCTCCCTGACCCACTCCCTTAATCCTTTCTGGACCCAGGCCCCCCATTGCCAGCCACCTCACCCCTCCAGGGGCACACCTGTGCCCTGCCCTCTCCCTGGTGTGAGCCATGGTGCACATAAGGGAACGATCACACAGCCCAGTCCAAGTGGCCCTGTGCCCATGGACACTTGCAGCTGGAACTCGGGGCCTCTCTCAGCTGCTAAAGGCAGCCTGCGTTCCCTGCCATGTGGCCCTGCCATCCCCAAAGCCAGCAGTGTTCCTCGTGTCCAATCTCTGTCTCGCTTGGACAGCCCAGCCCCTGCCATGGACTCACCTAGTTAAGCCAGGCCCACTGAGGATACTTTTCTCAAGGTCAGACGATCAGGGGCCTTAATCGCATCTGTGAGGCCCCTTCATGGCAGCACCTAGATTAGCGTCTGAGTAAATAACTGAGAGAAGGTGCATCTCCGGGGGTGGGCACTTGGGGGCCATGTTGGAATTCTGCCTTCCACATCTAACTGCAAGATCCCGCCTTTCCAGCTGACCCTGCAGACATGAAGGAGAAGAGCCAGCCTCGTGCACCTTCCCGTCAGCACGTGAAGCTCACATCCCTGCATCTCTGAGGACCATCCCTATTCTCCTGTGAGGGAAGAAAGAAGGAAGTCAACACTGAGAAGCCTCCCCATTTCTTAGCCGGTCGCGAAGCCCCAGAAGAGCCAGAATGATCTCTCCCACCCTGTGTAAACAGTCGCTACTCAAACCAAGCAGAACCTTCTCCAAGTTATGAAAAGTTAGTTCTTTTCTTTTTTTTTAAGATTTATTTTCATTTGAGAGGGGGAGAGAATCTCAAGCAGACTCCCCACTGAACACAGAGCCCGATGCAGGGCTCGATCTCACAACCCTGAGATCATGACCTGAGCAGAAATCAAGAGTTGGTTGCCACCACCCATGTGCCCCTCAGTTCTTTCTTAATCATGATGAATGAGGCCACCACCACAAACACCATAGACCAGGGCTTGAACAACAGACGTTTATGGTCTCCCAGCTCTGGAGGCCAGGAGTCCAAGATCACTCTGTCAGCCGGGCTGGCTCCTCCCGAGGCCCCTCTCCTGGGCGTGCAGACGGCTGTCCTCAACCTGTGTCCTCTCGTGGTCATCCCTCTGTGCGTCTGTATCCTGATCCCCTCTTCTTATAAGGACGTAAATCCTATTGTATCAGGGCCTCTCGGATGACCTAACTGTCTCCAAATACAGTCACGGTGTGAGGCTCTGGGGTTGGGGACTTCAACATAGAATGTAGGGGAACACAATTCAGCCCATAACCCACAACAGCCGCGTTCTCATTGGTATACAAGTCTGCTGTGCTAGAAATTCCGAGAGTGCACACAAGTGATCGGTTTTTATTACCAATTGATCTCCAATAGTTGTGAAAGAGGGAGTTCTCAAGCAGGCCACAGTAAAGGAAAGGTTTTCGGATGATCTTCACAGAGGCTAAGGACCTTCCCGCAGGCGAAGGAAGAAATGCTTTCTTTTGTCTCATTTACACACGTAGAGAATTCGCTGACAGTTTTACTACTTCACCCTCTGAATCGGAGGTAAGCCAGACCACCCACACTCACTCTGCTCAGCAACAGCTCCAGGAACAGGAAGGCCGGAGAGACCCAGGGCCCTCAAAGGGCTGCCATCGGCTCCCATACACGAAAACTTTCATTTCTGTGATGACTCCATCTCACAGGGGCGTGCAAACCAACTACACCAACTACATCTGTGATCGAAAAGACCCACGATAGACAAACGTGGTGTAGAACAGGACATGGGGGCCCTCCCAAGCCGGCTGTCACAATGACCCATCAGCTCAACCAGACCACATCATGGGACCCAGCGACGTAGCGACAGGTGTCGCTAATTCCAGAAGACAGCAGAATCCTCAAGGCAAACGGACAAACAAAAGTAACAAACATAAGAAGATAACCAGAGGGCCTGTCCCCTGCCACCCAACAGAGAGCCCGTCAGGCCAGGGAAGCCAGCTTCCAACATCAAAAGTCAGCAACCATGAACCAGCCGCAACTGTCAGGAACACAAACGCGCACACACGGCCAGAGCCCCCCGAGAAGGGAGGAGGTGAGCTTGCACAAAGAGCCGGGGAGATGCACTTGGAAGGCCGTGCGTTTACGCGACGCCGTAGGACAATTCTGTGGCCTGCTTCTGTTCCTCCCCGAGGAACCTCCCACAACAACAGACAGACAAGAAACCGTTTACTTGCAAAGAGGTTTGCAGACTCAAGGGAAGCCAGACTGACGAAGGCTGCCTCACCAGATAAAAAACACAGCAGATATTTAAAGGAAAAACCAAGGGGCGCAGGGGTGGCTCAGTTGGTTAAGCGTCTGCCTTCGGCTCAGGTCGTGATCCCGGGGTCCTGGGATCCCTTGCTCATCGGGGAGCCTGCTTCTCGCTCTCCTCCCCATTTGTGCTGTCTCTCTCAAATAAATAAATGAAATCTTCTAAAAAATGAAACATGAAACAAAGAATAAAAAAATAAAGGTCGTATAAATACTTGAGGATAGTCTGACTGGCAGGCCCTGCGAGCCCTGACCTCTCCCTTCATGTCTCCCTGACCCACTCCCTTAATCCTTTCTGGACCCAGACCCCCCATTGCCAGCCACCTCACCCCTCCAGGGGCACACCTGTGCCCTGCCCTGGAAAGGAAAAAAGTAAGACCTGAGATTACCAAGCCTATCGGGGTCACCATTTAGGATGGAAAAGGAAAATTTCCTTCCATGATTAGTATGTCTGCAAAGGTCGTCCCGTACCTCCAGAGGGCATGGCCAAAGTCAGGAATAGTGTTCAGAGCACCAGCAGCTGATGTGAAAGCTCATGATTTCATTTACTTGGGAGATTTGAAGTACATCGGGCGTCCCTTTTTGTTACTGTGGTTGTTTGGTGACATTTTTATCTCAGGGCCCACCTGCCCCTTTTCCTTCTCCCTGGAGGTGGGATGTGATGGGCACACCTACTCCAGCCGGAGGCAGGCACGCTGTTGGCTTTCATTTCGTGGGGATCAAGGAAGAAAGCCAGGCCTGGAAGCTGCTAGATGCTGCGTGCTCACAGAGGAATATCACGGTTTATTCGACAAATATTTGTTGTCTCCTAAATTCTGGGCCTGGGAGCTCATGCCCCAGCATGGGAGCCAGACAATAAACCAGAGGATGCGATATGGTGTCAGGAAGGGGCGGGTGCCAGGAAGGGAGAGGGGTAGCCCCTGAAAGGGAGGGTTTGCTGCCTGGAAGGGGCAGCCCCGGGAAAGGAGGGTTCGGAGGTGCTGTTTTGGATGGAGAGGAATTCCCATCCACCAGCTTCTCAGCCAGCTTTGTTGACGGTCAGGGATTCGAGAGGATTCGAGAGGATTCACCTCTTACGGTGCCTGAATTGGCAGGGCCCTTAGAGGTCATGGCAGCCAACTCCGTCATTGTCAATTTGGAGAAGTCGAGGCCCAGAGGAGGGAAGCGATGAGCCCTTCCTCATAGGCTGAGATCATAGTTTCAGAGGCAGAGTGGGACTCAGCCGCCCAGCCCAGGCCCGCGGGAGCACGGGGGCCCCTCGGCTCCTGCCGCATCCCTTCTGGGCTGGAGAATCCCCCCTTCCCCTCTCCCCTCCCAGACCCGGAGTGGAAAGAGCTAAATTCTCACTTAACAGCAGGATGTTTCTGGGCCTCATTACCATGATGCAAATTAATATTTATTATGCAATTATTCATCTTTGTAATTGCTAGTATTTCAAAGGGAGCACAGAGGCTTTAATTAGAACGCTTTGAATATTATTAAAATGGAATGTCAGAATGAGATGTGCCCCTCTCCCCGCTGTCAGCCTTGTGTCACCCTGCCTCAGAAGGTTCGCAGGACCCCGGTCCCCATAAACTCTGCTTCCCCACTCCGATGCTCACTTGGTTTGGGCTCATCTTTTTTTAATCCTGACTTCTGGAAGCCGTCTGGGGGCATCTGAAGCCAAAAACACAAGACTCGAGTGCCTGCAATGAGTGGAGGATGTGGCAGGACGCCTTCAGGATGGGAGGCAGACCGACCCCAGGGGCAGAGGGGCTGGCACGCGGCCCTGTGACGTGTTGAAGCATCGTAGGACCTCCCCGCCCCCACGACTGCTGCACCCTTGCGCCCACCCAGCTCGGCCCCTCCGGCTCTCTCACAACACGCCCCTGGGCCACGCCGCTCCTCTCCCCTACGCGGGTCACCCCAGGTTCTCCTCCCTCACTCCCTCCAGCCCTATTAAAGGGTCTCTTGCCCTTCTAGGTTCACAGAACAGTTTCAAATATTGGACTTTTTGGTGGCAACCTAAGAGGATCGGAAGGTGGGCACCAGTTCGTAAAAGGCAGGATTTGGAAAATTGAGACAGCCCCGCCAGTGGCAGCAGGAGCCCTGGCCTGTCTGCAGCCCTGTCACCATCTAAGCAGACTGTCCAGGCCCTGGCCTTGCTTCTTACGCAGGTGCAGGTGAGGGAGAGGACTGGGCACTGCAAGAAGCTAAGATGGGGGAGGCGATTGGAGAGGGTAGTGAAGCCTGAACCAGATGGAGCAAAGGGGCTGTTAGCAGTGGGGGAGGAGGGATGGGAGGAGGGATAAGGAGGAGGAAGGAGGGAGGGGGAAGGGGGAGGAATGGGGAAGAGGAAGGAGGGAGTCCACCCTGGGGGAAGGCGACAAGCTCAAGGAAGTGCTGAGGGGCCCGTGGGCCTCGGCGTGGAGATGCCAAGGCTGAGGGATGGATGTGGGTCACAGGAGGGTCCAGGCTATGGCTCAGATTAGAGAGTCACCATGACAGAGATGCCAGGAGGCATGGGAAAGCCCAAGATGGCCCAGGGAGAGGCACAGAGACATGCACCTCTCATGGAGAGGAGGCCTAGAAGGAATAGTCAGAGAGGAAGGGGCCTTGCAGATGGGAGGGCAGAGGCAGAAAGGAAAGTGTGATGCTTGAATTGTGCTCCCCATAAATATGTTACAGTCCTAACCCCCTGTTCCTATGAATGGCCCTTATTTGGAAATAGGGTCTTTGCAGCTGATCAAGTTAAGATGAGTTCAGGAGGGTGGACCCGAATCCAACAGGACAGTGTCCTTATACAAGGGGAATTTGGACATAGAGACAGACGCAGAGGGAAACCAGGAGAAGGCACAGGGAGAAGACACCTGCTGACAGACTCCGAGGGACACAGCCCCACCAGCACCTTTATCTGGGACTTCCAGCCTCCAGACTGGGAGATAATAACTGTCTGTTGTTTAAGCAGTCTGGCCTGTGGTACTTTGTCTGGGCCCCAGGACACCAACAGGAGGGTCGGGGACAGCGATGCTGACACAGTGGACATGGAGGGGGGAGGGCCGCCAGGGAGGATGAAGGCACCTCATACCTGCCCCTCTTCTGCAGGGAGAGTCGACAGCCTTGGGGGATGCACCCCATCATCTTGGCTTCCTGCAACACCAGCCCAGGCAACAAAGCATTTCAAGTCCCAGGAACCCAGAACAGGAGGCCGGCTAAACCGGATGCTTATTATTTATTTCACGGCCTCCAGCCAAGGTGTCCCCCCCGACCTGGGGAGACACTGTGGGGTCAGCACCCCCTGAGAGGGAAGGGGTGCCATCCGTGGTTGCATGAAGGGCTGTCCGGGGGGGCTGGGGTCCTTGCTTCAGTGGGGCCAGGAGGCTGCCCTGGGTGCACAGCCTAGTTCTCACACCCACCCCCCAGTGGCCTAGGGCCTGGTGCCATCGCTCCACCCCTGGCCTCAGGCACTATGGCAAAAAAACGAGCATTAGAAATCCTTCCCTCCTGAATCCAGGAGGCCGGCTCCCGCAGCCCTTTATGGGGTCCCCCAGAGCTGAAATGTCTGGATCCCCAGGCAGCGGGAGCCTCCTCCGCCCCGTCCTGAAGGACTCGCTACAGGACCCGTCTGGTCCTGCCTCATTTCTCTTGACCTCCTGAGCTGTGCTCATCAGGGCCAAGGACAACAGCTAGAGCGTGGACGTATCCGCAAACGCTATGTCGCTATGTCAACGGGACAAGCAGGTCCCCTGCCCCTGTGTTACCTGGGTTCCGCAGTCACCACCCTGCCCTCTACACCTTTATGCCCTGTCTCAGAGCTCCCCAGGTGCGTGCAACTGTGGGTCATTCTCCTGGGGCTCCCACAGACACCCAGCGAGGTGCCCTGTCACTCGGGCGGGGCCAAAGGCAAGTCCCTTCTCCTTCACTTTGCAATGCTCCCCAGCCAGTCGGAGGCTGCCTGGGGCTTTAAAGCCGGGATGACCTGCCTGTCTCTGCCCAGGCGGGATTAATATGCATATATGCTAATCAGCAAAGCCTGGCAATTCACAAGACAATTGGAGGGAATTAATCCCTTCTCCCGAATGGCTTCCAAAGGCAGCTCTGTCCCGGTTCCCCAGAGGCCAGCAGGGGAGGCCATCCAGCCATGGTGGGGTTCTCTGGGCCCCTAACAGCCAGACGGCCAGACGGATAACCTGGCCCTCACCCTCGTGGCTTCCACTTAAAGGAGATCTCCAGGCTGTCTTGAGCAGGGGGGAGACGCCCCCGTGGGATGCTCACCTGCCTGTCTCCTGAATTGCTTCCTGGGCCAGGAGCTGCCCTCCCCCCACCCCGCCCCCCAGTGTGGCTTGCTTGTGCCTCGCTGGGAAAGCAGGAAAGAGAAATGGGGGCAGGCTTTCTGGGTCTGCCATCCCGAAGAGGAGGCAGCCAGGAGGGACTCGTCGCCACTCACTCAAGGGCCTCTGACAGAGCTTCCGCCCCTTTCCCAAGGTTCCAAGCAGCATGGTCATCCTCAGACATCCCCTTCCCTGCCCTCAGTTCCCTTCACTGGGGGGAAGCCCAGGCCATCCCTCTGGGTGGATCCCCTAGGACGAGGCTGAGTTCTGCTCTCCAAATACTTGTCAACAATGGCGAGAACAGTAATAACAACCCTCACACATCTGCCTGGCGCCACTTGGTCCTAACCCCCTCCAGCGGGCCCCTTTGCAAAATGTTACCACTGGGGGAAACCGGGCACAAAGGACCCTCTGTATTGTTTCTTACAACTGCATGTGAGTCTATGATTATCTCAATTTTTTTAAAAGATTTTATTTATTTCTTTGAGAGAGAGCAAGAGAGTACAAGCAGGGGGAGCAGCAGAGGGAGAGGGAGAAGCAGACGCCCTGCTGAGCAGGGAGCCAGATGCGGGGCTCCATCCCAGGGCCCTGGGATCATGACCTGAGCCGAAGGCAGACACTTAACCAACTGAACCACCCAGGTGCCCCTCAATTTTTTTAAAGTAACATAAAAAAATAAAATAAAACAAAGATGGCCAAAAGAAAAAAGAAAAAAAAATGCTCTCACAGCCCAGAAAAGCCTAAGGAGTCATGACAGCTGCATATGTTATCGTATCCTAGTTGGGATCCTGGGACAGGAAGGAGACATTGAGGAAAACTAAGGAACTGGAGTAAAGTAGGGACTTAGCTAATAAGAATGTTTCAGTCCTGGTTCATTGATTGTAACAAACGTGAACACAGATGGAGGACGCTGACAACAGGGGACAGTGGGGGGCGGGTGTAAGGGAGCCCTGCACGATCTTTGTCATCTCACTATAAATCTAAAACTGCTCTAAAAAGTAAAGTCTATTTTTTTTAATGTTTTTAAAGATACCAAATGATAACTTTACGAAAAGGTTTGGAAGTATTTATCAAAGCTACATACTCTCCTGCCCTACGGCCCAGCAATTCCACTGCTAAGTATATTCTCCAAAGTAATGAGATCTTGCGCCCACCAAGAGGCGTGCCTAAGAATATTCATGGCATCTTTTTTCAAAATAGCCAGAAACTGAAAACACCCAACGTCCGTTGATAGGAGAAGCGTAAGTCATGGTGGTATATTCGTTTGATAAAATACTACAACTAAAAATGGGGAAAACACCTGCTGTGTTAAAGAGAAAGGGCAGTTCTCTTGAACATAATGTTGAACAAAAACAATTCAAACACAGATGACTCTGGATTGCGTGATTCCAGTTGCATGAAGTTCAAGAACAGGCAGAGCCCTCTATGCTGACGGCAGCCATTAGAGGATCACGTATGCAGGAAAGGCATTCGGGGGGAAGGAGATATTCGTGCAGTTTGTGTTATCATCAAACAAGAAATGAATAAATAAATGAAAACAAAAAAGATCACACACGTGAAGGACTGAATGTTCGTGTCCCACCAAAACTCATGTGTTGAAGTCTCACGCCCAGTGTGATGGTATCTGGAGGTGGGACCTTTGGGAGGGCGTTAGGTTTAGATGAGGTCACAAGGGTGGGGCCCCCCTGACGGGATTAGTGCCCTCAGGAGAGGAGACGGAGAGGACATGGTGAGAGGAGGCTGGCTGCAGCCCCAGGAGGGAGTCCTCACCAGAACCCCACCATGTTGGCCCCCGATCTCCGGCTTCCATGTTAGTCAATAGGAGATTTTATATATATATATATATATATATATATATATATATCGTCACGTATGTGGTATACATGACATATCGTGAGGAATTGGCCCATGTGACTATGAAGTCTGAGGGGTCAATCCCACGATCTGCGAGCTGGAGGCCCAAGAAAGCCATGGTGGTGGGGCACCTGGGTGGCTCAGTCGGTTAAGCAGCTGTCTTCAGCTCAGGTCATGATCCCAGGGTCCTGGGTTCGAGTCCTACATTGGGCTCTTCGCTCAGTCGGGAGCCTGCTTCTCCCTCTGCCTGCCGCTCCCCCTGCTTGTGCTCTCTCTCTCTCTGACAAATAAATAAATAAATAAAATATTAAAAAAGAAAGAAAGAAAGAAGAAAGCAAGCAAGCCCAAGGTGTGCAGCACCAGGCTGAGCCCCAAAGCCCAGGAACCAGGGGCACCAATGACCAAGGGCCAGAGAAAATGGACGTCCCAGCTCAAGCAGAGAGAGAAAGAATGTACCCATCCTCTGCTCTTTTGTTCTCTTTGGGGCCTCAAGGGCTTGGACAATGCCCCCCCTGCACTGGGGAGGGCGCTCTTCTTTACTCAGTCGGCCCATTGCAATGCTGCTCTCCTCTGGAAAGGCCCTCACAGACGTACCCAGAAAGAACGTCTTAGCAGGCATCTGGGCCTCCCAGGGGCCCAGTCAAGGTGACGCAGGGAATTAACCGTAATAACCCAGCAGGAAAATGGCAAAGCCAAGCATCAACCCAGACGTTTCGTTTACAGCGACTACCCCATACTCACTTGCCCAAAGAGGGTTCTGGAGACCTGGCTCCCAGCTCCTCTAGGACAACGCCAAGAGCCAGCGCACTGTTGACACGTCTCGCTAGATAATGTCCTGTGGTGGGCGGTCCTGTGCCTGTAGGATGTCCAGCAGCATCCCCGGCCCCTACACGGTAATGCCCATCGCCACCCCCCACCCAACTGTGACACCCAAAAATGTCCCAGACATCGTCAAGTGTCTCCCGAGGGCAAAAGCCCCTGCTGTTCTGGGGGTTGGCACATAGCTGGGGACTCGATGCCAGAAAGGGTTGATAATTAAAACAACGCTAATAAATACAACAGTAACAGTGCCTATAAAAACAACGATAATTTCGATAATCACAACCATGACAAGGCCGCTCGCAGAAGCAGAAATAGGAGCACACGTAATCGCACGACGCAGCAGTAGCGGCTATAAACGGCGTGATGTGGACAGAGACGGTGGAGGCGCCAGTGTCCCGCCACCCAAAGTACCACTCCGTGTCACCTCCCTTCATGAAGGCCACCTCTCCAATGTCCCAGAGGAAAGGCCTGATAGCACATCTCATACACCCAAACGGCTCAGATGGAGAGCAAAGTCTGTGCGCAGAGAAGACCACGCAACTGTCTGGGCCCGCGGGCAAGCCGCCCACACGGCCTTGACCATGAACGGGAACATGACGAAGGTGGGCTGTGAGGGGCGCCCAGGCTGGGCCGGGAGGGGCCTTGGAGACCCGTCCTTCGTTGGTGGCTGTGGAGACTGAGCCTCCCTGACGCACTGGCTTCTCCACACCTTGCCTCCGAGGGCAAGGAGAGGAGGGGGTCTCTCCTTAAGACTCAAACTCCCTCAGCCCTCTCCTTCCCTGGGATGACCCCACGTCCCCCATGTGTCGCCTCAAATCCTCCAGTGGCTCTATGCACACCATGCCTGAGTCCCCAGCCCAGGCCCTCAAAGGCTGGCCTGGTGGCATCTGGACAGATGCATTGGGGTCCCTGAGGGCGGAGGGAAGAGGCAGCCCAGGTGGGCTGAAAGTGGAGGGAGGTGGCTTGCCAAGACTGCCAGGTGCCAGGCAAGGCCTGTCCCCAAGTGCAGAAGCAGGTGGGCCACAGCCCCAGAGCACAGCCCGATGACAAGGAGGGCCCCCACCTTTCCGCCTGGGCCAAGAAATGGGGAGGAGGAAAGAGTGAGCAAGAAGGGCTCTGACCTCTAGTTCTGGAATCCTCACCCCACAAACACTCACCCCTCCACCTGGGAAACAAGACCCAGGACCGGGACCACAAAGGTTCAGACGCAGCAGCGGGGATGCAGTCTTCCCAGGGGCCCCAAGCCCTCTGTGTCTCCCTCCCGTGTCCGGCCCTGCCTCCCTGCTCTACATGCATGCACACATGCGCACACAGCACGTACATCACATACATGCACGTACACTGCACATACATCACAGACATGCACGCACACGGCATATACATCACACGTGTACGCATACCACATACATCACGCGTGTACACGCACACACCACATACATCACATGTGTGCACGCACACAGCACGTACATCACACGTGTGCACGCACACAGCACGTACATCACATACATGCACGCACGCGGCATATACATCACACGTGTACACACACAACACATACATCACACGTGTACGCACACCACATACATCACGCGTGTGCACACACGGCACATGCATCACATGTACATACATCACACGTGTGCACGCACACAGCACGTACATCACATGTGCGCGCACACGGCACATAATCACACACGTGCATGCACACGGCATATACATCACACGTGTACACGCACACAACACATACATCACACGTGCGTGCACACAGCACATACATCACATGTGTACACACAGCACATGCATCACATGTACATACATCACACGTGTGCACACACAGCACGTACATCACATACATGCACACACACGGCATATACATCACACTGCACATGCATCACACGTGTACATGCATCACACGCGTGCACGCACGCACCACATACACACACGTACACCACACATACCGCACTTGCAGGCACATGCACGTGTGCACACACACCACAAACACACACCACACTGAGACACGCACACGTCCACACTTTCACACGCACTCCCACGCCAGATGGACACAGACACAATGCACACACACGCCCTCACCCCGGGCTTGTGGGTGCGACAGAGAGGAGGCACCTTGCAGTCCACACTGCAGACGACTGAAGGTCAGACGACGCTATCCTGCTCTTTTCGAAAGGAACGAAGGAAGCCTCTGTCCTTTGAGCCAGCCTGGGAGCAGCCTCCCCCCAGGTGGCTGTGCTGTCCCCTCCTTTTCCCAACATCCCCAGGGAGGCCCAGAGAGGAGCTCCTGCCTGAGGCAGAGGGGAGAACGCTCTCCGGCCGTTCCTGGGCCTCTGTGTCTGGGTCCTCCTATGGCTCCACTCAGGCTGCTGTCTGGCTTCCCCAGGCCCGGGCCCTTCCCGGCCTGCTCCCTCGTGTCCAGGGGGACGACCTGCAGCCGGAGATGGGTGTCCCTCTGCCGCGGTATATGGGGCGCAGGCAGTGAGAGCCCATTTGGACTTCCAATTACCTGGCAGGGGAGAGGGGCCGGCGGCACCAGCGAGGAGGGGGCTCCCGTGTGGGAGAGGGGTAAGGAGGCAGGGGGAGGGGGCCAGGTCCGCGGCGGTGCAGCTGGGCGGGGGTGAGGACGGCGGGGTCCCAGGAGGGAGTCTGCTTCTCACAACGTGGCTCCCAGACAAGCCTGATGGCGTCCGGCACACGCACCAGACGGCAGGTCCCAGGCCTGACTCCACTTGGCAGGGCCATGTTGTGTCGCGGGCAACGCTGTGGTCATCTAAAATGAGGTACACGGAGGCGGACCGGGAGGCCCCAGGGCCCCCTCTTCTCGGCCTGACCCTCGACGGCCCAAAGTGACCCCGGAGGGCCCCACGGACAGCGCCCTGTGGCACAGCTGCTGCTCCCAGGCCCGCCGCCTGTTTGCATGGTTGCTAGGAGGTTTCCATGGCGACCGATAAGGGATGATGGAGGCCTGGCAGCTTCACGCATCCCCCTCCGCTGGTGGGAGCTGGGCCCCCGCAGCCCCTCCTGGGATTGGCCGCCCGCGCAGGGGCTGGGGCGGGGTGGGGGTGGTGCTGGACCCCTGCAGACCCGTCAGAAGCCAACACATCAGGAACCCTGGAGGAGCAGGGGCAGAATGAGGTGGGGGCAGCAGGAAGGGAGTGGGCTCCAGGCAGTGGCTGGGGCGTGGAGCCCCTCAAGGCAGCCCTGCTTCACTGAGGGCTTGCCATGTGTCAGCTCATCCAGCCGGCCCCTGGGCCTTGTGATAGGGTAGCTGGTTCCCCCCACCCCCCAGCCACAGATGAGGAAATGGGGGAAGCAGCCTGGTCCAAGCTGAGCTCCTTGGTCTGTCACCAGTGTGCCCAGTGCTGGGGGGGGGCCAGGAGCCTCTTCTCCTGACTGCTCATCCTCCAGGGCTGTGCTTGGACCACCTCCATCTGACAGCAAGCAGACCCAGACACATAGAGACCAAGGGTCTGCTCTCAGGTCACACAGCGTAATAGGGACGGCCAAGCAGGAGAGGAGTGGGGAGAGCTGTCTGGCCGCAGCCGAAACACCTGGTCCTGAGACGCAGGCCTGTCCAGGGAGTTGCAGCCTGGGGGACACCCCGACGTAGACGGGGACCACGGAAAATCGGAAAGTCGTGTAATGAAATACCTAGGAAACAGAACCGGGTGGGAGAGCAGTGTGCAGGGGACGCAGCCGCTGCCCGGGGTGGGACAGAGAAAGCTGAGCCTATCCTCAGTCCCTGGGGTGAAGACCATGCTCCCCAGGGCTGGGGTGTAGGCAGTGTCCCCCGTGCTCCCCAGGGCCGGGGTGTAGGCAGTGTCCCCCGTGCTCCCCAGGGCCGGG